>NC_139637.1:27552007-27579507 GCF_964638095.1 Poromitra crassiceps
CGTCCCGATACCCCGTCTGGGGAACAGAGCGTTAGGGGGCGTGGCTTGGAGGAGACTGCAGGGGGAAGCTGGATAGGGACAAATCCAACTGTGGCAGTTCTGAGGTTGTGACCACTCATTACAGGGAGTGATGACAGCAGTATATATGCATTTACAAGTAAAAACAGCCTTTGCACGGAATGGGACCTTTAACATAAATGTAGTTTACATCATTACGTTACTAAACATACAATAATGGGTATTCATGTTCTGTAATTCTACTCATATTGTCCATTCTTATACTTCTTGAACAATATGTTTTTGCTTCACCCTCAGCAGACAGCTCTACTTGTCTGATGATGATGGAATATGATCATGGTGTTTGTTTTTGTATGTTTATTTGTATGTAAAGGAAATGAAAGGAGTTAACATGCTGCACTTAGAGAAGAGACAGAGGAAATATTGATGAGAGGGAGAATTTTCTCATCCCTCTCTCGGTCTCTCCCTCTCTCTCTCTCACACACAGACAGAAACACACACACACACACACACACTTTCTCTCACTCTCACATCCTCTCTCTCTCTCTCTCTTGACCCTAATTGCTGCAGCTGTGCTCTGTCTGACCATTCCTTAGAGAGAGACGAAGACGATGAGAGAGAGGGAGGAAGACGATGATAGAGGGAAAGAGATAGAGGGAGGAAGACCATGAGAGAGAGAGAGAGATAGAGGGAGGAAGACGATGAGAGAGAGAGATAGAGGGAGGAAGACGATGAGAGAGATAGAGGGAGGAAGACGATGAGAGAGAGAGATAGAGGGAGGAAGACGATGAGAGAGAGAGATAGAGGGAGGAAGACGATGAGAGAGATAGATAGAGGGAGGAAGATGATGAGAGAGAGAGATAGAGGGAGGAAGACGATGAGAGAGAGAGATAGAGGGAGGAAGACGATGAGAGAGAGAGAGAGATAGAGGGAGGAAGACGATGAGAGAGAGAGATAGTGATATTTGTATATTGTTATTTGTACTTTTTTCTGTACTGCTTTGGCAATACGAGCTTGTAACTTGTCATGCCAATAAAGCTCCTTTGAATTTGAATTTGAATTTGAGATAGAGGATGGAAGGAGGCATGGAGGACAGAAGGAGAATAGGTGTGGACAGATAGATCCTCCCTGCAGACCGACCAATCATCTGGCAAAGTAGGACACACACACACGCATGCGCGCGCGCACACGCGCACACACACACACACACACACACACACACACACACACACACACACACACGCCATTCAGAGTGATTTCTCAACCAGCTGAGCAGCCAATCAGAGTGATCTCTCTCCCAGCTGACCAGCCAATCAGCCATCAAGATCATGACCATTTTCTATTTTCTTTCAGTAATGTCCAAATAAATAAATAAAACTTCCATGTCAACTTTATATATGACTTTGTGTGACATTTTGTGACTAGATTGCTCCATCTGTGCTTAAAAAAAGAAAGGAAGAAAAACGTGCTCCATCTGTGCTTAATTTTTTTTTAATAAATAAAGAAAAATGAACGAGAAATTGCAATCACTTTGCTAGAACGATAACAAAGTTAACTACTAGATTGCTCCATCAGACAAATATCAAATCAAATGTGCAATCACTTTGTTGTTGTGATACATTCTGCTGCCCCGCGAGTAATTGCATCCTCACAAGATTTTGGGGCTGTTTTAACTTAAAAACAGGGAGGTCACGTCTACCCAAACAATACGTCTACCCAAACAATGATATCATTTTTAAACAGTTACTGTATGTTTCTGTATAAATCCTTACAATGATGCTCTCGTGAGGTGGGGATGCGTTTAGCTGCTGCCGGGCGGGGGTGCAAAACTCAGCATAACACCTGGACGCGTGATTTCTAACCCCACATAGGATAAGCAATAACCACGCCCTGTGGCGCCGGGATTGGCCAGGAGCAACACTGGAGGGCACGCAGCCCAGCGATTTCATGAACCGACTGAATAGCTCTTGAGAACGGACAGTGATTTCGAGAGCGGACATCATAGACAGTCTATGATGTCCGTATTTGATATAAATACATTTATACAGTGCTGTACCTTTTCTCTGGGTAAGAATTGAGCTTGAAATTAACGATATGATACATTATATTATATGAGCTATGAACGTGAACACATGCATGTTTTTGTAGATTGTGTACATAATTGTGTAGATTACAATTATTATGCTTATTATTATTACTATGCTAAGGAAGGTAGGTGACCATAATTCATTTAAATGTCCGCTCTCGAAATCGCTGTCCGTTCTCAAGAGTTATTCAGTTGGTTCATGAAATCGCTGGGCTGCGTGCCCTCCAGTGTTTGTGGTGTGGGAGATTCCAGCTGTCAAAAGAAGAAGACAAAAGACTTGCTCCTGGCCAATCCCGGCGCTTGACTGCTGCGTAGGCGGGCACAGGGCGTGGTTATTGCTTATCCTATGTGGGGTTAGAAATCACGCCACCTGGACAGCAGACTGCAATCTTCCCTGCTTTAAGGCACGCGCAAACCAGGTGCGCAAGTGCAAATAGGGGATATCGCCTGTACGAAGATAGGGCCCCAGGTGTGTTCCTTGAAAGAGGAGCACAGAGGAGTGTGTGTGTGTGTGTGTGTGTGTGTGTGTGTGTGTGTGTGTGTGAGAGTGTGTGTGTGTGTGTGTAGGTGTGTGTGTGTGAGAGTGTGTGTGTGTGTGTGTGTGTGTGTGTGTGTGTGTGTGTGTGTGTGTGTGTGTGTGTGTGTGTGTGAGAGTGTGTGTGTGTGTGTGTAGGTGTGTGTGTGTGTGTGCGTGTGTGTGTGTGTGTGTTAGTGTGTGAGCTCATGTTACACACTCCCTCTCCTCTGCTGTGTCGGTCCTGAGCTGCTTAACCACCTTGTAAAGTGTCAGCGCCAATTAACCAGGTCAGCGTTCTGGACCTGCTACACTGATCCACAAGGTCTCTCTCTCTCTCTCTCACGCGCACACACACACACACACATGGGCGATTATACGTTGGTGCACTGGCTGCATGTGCAACCCCTAGTGGCCAGATGATTTTTTTTTTTTTTTTTTTTACATTTTATTTATACAGGGGGAGTCTCACTGAGAGCAATGCTCTCTTTTTCAGGAGTGCCCTGTTCACATTCACACACACATTCACACCTGGAAACTGACCAGTACAACCACAGTCTGATCTGCTGGCCACTGATCAGCTCCACTGGAGCGGTTGGGGTTAACTCATTGAGTGCCAGCCACTTTTGGAGAACGGACGCTCCCAGTGCCAGAGTTTCAGAGCTTTTTTCAGTGATTTCTCGAGGCCCACAGAATATTGTGTGATATTACTATGTAAACAATGAACACGCAAAAAGAACGATGAGACTCTTTTCTATCATCAGCAAAAACAGGTTTATTGATATCATTTTCCGTTCTTTCGTTATCAGCTGGAGAAGATAGCTTGATTTAACAAAAAAGAGCAGTTTTTTTGTAGAAGCTGAGATAATGGCCCTTTTGTGAAATTAAACATTTCAAACACATCACTGACTCTGAAGCTAATTTTCTGATGTAGTCACACCTCAAAAATAATTTCCTTCAATAAAACAGTGAAGGCCAGGGAATTTTGTTTGGCAGAATAATATTTTTAGCTGCAACCAGCAGCGCTGGCCCCTGCGTGCGCTGCTGGTTGCAGCTTCTTGCTGGTCTTTGCTGCTGGTGGGCATCGGATATTCTGGCTTGCGTTTGCCAACCCTGTCCTGCTGCCTGGGTCTGTCTGGGTCAGTGTTGTGTGCTGCTCTGCGTATATATATCATGTGTTGTAGATATCTATATGTCGTTGTATTCAACATTATTCAATGCAATTTCTCGATTCATTGTGTTTCTGAAGAAAATAAATCTGTACTTGACCTCTCAACTCAGCTCACGTGATGCGCGCTGGTCGTGGTACTACGTGCTACTACGTGCTTGTGTCAGACGTCAGCGTGTCAACAAAGGAAACATACCGAGACAGACGAGACAGAGATATTTAGGCCCAATCCAAATTCTCATTTGAACCCCTACCCCTTACCCCTCACCCCTAGCCCCTCAAAACAGAGCGCCAAGGGCTAGGGGTGAAGCTAAACCCCTAAGAAATGGGACAGCACTCGATTACCGCTACGTCATCAAACGGTGTCGCTAGCTGACTGCTACGTCAGCAGAAGCGACAACACAAACATCCAAAATGCCGTCTGCAAACGTTGTGATGTCCCTTTTAACTTGTGCACCCGGTTGCATTAGCAACACAAAACGTAATATATCGATGGTAAATGAAGGACTATCACATGCGGACCGTCACGCTAAAAAACGCAACACAATCTCACAGAAAATTGTAAAATAGCAACGTTTTGGACCAACTTTGCTATGTTACAATTTCGGCTCGAAAATTGTAAAATGGTAATGTTCTGAGATCTTAGGGTAATAATGCACGACGGCAGATGACAAATTAGCGATTCAAAAAAACTTTTAAGTGCACCCGGTTGCATTATACTGTATATAGCAATACAACACGGAATATAACACAAATGTGACTGTCGAAATGTTATTTGCTGGTATTTGCACTGAATTCTCGGGAAAAATCCATCTACCCCTTGGTTGCAAGTAAGGTCCGGGAAAATCTTGGTTTTGATGCTATTCAGCCCTAGCCCTTGGCCCTCGCCCTCGATCCACAGGAGAATTGGGACACCCCTTCCCCTCACAGGAACGCGCAAAACTAAGGGGAAGGGCTAAGGGGTAGAATTGGGATTGGGCCTTAACATGGCTAAAAGGGTCAACCAAACTCTCGACCGATTTTTCTCTAAGAAAACTAGGACTGATACAGAGGAACATGACTGCAACAATAACACCATGCCGGTCACCTCAGCAGCAGCCGGCGGCAGCAGCAACATTGTTCTCAGTTGGGACGATGAAGAAGATGGGGGGAAGCGGCGGTGGACCACCGGTGATAGTGACAACCACGCAGGCTGTGCCTGTCACAATGTGGCAGTTTGAAAGTTCCACCTCTGCTTAGATTGAACTGTCATTTCTCCAGACAGTAGTGTGACAACAGATCGAGACATCACCTGACTGCAGCTTGGGTAAAGTTGCATCTACAGTAGGTGTCATTCAGCATATTGTGATATGTTGTTGGAGAATGTGTTGTCATATTGAGTGTCTCCTATACAGTTATCTATTTGTGGAGGTACACCACAATAGATTTTGAGCACCACAAATAGATTTTGACTGCCACATATTAATATCAAGTAGTTGACTGCAAACACTTGCTTTAGGAGCCCACTAGATGGTGCTCTGAGGCCCACCAGTGGGCCACGGTTCAGTGGTTGGGAAACACTATCATGCAGATAGAATAGGCTATATAAGAAGACAATTATTTTTTCATCACTGTAAAGCCACAGCATAGTGAAGAGGATATTAATGTGATGTGTGTAGTTCTTCATATCTACTAGCCTCTTCATTTTGCTCTCAGAGTGCCCCAGATTAATGCATTTTATTTTAAAATTTACAAAATGTATTTATCCAGGGGGGCACAGCCCCCCCTGGGGACCCCCCTACCGGAGTAATATTGACTTCTGGGTGGTGCAACCCCTGTTTGGAAGGTCTAGAATCGCCTATGCACACACACACACACATGCACACACACACACACACGCATACACACACAGACACACATGCACACACACACACGCATACACACACAGACACACATGCAGGCAAACAGATGTGAAGGGTGCTTTCACACTGGCGCCCCGGTACCGTTGAGTGTGAACGGTGCGTTCCGTTCTGCATTCAGTAAATACTGTACTGAATGGAGCCATGCAGGGATGAAAAGTATGTCCCCAACAGCTGTTTTAGGTCAGCTGTTTCCTCTCAGCCTCAATACCTCCTGTGATGATTTTCAGTGTATTACCATATACTACACGATCATAATTATTAATATATGATGAGCGTAGCTGTGTTAAATGTCATGCTGTGTGTGTGTGTGTGTGTGTGTGTGTGTGTGTGTGTGTGTGTGCTCCCTGACAGAAGCCTGGCTGCAGATTTTAACCACATGACCTTATATATGATACTAATGTGACCGTGTTTCATAGATCACACATTATGATGTCATGGTCCTGTAGGGGGCGTTTGTTCTGGACTCCACAGAAGGTAAAATCATAAATTACATTAAACTAACAATGCAGGGCTTCCATACACATACACAGTTTGCAGACACACATACTGTACAGTATTACACTTTGCCTACACACACATACTGTACAGTATTACACTTTGCCTACACACACATACTGTACAGTATTACACTTTGCCTACACACACATGTCGGAAGTAGCTAGCAGCTAGCGGGTGGAGTTCAACAAGGTCTGTGGATTATCTTGAGTAACCGGGTCATGATTCAATTTACGTCATTTACACAAACACAAGATCTCAACTCAAGACTTGAATAGAAACATTTTCAAGTCATCAAAGCACAAGTCAAGTCAAGTCAAGTCAAGTCAAGTCAAGTCAACTCAACTCAAGTCTCAAACAATTAAAAGTGGGACTTGAGTCTTGAATCTTGTACAGAGCAATTTACTGTCTCTCTCGCCTCGCCAGCTTCCACGCATTATGTGCACCTTTTAGTGGGAAAACCATATCACACAAAATATGAATCAAATAAAACCTGTTTGGATCTTTTCAGTTTTAGTCTTCCAGTTATATTAATATGATATGACTTTCAGTTAGCTTTGCACAGAAACAGCCGGTAGAAATACATGTTTACTTTATGACATTTCAGAGCCTGTACTTTTTAAATTTTACTTGAGTAAATTTGAATCTGTACTTCCACTTTTACCAATCTCTTTTTTTTAATATAGGTAACTGTAGTTCTACTTAAAGTGTAACTTACACCCAAAACACTTTTTTTCAGCTTTTAACCAATATACAGTATATGACTTTGGGGGTGGTGTGTGAAGAATTCTGGTCAAAATGTCCACATCACATTTGAGACCAAACTGTTACCATTGTACCATTTGTATCATTTTCAGCAGCATAAGTTCCCTCTATGGGTTGAACACTGCTTTTTAGTTTGTTGTTTATAACGTGGCTATATTCATAACGTTTTCTATCTCGGATGCGTTATTTCGAATCCCACATAGGTTACGCTGGCGCCAAGCGTGTGGGTTTCAGGACGAAACAGTCTCGAGCCACTAACGTCATCTTTAGAGCACAATATTCCTGGAATGCAAGTTTAACTAAACAGTTACATGTCCTCTGCATTCTACATAAAATTAAGATATTACGAGTTGTTTTATTTTGTATGTTACATACTTATTGGCCAAGATGTGTTCGTTTATGGGGGAGGAATTCTGCCAGGTAAGGAGGGGAGTGTGGGCGGCCATCTTGCCTGCGGGGTTTTCGGATCGACTGGAGAGCCGTTTTGCAGGAAATCTGGGGGGTTTAGTCCCGCTTTAAAGTCCCTGGAAACCAAAATCCACAAAAACGTTCTAACTATGTTATTTAGGATCTTATGTTACTAATTATATGCCTCCGAAATTATTATGCATTACTTTCAACCCAAAGCCTTAAAATCGACACTTTTCTACAAGATTCTACAAGATACTTCCTCATTGAAGAGAGCAGCGCGTGAGGTGCTAAAATGTAGGAGCTTATGACGTCATAAGCTCTATATAACCTTTGTACACGCGTGCAATCCGCACCCACCTATGGCAAGTCTGTTCTTTGCCCCCAGTGACAGCGCTCCCTCGCTGTCCGTCTCCCTGTGCCTGTGTGTGAGATTAGCAAGGTGTCGGGTTTCAAGCCATGTGCTCCTCTCTCTCTCTCTCTCTCTCTCTCTCTCTCTCTCTCTCTCTCTCTCTCTCTCGGACTAGAGAGAGAGAGAGAGAGAGAGAGAGAGAGAGAGAGAGAGAGAGAGAACGGACAGAGATCTCTTCCTCAGAGCCACGGAGCAACCAGGGGAGCAACGCGCGGACACACACACACACACACACACACACACACACACACACACACACACACACACACACACACACACACACACACACACACGGTGTGTGCACTCATCTCTCTTTCTCTCTCTCTCCGTTTCCCTCCCCCCTCTCTCTCGCGCTCTCCGAGACAGAAATTTCCCTGCTGTAGATGGGACACGCCCACACATTCCGCGGGAGATAATACACTCTAAAAAATAATCGATTTTCATGCGTTTTGCCACACCTGTCAAACCTAAATTTATATACTTTGCGACGTTCATCATCGTTCAAATTTGGCTGGTGGCTTATTAACATAGGGTCCTGTGATGTGATGAACTCAAAATGCTAAATAATAATAAAATATTTTTGGTTTCCAGGGACTTTAAGTAAAGAAGGTGTACTTTTCCCATCTCTATCGATCGATGATTATTGATCAGTTGGACACTGTGGCCCTCAGGAGCCTCTTGACCGAGGGAGACAGTGGGTTTCTACACTGTGGCCCTCAGGAGCCTCTTGACTGAGGGAGACAGTGGGTTTCTACACTGTGGCCCTCAGGAGCCTCTTGACTGAGGGAGACAGTGGGTTTCTACACTGTGGCCCTCAGGAGCCTCTTGACTGAGGGAGACAGTGGGTTTCTACACTGTGGCCCTCAGGAGCCTCTTGACTGAGGGAGACAGTGGGTTTCTACACTGTGGCCCTCAGGAGCCTCTTGACTGAGGGAGACAGTGGGTTTCTACACTGTGGCCCTCAGGAGCCTCTTGACTGAGGGAGACAGTGGGTTTCTACACTGTGGCCCTCAGGAGCCTCTTGACTGAGGGAGACAGTGGGTTTCTACACTGTGGCCCTCAGGAGCCTCTTGACTGAGGGAGACAGTGGGTTTCTACACTGTGGCCCTCAGGAGCCTCTTGACTGAGGGAGACAGTGGGTTTCTACACTGTGGCCCTCAGGAGCCTCTTGACTGAGGGAGACAGTGGGTTTCTACACTGTGGCCCTCAGGAGCCTCTTGACCGAGGGAGACAGTGGGTTTCTACACTGTGGCCCTCAGGAGCCTCTTGACCGAGGGAGACAGTGGGTTTCTACACTGTGGCCCTCAGGAGCCTCTTGACCGAGGGAGACAGTGGGTTTCTACACTGTGGCCCTCAGGAGCCTCTTGACCGAGGGAGACAGTGGGTTTCTAGCAGCCCAGCCTAGCAGAGAGCGTGGATGTAGAGTTGCATAGATCAGCACAACAATGACCTTCCGTCACATGACCTGCTCTGCCCAAGGCTACAGCTTCTACACGCTCGCTCTCTGGCCTCCTCTCTCACTTTCTCCTCTAACTCTCTTCTTCTCTCTCTCTCTCTCTCTCTCTATGTCTCTCTCTCTGTGTCTCTCTCTCTCTGTCTCTCTCTCTCTCTCTCTCTCTCTATGTCTCTCTCTCCCTCTCTCTGTCTCTCTCCCTCTCTGTCTCTCTCTCTCTCTCTCCCTCTCTCTCTCTCTCTCTCTCTCTCTCTCTGTCTCTGTCTCTGTCTCTTTCTCTCTCTCTGTCTCTTTCTCTCTCTCTCCCTCTCTCTGTCTCTGTCTCTCTCTCTGTCTCTCTCCCCTCTCTCTGTCTCTCCTCTCTCTCTGTCTCTCTGTCTCTCTCCCTCTCTGTCTCTCTGTCTCTGTCTCTCCCCCTCTCTCTGTCTGGCAGCTCTCTATGTCTCTCTCCCCCTCTCTCTGTCTCTCCCCCTCTCTCTGTCTGGCAGCTCTCTATGTCTCTCTCCCCCTCTCTCTGTCTCTCCCCCTCTCTCTGTCTCTCCCCCTCTCTCTGTCTGGCAGCTCTCTATGTCTCTCTCCCCCTCTCTCTGTCTATCCCCCTCTCTCTGTCTCTCCCCCTCTCTCTGTCTCTCCCCCTCTCTCTGTCTCTCCCCCTCTCTCTGTCTCTCCCCCCACCCCTCTCTCTGTCTCTCCCCCTCTCTCTGTCTCTCCCCCTCTCTCTGTCTCTCCCCCCACCCCTCTCTCTGTCTCTCCCCCTCTCTCTGTCTCTCCCCCTCTCTCTGTCTCTCCCCCTCTCTCTGTCTCTCCCCCTCTCTCTGTCTCTCCCCCCACCCCTCTCTCTGTCTCTCCCCCTCTCTCTGTCTCTCCCCCCGCCCCTCTCTCTGGCCCAATCCCATTTCTTATTGTTACCCCTATGCCTGGTTTTTGAGTGCCCCTCGCTTTGCCCCTTGCCCTTCAAAACGGAGCCACAAGGGGCAGTGGTTGAAAACAATCGCCTAGGAAATGGGACACCACTCATTACGTCATCACTTTACGTCATCACATGACGTCATCACATGACGTCATCACATTGCCAAACTGGGAAAATAAAGCTATTTCTGGTTCAAACAGATTGATTGAAGTCTGCAGATTCTCATACAATGTTGTCGTCATATTGCATATTTTCACAAATTAAACAATTCAATTCTTGATCACTTATTAATATTTAAATTATAATATTTTATTCGTTGGCTGGTTTGTTCAGGAGTCACTGGAAAACATGATTATAACAGTATAGTATAGTATAGTATAGTATAGTATATTAAAATGTGTTGGTATTTCACATTTTCTGGTTTTCAGACATGTAAAATGCCAATATTTTATTGTGGTAATTGGGTTGCTTCATAATCGGGTTTCACTGGGTCGAGTCTTTCAAAATAATGTCTTTTATACTAAGCTCCATACTCACGTTTCAGTGTTAAATACTTTACATGGACCTGCAGTTGCTGGCTGGCTGGCGCTTCTATCTAAATCTGTTTACAGGTTCCAGCACGCACCCATACTGTCAATGTGAAACAGCTTTAACCCTGTACCCAGACATAGTAAAACATACAATGTTTTTCTTTAAACCTTAGAAGAAGAGTTTGTTTACCTTTGAAGGGCCCTAAAAAAAGTAGCATAGTAGATGGTTTCAACTCGACAACATAAACATTCTAAGCTACTAAGCTTACTTCCTGTTGCAGTGTTTGCTAGGACAGTAATTGACAGGACATAAAGCTAGCTTCCCTATAGCAACATGAAGCTTCCCTATAGCAACATGAAGCTTCCCTATAGCAACACAAAGCTTCCCTATAGCAACACAAAGCTTCCCTATAGCAACATGAAGCTAGCTTCCCTATAGCAACACAAAGCTTCCCTATAGCAACACAAAGCTTCCCTATAGCAACACAAAGCTTCCCTATAGCAACACAAAGCTTCCCTATAGCAACACAAAGCTTCCCTATAGCAACACAATTCTGTGAACAGCGTCTATACCAGTGATCCTCACTACTTTCTCCATGAGAGCCACACTAGCCAGTCAAAGTCAAGAGGAGAGGCACTTTTACCGCAAAACCACACAGTAAGCGTTTGATTTAGTTTTTAGTTTATTAAATGATAAAACCAATGATAAAAAATTTAGAACCAATGATAAAAATGTTAGAAACAATTATACAAATCATAAAAAACATTCAGACCGACTTTATATATATATATATATATATATATACATACACCGGTATATAAAAACATTATAAAAATGATAAAAGTGATGAAAACATTCACACCGACTTGATTAAAATATATATAATGAAAACATTCTGATGTTCAGTCTGTCTCTCTCTGGGATGCAGCTCCAAACCTCCAGACAGCTGCTTTGCTTATCGTTAAAACTCCGACGCTGGTGACTTGATTGTTGCAGCTTGCGCATTTCTCGTTAACGACGAGGAAATGCCAGCTGCAATAATACACCCTGTCACACATGAAGTACTCTGTTTCTGCATGCCTGCCACTGACCCAATCCCTCCACGAGGCATTGGCTTGTTTGCAGTGTTGCCAGATACCGGTATATGGTGAGTTTCAACCCCCATTTGGTGCTCCAAAGGGCCACAAACCTGGCAACCACGCAGTTTGTTTGACACCGCAGTGAGGGAATGGTTTTGACATGATTGTATTATTTCTATCAGCTGCGAGCCGGGAGCCGCCATCGTCTCGCGAGCCGCCCAAAGAGGATCTAGGGTCTATACCTTTAACAGGTCTCTCTCTTGCGTATGAAACCAGAGGCTGCAGACGACCTGATTGGACAGCTAACAGTGATCAGAACCTGATTGGACAGCTAACAGTGATCAGAACATGATTGGACAGCTAACAGTGATCAGAACCTGCTGAAAGCTGCATGGTGCGATCAATAGCATCTCCTTTAGACACGTGGATGGCCTCTTACATGGCGAACACCACTTGAAGCTAACTGGATTTCAGCTCTTTGTCCCGCCACCCTTTCGGCCCGCGGTGTGCTTGGATTGGATAGCGTTCGGTGGGGCTTCACTGTCAGAGTTGCACCATGGCACGGCGGCCATTTTGTGTTCCAGTCTGTCGGCACGGCAGGCTGGTTCTACGACAGGCTGGTTCTATGACAGGCTGGTTCTACGACAGGCTGGTTCTACGACAGGCTGGTTCTACGACAGGCTGGTTCTACGACAGGAAATGGAGGAGATAGACCATGACACTTTATGGGTTCACACTCTCTCTGTCTCCCTCCCCGTCCTCTCTCTTTCTATCTTTCTATCAATTCAATTTGATTATCTCTCTCTCTCTCTCACACACTATCCCTCTCCCTCCTCTCTCTATCTTTCTGTCTCTCTCTCCTCTGTATCTGTCTCTCCATCTTATCTTCTCTCTCTACCTCTCTTTCTGTCTCTCTCTCTTGGTCTCTGTCTCTAGCTGTGACTCGCTCTCTCCTTCGCTTGTCTCTTCATCTTTCCTCTCTCTCTCTCTCTCTCTCTCTCTCTCCTCTGTCTCTCCATCGTATCTTCTCTCTCTCTCTCTCTTTCTGTCTCTCTCCTCTGTATCTGTCTCTCTCTCTTCTCTCTATCTCTCACTCTCTCCTCTCTCTGTCTCTCCATCTCATCTTCTCTCTCTACCTCTCTTTCTGTCTCTCATCTCTCTGTCTCTCCATCTTATCTTCTCTCTCTCCCTCTCTTTCTGTCTATCTCCTCTCTTTCTGTCTCTCTCCTCTGTCTCTGTCTCTCTCTCCTCTGTCTCTCCATCTCATCTTCTCTCTCTACCTCTATTTCTGTCTCTCTCCTCTCTTTCTGTCTCTCTCCTCTGTCTCTCCATCGTATCTTCTCTTTCTGTCTCTCTCCTCTGTCTCTCCATCGTATCTTCTCTTTCTGTCTCTCCTCTCTCTGTCTCTCCATCGTATCTTCTCTTTCTACCTCTCTTTCTGTCTCTCTCCTCTCTGTCTCTCCTCTCTGTCTCTCCATCTTATCTTCTCTCTCTCCCTCTCTTTCTGTCTATCTCCTCTCTCTCTGTCTCTCTCCTCTGTCTCTCCATCTCATCTTCTCTTTCTGTCTCTCTCCTCTCTGTCTCTCCTCTCTCTGTCTCTCCATCATATCTTCTCTTTCTACCTCTCTTTCTGTCTCTCTCCTCTCTGTCTCTCCTCTGTCTCTCCATCTTATCTTCTCTCTCTCCCTCTCTTTCTGTCTATCTCCTCTCTCTCTGTCTCTCTCCTCTGTCTCTCCATCTCATCTTCTCTTTCTGTCTCTCTCCTCTCTCTGTCTCTCCATCTTATCTTCTCTCTCTCCCTCTCTTTCTGTCTATCTCCTCTCTCTCTGTCTCTCTCCTCTGTCTCTCCATCTCATCTTCTCTTTCTGTCTCTCTCCTCTCTGTCTCTCCTCTCTCTGTCTCTCCATCATATCTTCTCTTTCTACCTCTCTTTCTGTCTCTCTCCTCTCTGTCTCTCCTCTGTCTCTCCATCTTATCTTCTCTCTCTCCCTCTCTTTCTGTCTATCTCCTCTCTCTCTGTCTCTCTCCTCTGTCTCTCCATCTCATCTTCTCTTTCTGTCTCTCTCCTCTCTCTGTCTCTCCATCTTATCTTCTCTCTCTCCCTCTCTTTCTGTCTATCTCCTCTCTTTCTGTCTCTCTCCTCTCTCTCTGTCTCTCTCCTCTGTCTCTCCATCTCATCTTCTCTTTCTGTCTCTCTCCTCTCTCTGTCTCTCCATCTTATCTTCTCTCTCTCCCTCTCTTTCTGTCTATCTCCTCTCTTTCTGTCTATCTCCTCTCTCTCTGTCTCTCTCCTCTGTCTCTCCATCTCATCTTCTCTTTCTGTCTCTCTCCTCTCTCTCTGTCTCTCTCCTCTGTCTCTCCATCTCATCTTCTCTTTCTGTCTCTCTCCTCTCTCTGTCTCTCCATCTTATCTTCTCTCTCTCCCTCTCTTTCTGTCTATCTCCTCTCTCCCTCTCTCTCCTCTCTCTAGCCACTTTTACACAGAGATCCTGCAATATCACAGGAAGGCCCGCAAATAAGCCAGCGTTGCCTTTTTACACAGAAAGCCATTTCTAGGTGTGTTTACACAGAAAGGCTTTCCTGCGAGGAAAAGAGGCGTGCCATTCCATCGTTGCCATGGAGATGTGAACAGCCTATCTGCCTGCACACCTGTACACCTGTACACCTGCACACCTGTACACCTGTACACCTGCACACCTGTACACCTGTACACCTGTACACCTGTACACCTGCACACCTGTACACCTGCACACCTGCACACCTGTACACCACCACTTGCCACTGATGCAGAAGCACGCTAAAAAGAAGAAAACAAGTGGGGAAACTGCTGCGGGCGTATTGTGAGGAAAAACAGCGATATGAGAGATCCTCTGACAGGTTGTTTGAGCACAAATAGCCTAACCTAGTGTCCTAGACAGAGAGTGGCGTCAGCGGAGGACCAAAATGCGTGACTCATTAGCCAATGAACAGCCAGGAAAGGGTCTCGCGCTACTTTTGAATGTTAAAATAAAGCTGATAATGTACAATTTGATTTTTTTTTTAAACGTTCAAAGTACAACACAAACGGTCCATTTTGCTGCAACTCGACAGTGCTGCTTAATCCAGGACCTTACTTCCTGGAATCCTTCAGAGTAAAAAACTGGTCCATTGGAGTGAATGGAGATGTCGGGACTCTTCTACTCTACTGTACATGGCTCTGGCGTAACCTAATACTTCCAGTGCCCCTGTTGCAGTCGTGGATTGCATAGGATACTTTTTTACTTTCATTTATTGCTGTGACGGCCGTAAGGTCAAATATATTATAATATTCCTATATGGAGTTATATATAGGCTATAAATGCACAGGAATACGTTAATGTTAGTTGTTTGAGAGAGAGAGAGAGAGAGAGAGAGAGGCTTTCACAGGCTGTGTAAAAGGGGCTCAGTCTCTCCCTCTCCTCTCTTGGTCTCTCCTCTCTCTCTCTTTCCTCTCTGTCTCTCTCTGTCTCTCTCTCAGTCTCTCTCCTCTCTCTGTATATTTCTGCTTCTCCCGCTCTCTCTCCCTGTATGACTCTGCCTCTGACTATTAAAACATTAACAGTGTGTTGAGGCTGTTTTATAAGGCTGCCTGCTGCTCATCTCTATACATCCTGCTGCTCTTATAAATAATGCCTGTGGTGAAGTAAAGTGCTCTACAGCCAAAACTCTGTGGCCACGGCCAGGATCTAAGCTGCTCTCTGTTTCTGCTCCTCACTCAAGCCGTTTTCATACCGGGAAATGACCAGAAAGTGGTCTATGCCTTTCATGTGTGAAAATTGTTTTATCTGCACAAGCGCGCCCCCGCGATCGCTGATCTTTTATTACCTCCTGACCGGTATGCTGGCAGAGCGACTCAAGTGTGAAACGTGTCAAGTCATTTGCCGGTCCTTCTCTCATGGGCGAGGTGTAGGCCTACACACGTTGCTTAACGTTCACTTCCAGCGTGCATCATCTAATCATTTGCGCACATCAAAGCAAACTGGCGAAATGATCTTGTGATAAGAGCGGTATGTCTGCTTCATGTGTGGGCGTGCCGATTTCCCCCCCTCCCCTCTCTGCTCGCTCTCTGGCCAGTCCTTCAGTCCTCCTCAGTCAGCAGCCCGACACACAGGACAGACACAGCAAAAATGGCAGCGGCTTGTTCTGAGAGTCTTGCAAGCCGCCCAACGCTTGTAGAGAAAGCAGATGCACGAAGCGAAATGTGGAAGTATTTTGCTTACGTTGCCGACAGCGAAGGCAAGCCGCCCCAGACACATCAAACGAAGCCAGTCTGTAAAAAGTGCTTCAACGCGACGCAGGTGAACGGATAAACATCGAACCAGCCAGGCTATTTCTCTCAGACAGGGATCCCAACGTCTTCAAAGATTTCAGTTCAAAGACTGGTTAGCAAATGTGAAGGATACAACATACATGCCCTCTTAAGTCAAACGAGTGTGATTTATTGTGTGACAAGCAAACTTATTTCACCATTTCCCCAAATACAGCTCCTTTGACGGCTATTTTTACACGTTACCTCTCAGGTGTGAAGGAAAATTCCGGGAAATAGCCGTTATTGATTTACAGGCAATGTTCCTGTACGCATGTGTGAAAACGGCTTGAGAGACAGCCAGGATCTAAGCTGCTCTCTGTTTCTGCTCCTCACTCAGAGACAGCCAGGATCTAAGCTGCTCTCTGTGTCTGCTCCTCACTCAGAGACAGCCAGGATCTAAGCTGCTCTCTGTTTCATCTCCTCACTCAGAGACAGCCAGGATCTAAGCTGCTCTCTGTTTCATCTCCTCACTCAGAGACAGCCAGGATCTAAGCTGCTCTCTGTTTCTGTTCCTCATTCAGAGACAGCCAGGATCTAAGCTGCTCTCTGTTTCTGTTCCTCACTCAGAGACAGCCAGGATCTAAGCTGCTCTCTGTGTCTGCTCCTCACTCAGAGACAGCCAGGATCTAAGCTGCTCTCTGTTTCTGTTCCTCACTCAGAGACAGCCAGGATCTAAACTGCTCTCTGTTTCATCTCCTCACTCAGAGACAGCCAGGATCTAAGCTGCTCTCTGTTTCATCTCCTCACTCAGAGACAGCCAGGATCTAAGCTGCTCTCTGTTTCATCTCCTCACTCAGAGACAGCCAGGATCTAAACTGCTTTCTGTTTCTGTTCCTCACTCAGAGACAGCCAGGATCTAAGCTGCTCTCTGTTTCTGCTCCTCACTCAGAGACAGCCAGGATCTAAGCTGCTCTCTGTTTCTGCTCCTCACTCAGAGACAGCCAGGATATAAGCTGCTCTCTGTTTCATCTCTTCACTCAGAGACAGCCAGGATCTAAGCTGCTCTCTGTTTCTGTTCCTCACTCAGAGACAGCCAGGATCTAAGCTGCTCTCTGTTTCTGTTCCTCACTCAGAGACAGCCAGGATCTAAGCTGCTCTCTGTTTCATCTCCTCACTCAGAGACAGCCAGGATCTAAGCTGCTCTCTGTTTCTGCTCCTCACTCAGAGACAGCCAGGATCTAAGCTGCTCTCTGTTTCATCTCCTCACTCAGAGACAGCCAGGATCTAAGCTGCTCTCTGTTTCATCTCCTCACTCAGAGACAGCCAGGATCTAAGCTGCTCTCTGTTTCTGTTCCTCACTCAGAGAGAGCCAGGATCTAAGCTGCTCTCTGTTTCTGCTCCTCACTCAGAGACAGCCAGGATCTAAGCTGCTCTCTGTGTCTGCTCCTCACTCAGAGACAGCCAGGATCTAAGCTGCTCTCTGTTTCAACTCCTCACTCAGAGACAGCCAGGATCTAAGCTGCTCTCTGTTTCTGCTCCTCACTCAGAGACAGCCAGGATCTAAGCTGCTCTCTGTTTCATCTCTTCACTCAGAGACAGCCAGAATCTAAGCTGCTCTCTGTTTCTGTTCCTCACTCAGAGACAGCCAGGATCTAAGCTGCTCTCTGTTTCATCTCCTCACTCAGAGAGAGCCAGGATCTAAGCTGCTCTCTGTTTCTGCTCCTCACTCAGAGACAGCCAGGATCTAAGCTGCTCTCTGTTTCTGCTCCTCACTCAGAGACAGCCAGGATCTAAGCTGCTCTCTGTTTCATCTCTTCACTCAGAGACAGCCAGAATCTAAGCTGCTCTCTGTTTCTGTTCCTCACTCAGAGACAGCCAGGATCTAAGCTGCTCTCTGTTTCTGTTCCTCACTCAGAGACAGCCAGGATCTAAGCTGCTCTCTGTTTCTGTTCCTCACTCAGAGACAGCCAGGATCTAATGGCTCATTTCCACCGCAGGTAGTAGCGCGATCCCGCTCCGCTCGACTCGATAAATGGTCTCATTCCACCACTAAAAACTATCCCAGCCCTGGTTGTATTGGGGTCGAGTCGTGCTACTTTTAGTACCTGCCTCGTCGTGGTTCTATTCTGTGAACCCGGGTTCATACGGTTACGTGAAAACATTGTTGACGACTGATTGGTCAGGCAGAATCGTGTTTACTCTGTCTACTGACTGTCATATGCAATGCTGGCGGCTGCATACCAGTTTAGTGGGCTTACCTTCTCTTCTGTTATGTATATTTCCATCAGTCTTTTGTGTTGCTGCCTTCGCCTCCGGTGAAATAAAATCGTGGCAATTGTCTGAGAAAAAAGTCTGCTGCTCGCTCAGGGAGCTCTGTAGCTGAGTGCAGGCTGCAGCGCTCCGCTAGGCCGCAGCGGGTGTTTGGTGAAGCCGCGGTCTTGCCTGAGAGGCCGCGGGGTACAGGGCAGGCTTCACTCTGTTGCGCCTCTCCCGTCCCCGCACAGCGCAGCGCATGCCTGAGTTTGACTAACTACAAAGTGATATCCATTCTCCTGGTCGATTGTCACATTTGCCCATGTACACTGTAGGTCATTTAGAGGCACCAGTATTTCATAAACAGTTTAAAAGTTCTGTGGATGGATTTAATTGTAACGTTATGTTATAGCCTACTTCGGCTATAAGCGAAGGACAGATATGCGGTCGCTATGACGACCAGCTGTGGGCGGGGGTGGGTGGGGGCAGATGATCCGCGGTGGAAGCAAAACGTCCATCGAGCCGAGCGGAGTGGTGACGAGCTGTGCAGGGCAGTAAAATGTGGTGGAAATGAGCCATAAGCTGCTCTCTGTGTCTGCTCCTGACTCAGAGACAGCCAGGAAATCCAGCCAGAAATCTTTAAGTTAGCTGACTAAGTCTACATTTAGGCTTTAAAATGTTAATCTTTGGCTAACCAACACGTGGGGGTGCTAATAAATTAGTCGAATGTCATGACTTCAGAGTTACTATATATAATGAAGTTCTTTGTAAGAAAAGAATATGTAAAGAATATATATATATAAAAATCTATAGCCTAATAATACAAGTGACCACAAGGCAATGACAAAAACGTCTTTCACATGCAAAGGTGAAAGACTTCAGAAGCAGACAGCGCCCATCTACAACACACAAAACACAACACATCCAAAACTGTACGATGACAACAACAACAACAACTGCATTAATTCCATAAGCAACTGTCCATTGCTAATATTCTTTTGAATTAAATGTCTATAACAACGTCAGAAATAAAAGTAATAATATCCACAGTGTAGCCACAATGAGCCTATGCCTGTTTCATTGTGCAAACAAACCGACTCCTGATTATATTTCTATTGCAGACAAAAATAACTTGTAGGCCACAACGAGAAGTACATTAATGTCTGTCAACTGCACACGTGGTGTAAAAGGAGCTGCTGTCATCACAACCTTAGTGATGATATTTCTATTGCAAAAATACTTGTAGGCCGACTGGCCGACAATGTGCATGGTCTTCTTCTTCCATGCATCCAGATCAGCACACTGAATCATGTTCCCACCACCAGACAGGTGCACACACGCGCATACACACACACATGCACACACGCACACACACACACACACACACATGCACGCGCACACACACACACACACACACACACACACACACACACACACGTGCACGCACACACATACACACACACGCACACACACATTTATTTGAAAAAGATAATGCATTTATTTCACAATAAAAAAAAATCCTACTAATTGGAGAGCTGTATGTCCATCCGGAGTTGCTCCGATCGCCTCCAAACTTTGCACTTTTCAGGGGTCTGGCATGAATTTGGGACCATGCCCACTTAGGAGACAGGAAGTGTATACCATTTCATACTATTAGTGCAGCCTGTAATGGGTCATCTTGTTGGTGTATAGAGTATCTTTGGTGAGAGGAAAAGAGGAGACACACAGAGAGAGGAAGATGTGAAGAGAGAGGGATAAAGAGACGAAGACTATGGCAGGGAGGATGTGATGATGGAGGGGTCAAGATAAGGAGAAAGTGAAATGCAGAGATGGAGAGAGGAAAGGAGGAGAGGAAACACAGTATACAGTAGGAAGGCAGAGGAGTTTGAGCTGATAAGGGTCTTTGAAGGCTGATAGTGATACTGATATTTTTAGATTGCCTGCAGTTATTCAATATCTTTGTTTGTCCATCTTCATGCCACAAATAATCCTGAGTGTTCAGAGCTGCCTCCAGAGTTTTTTGCTTTCTCAGGGTGGAAAAATCTCCGAAACATTTAGACCATCATGGGAGAGTAAGTTGTCACACCTGCAGTATAGCTCGTTTGCTCTGGTCTGTCACACCTGCAGTATAGCTCGTTTGCTCTGGTCTGTCACACCGGCAGTATAGCTCGTTTGCTCTGGTCTGTCACACCTGCAGTATAGCTCGTTTGCTCTGGTCTGTCACACCTGCAGTATAGCTCGTTTGCTCTGGTCTGTCACACCTGCAGTATAGCTCGTTTGCTCTGGTCTGTCACACCTGCAGTATAGCTCGTTTGCTCTGGTCTGTCACACCTGCAGTATAGCTCGTTTGCTCTGGTCTGAATCAGTTGATGAGTTTGTAAACTTGGTGTGTTTCTCTCTTGGTTTGGTTTCTTTCACACGGAAAAAATCCAAGCAAACCAAAATGCATCACTCCAAAATAGGGCTGTAGGGCTGTAGGGCTGTCCCCGACTCAGAATGATGTCAGTCGAATCAGATTTGGCTGTTCAATACAAATATTCAACTATTCTTTACTTTTTTTGTAATAAGGCTATCTGGCAATCAGAACATCCATTGGCATGAGCTGGTTTGATTTGTTTGGGACTTTTTTTTACGGTTTTAATAGGCTGATACTGATACTTGTTCAATCACGTCAATCCGTGTTTTCACCGTCATGTGTTAGATGGCGCTCTTGGCCACCTTATGAAATGCTGCTGCACTTCTGGAGATTCACAGAAGAGACGGTTCTTGTTCACCAAAACCAGCAAGCAGAGACAAGCCACAATCTCCATCCAGGAAAACCAGCTCCAGCCTGGTGCCTCAAAGCGGTGCAACAAGCTTTTCCCCCCGAGCTCCACACACACTGTCAGACGAACTCGTGACAGTCACTCGAAGCTGAAGGATTCTTTTCACCAGACGCTGGTAAACGTACACAAATCACTTCTCCTGTCAGGTATCAGCTTTCTGGGGACAAACAAGTGTTTTCGGTGAAAACCACCTACATTCGATATCTGAAGAACGGATGAAGACAGAAACTAACTTTTTCTCTATGAAAGTAGAGGCTGTCTTCTTTCTTTTGAGATATTCGGTGTTTACATCGTCATAGAAGAAAATATTCTGTGGGTCTTGGAAGATTAGTGAAAATGGTCAGAAACCCTGGGGGGGAAATGTTAATATAACATAATAACCAAGTCAAACTTGTAATAAACTATTCATTTCTCTAAAGCCATGTCCCTTATGGTGTAACAAAGTTCAGTTCTTTGGTACGGCAGGCACCAAGCAAAACTATTCCAGCAGAATGCTGAATGCACATGCCGAAACGTCTTGAAAATACTATATTGTTATAGTTGTAATACTATATTAGTAATACCATACTGCTACAAGTGTAATATTATAGTAGTAATACTATCCTGCTGTATTTGGGTGAGATCGATGGCGGATCACGTTCCCAAGACAAACGAACATCCCAGAGTTGGTTTTGGGGCTGGACGGAGAACACTTCTTCAACAAGTTCTCGGACGTGTCCACAACTGCCCAAACGAACGAACCTCACCAAGGCCGTGTCCACACTAGGGCTGCCCTCGACCAAAGACCAGATATCGACCACAGCTCCGACCAATCGATTGGTCGAAAAGGGGTCTAAAAAAAAAAAAAAGTGTATGTTTTGCAGTGTACTTTTTGTTCTTATTTTGTGCAGTGTACTGACTACTGAGCGCACTCTCTCCCGATAGCTGATAATTATAAATAAAAGATATTTGCAGCATTGTAACATTACCGGAATGGACAGACTGAGCGTGACATGCAACACCTGGCCACCTGCTCAGTTCAGAGAAAGCCTGTGCGATGGTTATGTAACGTTAGCACACGTGGTTAATTAGTTGGTAGAAAGAACAGCTAGACAGCTTTTGCGATTTATTCCAGTAACATCTTATAACAGCCTGTCTAACATTAGGGGAGTTGGAGTGTATCTCTGTGAACTGTGAGTGAAGGCGTCTGGATGTCCAGTCTCACTGATGACTCAGACTCATCTCATTAGGGGCGTACTACACTCGTTAACAGGCAGCTTGTTAACAGCTGATGGCTGAAGGCTGAAACGTGTCCATTGTTTGTGCTGATAGCTGAGACATTTAATTGTTAATTCCATCGCTCTGCTGGTTCCTCTGCTTTCTGCTAACGGTGGTTAGCCTGTCTCTCTCTAGCCTGGATCACTTCCTGTGTGCTTCTAGAAAAGCTCTGTGTTGCAATATGCTTCTGCGGCACGTTACTTCGTTCCGGAACGCTTTTATTTTTATGAAATAGAATTTCTCCTATGAAATTATTAACACCAGCGATTGCTCGACCAACGTGAATCTCGTCGACCAAGAGCACGTCGACCAAACAATCGACCAATCGACCTGGAGGGGGCAGCCCTAGTCCACACCTGCCCAAACGAACTGCACCAAGGCTGTGTCCACACCTGCCCAAACGAACTACACCAAGGCTGTGTCCACACCTGCTCAAACAAACTACACCAAGGCTGTGTCCACACCTGCCCAAACAAACTACACCAAGGCTGTGTCCACACCTGCCCAAACGAACTACACCAAGGCTGTGTCCCCACCTGCTCAAACAAACTACACCAAGGCTGTGTCCACACCTGCCCAAACAAACTACACCAAGGCTGTGTTCACACCTGCCCAAACAAACTACACCAAGGCTGTGTTCACACCTGCCCAAACAAACTACACCAAGGCTGTGTTCACACCTGCCCAAACAAACTACACCAAGGCTGTGTTCACACCTGCCCAAACAAACCACACCAAGGCTGTGTCTACACCTGCCCAAACGAACTACACCAAGGCTGTGTTCACACCTGCCCAAACGAACTACACCAAGGCTGTGTCCACACCTGCCCAAACGAACTACACCAAGGCTGTGTTCACACCTGCCCAAACAAACTACACCAAGGCTGTGTCCACACCTGCCCAAACGAACTACACCAAGGCTGTGTTCACACCTGCCCAAACAAACTACACCAAGGCTGTGTCCACACCTGCCCAAACAAACTACACCAAGGCTGTGTTCACACCTGCCCAAACAAACTACACCAAGGCTGTGTCCACACCTGCCCAAACGAACTACACCAAGGCTGTGTTCACACCTGCCCAAACAAACTACACCAAGGCTGTGTCCACACCTGCCCAAACGAACCACACCAAGGTTGTGTTCACACCTGCCCAAACCAACTACACCAAGGCTGTGTTCACACCTGCCCAAACAAACTACACCAAGGCTGTGTCCACACCTGCCCAAACAAACTACACCAAGGCTGTGTCCACACCTGCCCAAACAAACTACACCAAGGCTGTGTTCACACCTGCCCAAACGAACTGCACCAAGGCTGTGTTCACACCTGCCCAAACCAACCACACCAAGGCTGTGTTCACACCTGCCCAAACAAACTACACCAAGGCTGTGTTCACACCTGCCCAAACAAACTACACCAAGGCTGTGTTCACACCTGCCCAAACAAACTACACCAAGGCTGTGTTCACACCTGCCCAAACCAACCACACCAAGGCTGTGTTCACACCTGCCCAAACAAACTACACCAAGGCTGTGTTCACACCTGCCCAAACAAACTACACCAAGGCTGTGTCTACACCTGCCCAAACGAACTGCACCAAGGCTGTGTTCACACCTGCCCAAACGAACTGCACCAAGGCTGTGTTCACACCTGCCCAAACAAACTACATCAAGGCTGTGTCCACACCTGCCCAAACGAACTACACCAAGGCTGTGTCTACACCTGCCCAAACAAACTACATCAAGGCTGTGTTCACACCTGCCCAAACAAACTACACCAAGGCTGTGTTCACACCTGCCCAAACAAACTACATCAAGGCTGTGTCCACACCTGCCCAAACGAACTACACCAAGGCTGTGTTCACACCTGCCCAAACAAACTACACCAAGGCTGTGTCCGGTCACCCCCACGATTCTAAATATAGCTGAGCCGTTTGGTTTGACCAAGTAAAACTATTTTTATAAGCATTTACGAAATGTCTATGGGAAAATAAATGGCGGATGAAAATATTTGATACAGTGCTGAAGCAGGAAGTGACGTTCACCTTGGCTCTCTATGTTGGGGAAGCGTTGTCTCATAAATGAGGTAAAAAGAATGGTGGGGAAAGAGTTAACTGTTAACTGTATGCACATTTTTTAACATTGCTTTGGCAATGTAAAGATATGTTTCTCATGCCAATAAAGCCCCTTTGAATTGAATTGAATCGAGTTAAGTGAGTTATACGGGTTAGTAAGACAAGTCAGTCAGTTACGCCGGGATTGCACTGGTTGCATTTGCGTTGCGTTGCAGCTGTTCTCCGGTTTTGCTCCGTGCTCTGTGCTCCGCCAACACTAACCGGCTGCGTGCAGAGCACATCACGGCTCCGCTCCGCCAGACAGCTGGAGTGACGAGACCGACAAGTTCTCACGGTGAAATCGAGCGAGACAATTTGTATGTGGGATAAATACAACAACAAACAGGCAGAAGATCATTGTTCCCAACTGGAGAAGCAGAGGAGGGGTGGACTTGCTTGGTGTTGTCCTTGTAAAAAGGATGTGTCGTGTCATATATTATTTTGTGGTTTTCCACTTCAATGATTAACTTTTCCTCATACATGTTTGTCCTCTGGCTTGATGTTGAATGCTGTAAACACCTCTGCCCTGTTGATTCCATGCCTGGCTCCACCCAACTTGCTGCGGCTTTGCTCCGTCATCCGTGAAAAATAGAAGCCTTGCGTATCTTTTTCGGAGAGCTCCGGATGTTCGGAGCTGGGACGGAGTAGACACGCAACGCAGCGGAGTAGGTGGGAGGTGACACATTGATTAGAGTGGAAACGTATCGGCTCCAATGCCGTACCGCAGCGCAGACGGACCGAACACGGACCTAGTGGAATGTAGGCGTTAGACAGGTCAGTGAGCAAGACAGGTAAGTACTGTAAGTGAGACAAGTCCGTCAGAATCACAATCAGCTTTATTGGCCAAGTATGCACACATAGAAGGAATTTGACTCCGGTTTAGACAGGTCTGTCGGTTTAGACAGTTCTGTCAGTTAGACAGGTCTGTCAGTTAGACTGGTCTGTCAGTTAGACTGGTCTGTCAGTTAGTGATTCAACAACAGAAATGTTGTTTGCTGAGAACTTGGGATGTTCTCCAAGTTTGGGATGTGCTGCCTCACTCCGGACTGCTGAGTAATGGTCTCACAGCTTCTCGGTATCTGTGGTCAGTCAGAGCCTCGGTCACATGGGAGGCTGACGATATCTGATATTTCATCAGAAGGACAAGAGGTCTGAGCTCTGCAGGCTAAACACAGCAAGGCCAGGCCCTGTTTAATCAATGGCTGTCCTGAATCTCACATATCATCATCACCTTCCTGACATTGACCTTTTAGACAATCTGACCCGTCTCAAAACTGCAAAATCTTTCTCCTTCTCTGCTTCTCTCACCTACAACTGTTACATGTAGGTGGGAGACTAGTGGATCCACGCGCAGACACCCGACAGGCTTGACACCCTTGATACTTGATAAACAGGAACTGGTAACAGGACCGGTAACTAAAGCCCAGAGTTTGGCTGAAGTTCTTCTGCCCTGGAAATCCAAAAACTAGTGGACCTGTGGGAGTTCGACCATAACCAGATTTAACTTGATCTGCAGATGCAGATCAAGTTAAAGTTCAGTTTAAGCAACAGTCTACGTCTAGCCTTTGTTCTTGCCGGCAAGTTTGCCTGCTGCCAGTTCCGGTTTACCAAGTATCAAGTGTGTCAAGTGTCTGCGCGTGGATCCACCAGTCTACAACATCTCCTCCTCTGTGATCAGTATAGCTTCAAGAAGGGAACTCAATACGGGAAAACCTTTATCTGAATTCACCTGATCAGTGAACTTCATGACAAGAGTAAACTTAAAGGAACACTTGGCCTATTTTCAAAAAGCTTTGTATCATTACAAAATAAGTAGTAGCCTATATATCTGAAAACTGTTTTGCAGGCATTCATTTAGTTTGACAGTTATTGAGAGTCGATTTGATTGTTTTTTAAATGTGACCTGTATCTGGATAAGTTATCTGAATAAAGGTCACATTTAAAAACCAGGTGTAAATGGTAGGGCTGGGAATCACCAGATGCTCCGCGATATTTTGCCACACAAAATATCACAATACTATGCTGTATTGTTTCCCCCCCCCTCCCTTAGTAAATGGGGTGAAAGAGATCTGAACACAATGTGAGCCAGACTACCTGATGTGGTCAGGAAGATCTGATCACATCCTGATCACGATGCGTTTACAACTTGCATTAATATGTGTTTTTCCTTATCCAGATAACATATCCAGATTCAGGTCACATTTAAAAACCAGGTGTAAATATGGTAAGAGATGTGTGGTTCAGACCCCTATATAACAATGCCAAATCAATGATAGTAGACACATTCACACGTGACCCTAACACGTTGCAATAAAAAACATATCCATGGCAGTCAGAGCCAGATTAACACCCCCAGGGGCCCCGGGGCACTGAATCTCCCAGGGGCCCCCCTACCCATCGTCCGGATGTTTGGATGTTTTTTCGCCATATTTAGAGGAATATCTCATTTTAAATTAACATTAGTATTATACTGTTATGTTATTATTCCGTTTCTGAGATTCAGTTTCTCACTCACTCATAGGCGATTCTAGGCTTTGCAAAGAGGTAGCACCAGCAGGATAAAGATATTAGTCTGACTGGGGGGTTTGTAGGACAAATAAATTTTGTACATTTTAAAGTAAAATGCATGAATCTGATGCACTCTGAGAGCAAAAGGAAGAGGCTAATCTTCACATTAATATCCTCTTCACTGTGCTGTGGCTTTACAATGATGAAAAAATAATTGACATTACATTTCCAATACAAAACAGCAGAGGGTGCCGCAGCACCACAAGCACCCCCACTTCCCGCGCCCCTGGTCACCACTTGCCCACAGGCATCCAATGAGACTAAATCATCAGACTTAATCTTTTTGGAAACACATTTTATTTTGTCCTGATTGGTCTTAGATTTGTGTCATAGTTCTGTGGAGCCCAACATGAGCCCGACCAAATTTTTTTTCTTTTTTTTTTTTTTTTCTTTTTGAGGGCCCCTTCACCCCGAGGGCCCCGGGGCACCTGCCCCGGTTGCCCTATGGTTAATCCGGCCATGATGGCAGTGTCAA
>NC_139637.1:27582007-27637007 GCF_964638095.1 Poromitra crassiceps
TTCCACACACACACACACACACACACACACACACACACACACAGAGTAGCTGGATGTGTGAGGGGGCTGGTCTATAGTAAATATGCAGAAGGATAGAAGAGACATCACAAGAACATCGTTTTTCACAAGCCTCAAGTCCGTTTCCCTGGTAACACCTGAGGGTTTGACTAATACCTGGAACAATCATGACCATCTCCTCAGGCTGAGGGTTTGACTAATACCTGGAACAATCATGACCATCTCCTCAGGCTGAGGGTTTGACTAATACCTGGAACAATCATGACCATCTCCTCAGGCTGAGGGTTTGACTAATACCTGGAACAATCATGACCATCTCCTCAGGCTGAGGGTTTGACTAATACCTGGAACAATCAT
Source organism: Poromitra crassiceps (assembly GCF_964638095.1). Lineage (NCBI taxonomy): Eukaryota > Metazoa > Chordata > Actinopteri > Beryciformes > Melamphaidae > Poromitra > Poromitra crassiceps. The sequence goes on from NC_139637.1 coordinate 27,582,383, forward strand.
GACCATCTCCTCAGGCTGAGGGTTTGACTAATACCTGGAACAATCAGGACCATCTCCTCGGGCTGATCGATGCGATGGAAACATTGTGCACTGCTCCAGTAAGCAGGACCCACCTTAGAGATATGACTTGGTCATCTAGTCTGGGTACGGTTGACAAACAGTGGTGAAGTAATGGACCCCCTGCAGCCAATCAGAATCGAGTATTCACCCAGGCATGGTAAGAGACATCCCAGTCAACTTCCCTGCTGAAACCAATAAGGCTAACAAGTAGGGCTGGGTCGGTTTGAAAATTTTAAAACCGGTTCGATATTGCTGTCTAAACCGGATCGAACCGGTATACCGATTTTTTTTGTAATTAAAAAAAAAAAAAAAAAAAAAACTTTTTTTTTTTTTTTTAAAGCAGGGCTCCCGAGTGTGGCCCATAACTGTCTGTAGTGCAACTTCAGTCCACCTGATAGCGATAATACACCTCTAAGCTGGTATTGTCAACCAGCAATGATACTGAATAAAAAGAAGCAGGACACCTGTGTAACAAACACACCCTGTATTTATTTCTCATAACTATTCAGCTCAACTTTTCTTCTAAACATCAAAATAATAAATGAAATAAGACTTCTGCCTATAGTGCAACTTGAGAAAAAGGCTAATAAAAACACAAGCAGTGCAATGAGAATGGATTGGCTTACAGCTGAGCTGCCTTATAAACTTCAAAACTCAAATTCACACAATATAGGGCCTAGGCATGGGTCGGTTTGAACATTTTGAAACCGGTTCGATATTCCCCAAAAAAACGTATCAAAGCGGCTGCAGTTGGTGGCGATAATGCACCTCTAAGCTGGTATGCTGCCAACCAGCACGAACACTGAATACAAATAAGCAGAACCTTTTAACACATTGAATGCCAGCCATGTTTTCATTCCTGTAGGTAAGTTGTGCCAGGGGTGTTTTTGACGATTCTGGCTCATTTTAGAACAGCCGAGGATTCTTTTCTGTTAAGAATTCATGAACACCAATCATCTAAAAATAACTAATAGAATGTGTGCTTTCTCTGTCTAAAAGAGTTAGTTTGCAGAGTTAGTAGTTATGTAGATATTAGCCGTTGAGTACAGCATGGTTTCAGCGTCTGGAAATTTATTCAGAGATAAATGGCTTTTTGTGAAACAGTCACTTTAACCATTCATTTTTGGCATCAGTAAGACCGTCAGACATTCTAAACAATAGTTTTGAACAGTAATTTCCTCCATAACAACAGGAAACACCCCTCTCATTCAAACTCCTCCCTCCGTGTGTCTTCTCCTCCTTCCTCCTAACAGCGGGCGTGTGTGTGTGTGTGTGTGTGTGTGTGTGTGTCTCCAAACTCCTCCCTCCGTAGGTGTGGCTTTGCAGTGTTTTGTCACAGGCGAGTTTCTGTTGCCTCACAGATCCTAAAAAAAGAGAAGGGAATCGCAGGAGCGGGGAAGAGGAGAGGAGAGGAGAGGCGAGGGGGGGGGGGGGTTAGACACGGGAGAGAAATTCCTTCGCGATCCCCTTCTTCCAATCTTGAGGCAGCCTACTCCGCTCTGCTGCTGCTCCTCTGGGCTGCTGCTGCTGGCGGCTCTCGGGCAGTCTGGCTTACTGTAAAAACGGGCTCGTTCGTTTCTTGAGGTGTCGGCTGAGAGCTTTGAAGAAGCTTTTGCGATTCTGGTCTTATTTATGCGCAAAGGTACTCGAGTGTGTGTGTGTGTGCGCGCGCGTGTGTGTGTGTGTGTGTGTGTGGGGGGGAGGGGATCTCTGTCCGTTCTGTGTGTGTGTCTCGGGGCTCCTGACTGTAAAATCGCCAAGCCTGCTTTTGGTGTACCGTGGCTGTGGCTTCTCTCTGTATCTGTCGCCACTTAGTGGTCGGTAAAATAGATTACACACATGCTCTTGCTCCTATAATTATCTCGAAGATGTAAAAGGGGTTGATTGATGTACCACCGTCAAAAAAAAAAAATCTTTATGTAAGACGAGTTAGTCCGTCCTTGGCACTCAAGCGCTGGATTATGTAAGACGAGTTAGGTCGTCTATGGCACTTAATGTGTTAACTGTAACAACACACTGTTTTTATTTCTCATAACTATTCAGCTTAACTTTTCTTCAAACATCAACATAATAAACAAAATAAGACTTTTGCCTACTAGTGCAACTTGAGAAGAGGCTAATACGAACAATAGTGCAATCAGAATAAACTGGCAAAAAAAAAAAAAAAAAAAAAAAAAAAAAAAAAATTTTTTTTTAGGTTTTTTCGGTTTGCACGTGATCAAACCGGTTTGGGCTCGTATACCGAACCGAACCGGTAAAACCGGAAATCGACCCATGCCTGCTAACAAGGCTATTTTACTGATGTTAGCTCTGTGTGTGTGTGTGTGTGTGTGTGTGTGTGTGTGTGTGTGTGTGTGTGTGTGTGTGTGTGTGTGTGTGTCGTGCGTGCGTGCGTGCGTGCGTGTGTGTGTGTGTGTGTGTGAGAGTGTGTGTGTGTGTGTGTGTGTGTGTGTGTGTGTGTCGTGCGTGCGTGTGTGTGTGCGTGCGTGCGTGTCCGAGCGTGTCCGTTAGGGCTCGTCGCCATCGCAATATGAACATGCGCAATAAACACATGGCAAAGACTGCCTGAAACGCAATGAATAACTCAATTCATACAACACGCACCATCATGCATCCACACTCAGCACGCCCTCATTTTGTCCTGTGTTGTAAATCCAACGCACCCCTTTCCCTTTGCAGCGCTGCGCTCCGCCCCTCCACCAAAGCACCATAGTTTCAGCTTGAGTCGCTAACAGAGAAGACAGGCATGTTAAAGGGATACACCACTTTTTTGAAAGTTTAGCTCATTTGCCACATCCCCCCCACATAACCAAGATACACCATGCCTTACCAGCACTGTCCGCTCAGTTTACAGTGAGCTACAGTCGTGAAGTTAGTAATTATCGCCATAGAATGGAGGCTAATGGTACAGCTGTTAAAAATCTGCCAAAACACACATCTCACTGTGCCAAAATACATGTTGTGCTTCGGGTACTCACCACACGATGAAATATTAATCCAAAATGCACATAATTGATCTTTTTAGAAGGAAAAGAGGTCGGCGGCCATGTTTGGAAAGTACAAACTCTTTTCCTTCCTTCCACGCCCAGAGAAAAAGTGGGCGTGGTGAATAACGTGAATACTCTGCCTCTGATTGGCTGTCATGGTTCTGTGTTGTTGTCCCATTGGCGCAAGGAGGTGTTTTCATTCCAAACTGAAAGTGAAAATGAAAAAGGCACCAGAGTTACGCCTCTTGCCTTGTACAGTATACTCTTTGGTCTCAGCCCAGTGTTGTCATGGTGACAATCACAGCAATAACACTCATCAAGGACCAGCACACAACAACCACATCATCGCTATGGTTACAACTGTAACACTGCAGTTGTCACAGCAAAGACACAGTAAAGATTTAAAATGGTGACTCCACTCACCCTGGCGTTGTCATGATGGTGACAGTTGGAAGAACAATGCAGTTGTCAACAGCAACAGAAAATACAAGTTGTCATGGTGACAATCATTGGTCATTATGTCATGGTGAAGATTGATCAAGAATATACTCTGCAACGGCGCAACAATAAAGTAACAAGCTCAAATATAGCGACACAATCTGCTGTTGTTTTAAAGGTGATGAGCGCAACAGTCAACAACAGCAAACAAACTAAAACTAAAAATCTGGCCTAGAGTTGTATTTACCATATGGTGACGATAGCATTCCTGAGCTCATCAACAGAAATACTGCAACGTACAAATAAAGGTAAAATTCAGACTCAGATAGTCACAAAAACACCAAAGCCAACAGCAACACACAAAGTAACCGGTTCAAATGCCAACACATCCTTCGTGTTGTCATGGTGACAATCATGACTTCACCCTTGCCATCAATCATGATCATGACAGCAACACAGTGATAAACCGTTGTAGAGTCACTCACTCACGGTGACGATCGTGTCAACTTACACAATTATCAACAGCAAATACAGCAACAACTCCATGGTGATGATGCCAACAGCAGCACAGAACACGCAACGTAAACATTATGTTATATGAACACGGCAACAGTTTGGAAGAAAAGTAGCTCTGCACCCTCCTGCTAGTTAGCTTAGCACAATGGCTGCTAGTCCGCTGGAATCGCTATCCTACCCCCGTTAATTCATCAAATACACATCCCAACAGTGTCAAAATGCTAATATGTACTCTTATGTAGATGTTGTGACTTTCAACACCTTATGAAATATCAACATAGAATTATGAGACATTGTAATTTCTGAAGCAAATGCATAGCTGAAACTTTTTCTTCAGGAAAGTAATTCCGGCTTAGAAATTGCAATGTCTCGTAATTTTGCATGCTTATTTCTTAACGTGGAGAGTACACGAGTCACAACTTGTATATAGGAGTGTTTTAACGCTGTTGGAATGAGTATTTGGTGACTTTGTTGACGGGGGTAGGTTAGCCCCTTCTGCAGACTACCAGTCATTGTGCTAAGCTAACAACAGGATGGGCACGTCGCTACTTTCTACTGCACGCACAGAGGAGAGAACGGCATCTCTCTTCTCGTCTCACTAGCGGGAATAATAGCAAATAGGCCAATCTCCCAAAATGTCGGCGTGTTCCTTTAAACGTTGACTCACCCTAGCGTTGTCATGGTGACGATGGTGTACCAGAAGGAGGCGGGGATGGAGGTGAAGCTGGAGCCCTTGGTGCCCTTCTCGGCGTAGAACATGACGGTGGCGAAGATGATGATGGCCATGGTGAGGGAGAAGAGGAGGAAGCCCAACTCTGAGGCGCAGCTCTTCAGCGTGTAGCCCAGGATCCTCAGCCCCTGAGAGTGACGCGAGAACTTGAAGATGCGGAAGACCCGGAAGACCCGCAGCGTGACGAAGGCCCCGCTCACGTCCTCGTTCTCGGGCATCACCAGGCCGATGTAGTAGGGCATGATGGCCACCACGTCGATCACCGACATGACCGAACGCATGAACTGGCAGCGGCTGGGAGCGGCGAACAGACGCATCAGGTACTCGAAGGTGAAGATGAGCACGCAGGCCGTGTCCATGCAGAAGAAGGCCAGAGAGTACTTCTCCCCACAGGGCAGGTCCTTCACACTGCCTGTTGGAGAATACATTAAAGGAAGAGTTAGGGATGCACGAGATACTGGCAACCATATTAGTATCAGTGGATGTTAGTCATTTTTTATCGGTATCGGTCCAATGATCAAAAGGTTAATATTGGTCATCGGTCACATTGAGAGGAAACAATGCAATAAATCTATGGCTTTTCAAAATGTTTTGGAAATAAAAACATTACTTTTCAAATTTACGGTGTTTACATGTTTTTCAGTATGTACAACATTTGTTTTATATAGGCTACTGTAGATCATATCGACATCGGCAAATATTGGTTATTGGCCATAACAGCAATGTTATCGGTATCGGCCAAAATTTTCATATCGGTGCATCCATAGTAAGAAATCTTGAGTCTGAGATTCAGCTTACTTGAGGTATACGGTATTTAATATTATGGTTGAGCCAAGTACTCAGATGAAACGAATATTACAGTACAGATAACGTACTTTTTACGAGTACGAGTAGTATCATCCGAGTACAAGGTGTCAATACCCGTACTCGTGATCAGGGCTGGGTATCGTTTAAACAAATGACGATACCAATACCAATACCGTGAAAGTGATATTGATACAACTAGAGTTTTCCATTCAATACCTCTTTTCTTTAGCCATACTCTGAATGTTTTGGTGTCATCTCGGCACGCTGAACTGCCAACAACAACAACAACAAAACTTAAGCCACACCCACTTTCAGTCAAACCTGCCAACTGATTTAAGCCACGCCCCCTCCGAGTACAGACATGGATACAGAAAATGTAGTTGGTTAAACTAACTCGCTCATCCCTATATTTAATATGGTTTAAGGTCTTATGAGACGAAGCCACTAGCACAATGGATTTCTTCAAAGGGAAAGAGATGGTTACAGTTTTTTATAAGATGCAATGACACATACATGTGACATCATGCTGACATCATACAGCTGACATCATAATAGAGAAGCTGAGACAGACAGTGTGGACCATCACGTGGGATGAAACGTCCCAGATCGTGTGTATGTGATAAATTAGAATTTCTGTGAGGTCATGTGAGACAAATGGGTGTGAATGTTGAGGAGAGATGTGTACAACAAAATACATATTATGTGTGTATATTTAAATACATAACTGAAGGCTTTAAGGGGACAAATGCTGAAGTATAGTGTCTGAGCCTGATTGAGATATGCCTATAGATTGCCGGTAGATACATGGGAAAAAAAATTGCGGACCGGTTGTCAATTTTAATGGTTTTAGTTACATATATATTTACTCACCATGTGGCGACAAAAATAACAAAAAAAAAAAATAACAGCCTTTTGTGTTGTACTGTATGTAGCCTATACAGTATTTATGTTTTTGTTTTAACTACAAACATAAATAAACGTCAACTTGAAACTATGTTTCAACTACCACACACAGCCTATAATATTATAGCCTATGTTTATTTTTATTTAAAAAAATTTGGACCGGCTCGTGGCCCGGTACCGGTCCGCGGCGCGGTGGTTGGGGACCACTGCTATAGATTACAGGGATTATAGACAAGTTTCCTGGGCACTTCCGGTTTGCTTCTGGACTCGGCCACGATATGTCTGTCTCTTCCGGTGTTTGTGAATACAGAGAAGCGTAGCGTACAAGCGTAGTAGCCATAGCGACCGCCGGAAAAATGCAAACTTGGGATCATTCTCCGAGTCTCCTGTCTAATGAAAGAGTGTCTATCCCACACCCGTTGACAGTGGACACATGGGAAGATAATATGTGTAAATGGCCGAACGTAACTACAGGCAGGATTATAGCGTATTTTGAGGAATCAATGGCGGTGGACGGCAACGCGATGAACAATCTCAAAAGCTCCGAAGCGTACCAATATCTCCACAGCAACAAAGTAGGTCGTGTGCTCATGTACAAACAGACATCCCTTGCTAGGCCAGTCCTTTTTTTAATCGAGATCATACAACAAGTATCCTACTTCAGCCAAGGCCAGCAAGACGGCAGGAAAGAAACAAGCGTGCCTGCCGCCGTCAAAAGCGAAAGAGACCCAACGTAGGCTGTCAATTTAGCGGAGGTAAAAGGCCCTTTACCTACGTCGGGCGAATCAATCAATCAATCAATGGCTCGCGCTTGTTGCCCGACGCTCGTATGATGAGGAGATGAATCAAAATGCTTACCACAAATAAAGCCACATGGGAGCCGAGAACGAGTGCAGGAGAGATGACGCAGGTGCCAGGTGTGGAGTGGGAGAGATTAAGGTGCGTAGCCTATTGCTGGAGATTCAAGTTGTGCGATGTCTGCACTGACACTGTCGCACTTATTACTTTTAGCTAACGCTACGTTGATTTTTCATCAAGGCAATGTCCAGAAGATATGGGTTCATGAGTGTCTGCAAATGCAGATAGATAGGCTATAGGAGCATGCTGCATGTTGTCTGTTTCAATAACGAAAGCGTCCTTACCGAGAACGACTGCCGACCAATTCAATATTCTTGCTGCGAAATCGGCCTCTTAATGACAAAACTGGAATAAATATGATCGACTATAGAGGCTATAAAGAATAGACTATAGAGAAATAAATTGATTCGGTAGAAGGAATACAGTCGAGTGCAGGGACAGAGCCGTTTGGTAGCGGGCTGATGCTCAAGACACTGTCGATCCAACCACTCGTTCAGACGTTTCTGTGTATTGTGACAGCCACGCACTGCACAATGTGTTCCAGAATAACCCATTGTTAATAACGTCTGCTAACGTTAGTGTAGCTGATGTTAGTGATCGTTGTAAAAAAGTTTGGATATTTCGGCTGCTGCCTTCTGATGTGCTCGCTTAACCGGAAGCCGGGGACATATAAGGCTGCTATGGCGCCGCCCTAGGCCAGCGCGGGGAAACTTGTCTATAGGCCAACCCAGAAGTCGCTGCTCTTCCGGTTCCCTCGTCTCTTGTATGAGAATGTTGGTTAAATACCTGAAATAAAGTCTGTGGTTAACAAAAGTGTTTTCTGAAAATTGTGATTTAAAAAAATCTCATTTACTCTTCAAAGGTCATAAAAGTGGTCTTCATTTATGAGGATGAACTTGCAGACTCATTCCTGCGGTACTCTATTAGATCCTAACTAATAATGGACGCATGTCATGTCATGTCATGTCATGGCATGTAATGTAATAATGGACGCATGTCATGTCATGTCATGTCATGTCATGTAATGTAATAATGGACGCATGTCATGTCATGTCATGTCATGTCATGTCATGTCATGTCATGTAATGTAATAATGGACGCATGTCATGTCATGTCATGTCATGTCATGTAGTGTAATAATGGACGCATGTCATGTCATGTCATGTCATGTCATGTAATAATGGACGCATGTCATGTCATGTCATGTCATAATGGACGCATGTCATAGGAAAATGTTCTCTAACACTGCCCTTGGGCGGCCTGCAGGGCACTGTCTCCACCACGTTGGCGATGACGGAGACGGCGATGAAGAAGCCCGTGACGTAGTAGAAGACCAGGGCCATGGTAGAGGTGTGCGGGTTCTCGAAGGCTCTCCACAGACGCTCCCGCAAGGTGCTGTCCGGAGGAAGGGGCGCATCTGTTGCCTCACTCGCCTCCGTGTCCTCCGCCAAGCGCTCCTGGTTCTCCTTTTTCCTGTCACGGTATTCCTTCATGGAGAGACAGAGGGATGGAGAGAGAAACATACAAGATCAAGGTTTAAAAAAAAGAGTAGTGTTGTGGTTGAGACCACCTAATCCGAGACGGGGTCAAGACCTAGACCAAGGGGGGGAGCGAGACCAAGACTGAGACTGATTCTGAGTCAAGACCTAGTGCGACCTAGTCAAGAGGGGGAGGGGGTGGTCGCGAGACCGAGACCAGACCAATGCAAAAACATTTTCAAAGTTATCATGACTGTAATGATGGCTTAACCTTTATACCATTGCTCTGCTAACAAGAAATCATTATTTAGGAATTTTAGTAAAATACAAAATGGCTGTACAGTACTGTATATACCGTAAATTCCGGACTATAAGGCGCACCGGTGTATAAGCCGCACCTTCAAAGTTGACTATTTTTTTCTTATATAAGCCGCACCGGTCTATAAGCCGCGGGTGTTTTAATGGTATTTTTTGTTTTTTTACAGTGCACACAGTGTCCGCGGTGTGGTGAAAAGAGGGCAAGAGAGGAAATTAAAACAGAAGTGGATTTATAGTTAGAAAGAGTGCTAAAGAAGAGAGAATTCCGTTTTTTATTTTTTTATTTTAGTTACTCACAGTACTATTGACCAGTCCAACTCAAAAGATATTCGGCAGTTTCACTTTGAGCTCTTGTTCCGCCGCTGTCCATCAATGGTTATGACGAGTCTCGCTGGGTACAGTACGCCAAAGCGATATCCATTGACTTTAACCTCGATGATGCTGTTGTATGTTGCGCGTTTCTGTTGCACCAACGCGGAGAGGTCCTGCCGGACGAAAAAGCGCGTACCCTCCCAGGTGAGGGGCTTCTTCCCCGCAGCCTGGAGGATGAGTTGACGGTCGGGCCAGCGGAGTAGGCAGATGAAGATGGCCCTCGGTGGCAGGCCGGGGTCTGGACGTGGCCGAGGCGCCCGGTGTGCCCTGTCCACCTCTGGTGGTTTCTCGCCTTCCTTCAGGTCCAGGATGTAACACAGGATTTTGCCACGAAAGCGTCCATGTCACCAATCTCAGCTCCCTCTTTTACATTGATCAGGCGAATGTTATTTCTTTTACTCCTGCTGATTAAGTCATCAACCTGGGGTTTCGATTTGTTTTTGCATTTTATCCACTTTCGGACTCACTGTGTTGTTTTTGTCCTCCAGTGCGCTGATGCGCTTTTCCGCATTAGAAACTCTGTTCACGCCACGGTTGCCTTATTTTCTTTAGTGATTGAGTGGATGGACTTCTGCACGTTTTCAAACTTGTTTTCAAGCTGCTCAAACCTCTGAGCGATGTCGGACTTAATCGATAGTGTTTCACGGAGTAAAAGTTTAGCCCAAGCCGTGTATCTCCAGCCTCCAGCAGGTGAGTCATTTCCTCATTCATGGCGGTGATTGCTTCGTCTTTTTCTTTCTGCTTACCTGTGTTGTGTTATGTTATGTTATGTTGTTAAAAGAGGGCAAGAGAGGAAATTAAAACAGAAGTGGATTTATAGTTAGAAAGAGTGCTAAAAAAGAGAGTTTTTTTTTTTTTTTTTTTTTTTTAAATCCATAGATAAGCCGCACCGTTATATAAGCCGCAGGGGCCAAAAAAGGCCAAAAAACGGGAAAAAAGCCGCGGCTTATAGTCCGGAATTTACGGTACTCAGTGATAGAAGGCAATCCTTTGATCTGAAACATGAGGGGAGTGGTTTCAGCTGTAAAACTTTCAAACTGCAAAGTCAGTGGTTGCAAATTGAAGTTTATTTTGTGTTTTTTTTTACATCCAATCACAGTAAAAAATAAAATAAAAATGAATAAATCAGAGAATAGACAGACAATAATGAATTCCCTGCAGTTGTGGTCTTGAAATAATATCCAGAGTCCGGCTTGTCTGAGACCGAGTCAAGACTGAGGGGGGGCGAGTCCGAGACGAGACCGAGACCATCAAAATGTGGTCTTGAGACCGGTCTTGATCTTAACACTACAACATAAAGATTAGTTTAATTTATTTGCGAAGTGGTAAAGCATCAACGCAAAGTGATAAAAACAGCTATAAAATATGGCGATAAAAACACATAAGGAAGAAATGCAAATGATTAATTTGTGCAGAAGAGATTATAAGACACCCAAGAGGCTAAGTCAAAAGCTAAGACAACACTTGGCTGCGCAGATTCATGAAACAATCAGTTCCATAAAATAACGATGGAAATCACATAAAATCAAATCAAAATCAAACTCCTAATTGGAAATGCTAGGGGAGCATTGAGTGAGACATGTAGAGGGGTTGGTGGAGATAAAGTAAAAGGGCAAAGAACGGCATGGAGATGAAACATGGTCTGACTCAGGAGAGTCAGAAAAACAGGATACAAGAAAAACCGCAAAAGACAATACTATTATAAAAAGTTAATCACCCCAAGTGAGTCAGTGTGTGAGGAGGGAAAAGAGGAGTGAGAAAGTATTTACTTGTTTATGAGAATCGTAAAATCGACAAATCAGCCATAAAAAGAGGGATACAAAACTTGCCAAAAACAGTAACAACTAGAGTGCACTCGGTAGTGTTTACCTCTGCCAACCTTTCTACAAAGTTTGGTAGTGTTACGTTAATCCACGCCTTTTTCCATGCATTTTTGTGATTAACCACACCCGTTAACCCCCCACCCCCATTTTTGCATGTTTTAGCAGGGATTCAACCCCAGTGGAGCACAGGGACAACATGCAAGCTCCTCCAGCCCACCTGGGCAATACTGTACTGGAGGTGCTGAGGACATGGGGATGGGGACACACCCTCAGCACCCACAGCGTCCCAGATGGGAATCGAACCCAGGACATTCTTGCTGTGAAGCAACAGCGCTACCACTGAGCCACCGTGCCCCCTTCCACACCCCCTTTTGGCTAGTCCCTCGTACCAGACACGCCCACCACTGCAAGATTTAACAGACTTTTCCTTTGGTTGACATGTTTCTCTTAGGCTACGTGAACGTCACTAAGTTCTACTGAGAACGTCCAACCACTAAGTTCTACTGTATGTTCTTATCCTAATATTGAGACTGAGAACATCCAACCACTAAGTTCTACTGTATGTTCTTATCCTAATATTGAGACTGAGAACGTCCAACCACTAAGTTCTACTGTATGTTCTTATCCTAATATTGAGACTGAGAACGTCCAACCACTAAGTTCTACTGTATGTTCTTATCCTAATATTGAGACTGAGAACGTCCAACCACTAAGTTCTACTGTATGTTCTTATCCTAATATTGAGACTGAGAACGTCCAACCACTAAGTTCTACTGTATGTTCTTATCCTAATATTGAGACTGAGAACGTCCAACCACTAAGTTCTACTGTATGTTCTTATCCTAATATTGAGACTGAGAACGTCCAACCACTAAGTTCTACTGTATGTTCTTATCATAATATTGAGACTGAGAACGTCCAACCACTAAGTTCTACTGTATGTCCTTATCCTAATATTGAGACTGAGAACGTCTAACCACTAAGTTCTACTGTATGTTCTTATCCTAATATTGAGACTGAGAACGTCCAACCACTAAGTTCTACTGTATGTTCTTATCCTAATATTGAGACTGAGAACGTCCAACCACTAAGTTCTACTGTATGTTCTTATCCTAATATTGAGACTGAGAACGTCCAACCACTAAGTTCTACTGTATGTTCTTATCCTAATATTGAGACTGAGAACGTCCAACCACTAAGTTCTACTGTATGTTCTTATCCTAATATTGAGACTGAGAATGTCCAACCACTAAGTTCTACTGTATGTTCTTATCCTAATATTGAGACTGAGAACGTCCAACCACTAAGTTCTACTGTATGTTCTTATCCTAATATTGAGACTGAGAACGTCCAACCACTAAGTTCTACTGTATGTTCTTATCCTAATATTGAAACTGAGAACGGACTTGTTTCCAAATACGGAGTTAACGGATGCAGTTATTGTTGACTTTGACATTGTAGGGACAAAGGAGATCGCCAAGCACAATATTTTTAGTTAACAATTCTACATACTGCATTTGATGATGAGAGAATGATAAATTACATGTTGGGACATGAAAACACCAAAAATGTACAAAGTAGAGAAGTCGAAGTGTAGAAGAGAGAAGTGTAGCCTAACTTGAAGGAGCACTCTGCCCATTTTCAACCAGCTTTGTATCATTAGAACATCAGTAGTATATCAGAAAACTGTAAACTGTTTTAAAGTCTGTCATTTAATTTGACAGTTATTGAGTGTTAAAGTGTGGACCAGTGACATCACTGGTCCACACTAACTCAAATGAATAACTCATTAACTCAAATCAACTCTCAATAACTGTCAAACTAGATGAATGACTTCAACACCGTCATCCCATAGCTTCCCGCGCGCCTGTGTATTACCATCAGTGTTTTCCATAAGTGTCGGCAGCTGGCTAATTAGCCGCTCATTAAACAATTTCCAGCCTTTTTGACCGTCACTTTTTGACCGACACCGTTTTTGATCGTCGTCACTGTTTTTCACCATCACTTTAAATCTCTGACAGCGGCAACAATATCAGAGCTCAGCTCAGCTCGCAGAGCCCCCTCCTTCCTCATGTTATTGTTACAGTAGCGTTAGCTCAAATGCTAATGTTAAACAGTATGTGGATGGACAACGCTCACACCATTATTGTCATGTTCTGGGATGTAGGCTACAGTCAAATAAAAACACAGATTTGGGTGGTCTGGCCTAGTTGGTTAGTTAGTGGAATATTGAAGCTTCGCTCAAAAACGTCTGCCTTGCAAAAAAAAAAAAGAAGCAGGGACAGTGGATGAGTTGAGTTCCCTCCCCTGATATGTGAAGCGCTTTGAGTGTCTAGAAAGGCGCTATATAAATCCAATCAATTATTATTATTATTATTATTATCCTTTCTGTGTAACGTTGCATCATCACACTCAGAGACGTGTGGCAAATGTTGTGGTTTGTGCGACGCGTCACTTGGCATATAGGCTCACGTTAAATTTAATGCAGCCAATAGGGCAATAAGGGGATACATTGGCCAAGTATAATTAGGGAGAAAATGGGGAAAAATCTGAAAGGGGAAAAAACGGTATATGGACAGCCAGCCTATGAGAGAGAAAGCTGCATGCGTACCTCCATGCAACAGTCCCCGATGATCTCGGGTATGATGCCGTAGAAGGCCAGCTCCTCGTCGAAGGCCTGGATGCACTCGTGGCGCGGGTAGTGCAGCTTGCCCGTGCGGTAGAAGTTCAGGATGTGACGGAACATCTCGGGGTCGCGGTCGAAGAAGTACTCCTGAGTGTCCTCGTTGAAGAAGAACTCCTTCTCTGAAGAGCCCAACAGTGTGTCTGGGTACCGGTCCAGAGTGTTTTTCCATGTCTGGAGAAAAGAATAGAATAGAAAAGAATAGAATAGGAAAAGGATTTTTCACATTTGAGGATCTGATCCAACTGAACCATGGTGCTGATAAACCAGGGTGGAAAACTCTCAGGCAAAAAACAATTACCGCTTTTTATTTCTTCTTCTTTTTTCTTTTCTTTTTTTGGGTGGGTGGGGGTTGTGCCTGTTATAATTGTACTGGACATAGGCGTGCCACATGCCAAACCAGGCATTTCAGTGCAAAAATGTGGGGATAGATGGCATTATCCTATCGTCGGCAGAGCTTTTAAAAGCACCTCTTACGCGCTAAATACCCCACTGCACTTGAGCGCCATAATCTCCGTGTTGTGCAGCGTAGTGCCGAGTAAAATTCCTTTTGGATATGTCATTACGCACAGCCTTGCATCACGCCAGGACATCAAATTCTGCTGCTAAAATTGGGTATTAGCAGATAATTCAGTGAGGCAATCAACTATAACTCACTGAGAAACTTATCACATCACAAAAGGGAAAATTACAGCATATTGCATGCCTCGCGCAAACATTGCGAGACGGGAATCTGATTTATTTTGATTGATGTAACGCCCAGGCATTGCCTGGCCAGACATGTGAATAATTCTGGTACTTAAGACCGCCCAAATCCCGTTTGCGCAGGCATTTTGGGGGCGCAGATGATTTGGCACGGCTCTAATTTGCGCCTGCGACACCTGTCATGAACCTTTCCGCATCCCGGCCGAGAATTGCATCCCCAACATATTTCGGGGCTGTTTTAACTTAGACATCAGGAAGGTCACGTCTACCCAGACAATTATATCACTTTTAAACAGTTACATTTCTGTATAAATCATTACAATATGCTCCCGTGAGGTGGGGATACGTTAAGCTGCTGCCGGGCGGGAGTGCAAAACTCGGCATAACACCTGGACACTGGCGGACTGCTATCGAGGCCGTGCAGTGGGTGAGCATAGGGATCGAGCGAGCGTATCGCGCGAGATGCCTAGTATATATATTGTCGCTGTCCGATGAAAACCACTTAACTCATTGTAATTAGGTTATTACAATAATTAGGTTTACCTTTTTATTTAGATAATTAGGCCTACTCTTATGATTTTTAGCTAAATTATTGAAAATTCTGCAAGATTCCATTTTTATTACCAAATTCCATGATTCCGTCCGTTTTTTTCCGTTTTGCAGAAAGCACATGGCCCTACCGGCTTCCCACCCGCAGACACGGCCAATTGTGCATGTAGGAAATTCTGACCAAGCCGGAAGTACGGCTGCCAGGAACTGAACCCTGGTCTCCGCGGTGGGAGAGTGGTTTTACTACTTTACTACCCAGACGTCCCCTGTTGTGTTGGCATTGATTTAGAGACACTGAGCGGCCCGCGCAGTGTTCAGGACCCACCTGGAACCGGAGGCCACTGACGTTCACGAACAGGATCTCGTCAGACCTGGACGACTTGTCGACCGGAGGTTTGGGCATCGTCTTCTTGGCTAACGGCAGCCAGCCCACCGCTGCCGCACGTGCAAACGGCAGCCATGTTGCCACGCCGGCTGCCATCTTGGATCAGCAGTTCCAACCTTTAGAGAGGGGGAGGTTGGATTCCTGGAGGAGGACGAGCGGGGGTCGGATGAAACGTGGGGTTCGTGCCTGCCTTGCTCGAGGGCTTTCCAGAGCAGGGCAGGGCAGAGCCTCTCCCAACGGTCTGGGTCGTGTCCGGCAGGCGGTTAGTGCTCGCCTGCTCACTCTCCCCGCCCTGACTTCCTCGCCCGCTGGGGGAAGCGAGAGGGCCGGGGGGCGGACATCTTGGAGAGGGGGGAGGGGGGGGGGGGGGGGGGTAGGCGAGGGGAGGGGAGTTGAGAGCTAGATGTCAGGCCATGGAAAACGCCGGAAAACCACGGTAAAGCCACGCATCCGAGCTGACTGACGCTAACGTGTGTAGAGCCACAGACTGTCAGCAGGGGGCGGGGTGATTCCGCATGGCTCCTTTCAGCTTTCAGCCATCGCTCCTGCTCTGCTGAGTGACGTGGGGCTGCGTTTCAGATGACAGCGCCCTCTCTGGCAGTGTGACGCGCCTGACAGCAGCACAATATATCGGACAGTCACAATAATAAACAATGTATTTGATATTGCTCTCACAGTGACGGAAGGCTGCTGCTTTATGGCTTTGGGGTTCACAAAACTTCAATCAAAGAAAAACAAAATCCGAGAAGGAAAGTCTATCTGGCCTTCGCTGCTCTCTCTCTCTCTCTCTCTGTCTGTCTGTCTCTAGCTCCCTCGCCCTCCCTACCTCCCTCTCTGAAGATAGATTGGTTGCAGCACCGCAGCTTTTCAAATTCTTATTAAATTGTGATGATGGTCCCTGAAGTTGCAAGATAGACAAAACCGCCTCTGTTGCTTTCCTCTCTTCCTCTCTCTCTCTCCCTCTTCCTCTCTCTAAGTGTTTCTCTGCCGTAGATTATGGATGTACAGCTCTCAGGCCCCTCTCTCTCTCTCTCTCTCTCTGTCTCTCTCTCTCTCTCTCTCTCTCTCCTGGCTGTTGCATTGGTGGAGAGACACTGGGCTCGTGCTGGAGAGCAAGGAAGCGTCAGGCGGTCCTACTCCATGTCCCTGTATGGTCGCCCCGCTGCAAGCCTGTCAGAAAACACACAAACACACACAGAGTCAGAGACAACCCAGGAGAGGAGCGAGAGGAGCGCAGAGAGGAGAGAGGGGGAAGAGCAGGAGGAGAGGAGAAATGAGAGGGGAGAGGAGAGGAGGAGAGAGGAGAGGAGAGGAGAGAGGGGGAAGAGCAGGAGGAGAGGAGAGGAGGGGAGAGGAGAGGAGAGGAGAGGAGAGGAGAGGAGAGGAGAGGAGAGGAGAGAGGGGGAAGAGCAGGAGGAGAGGAGAAATGAGAGGGGAGGAGAATAGGGAAGAGGATAAGAGAGGAGGAGATAGAAGGAGAGAGGAGAGAGGGGGGAGAGCAGGAGGAGAGGAGAAATGAGAGGGGAGGAGAGGAGAGGAGGGGAGAGGAGGGGAGAGGAGGAGAGAGAAGGAGAGAGGAGAGAGGGGGGAGAGCAGGAGGAGAGGAGAAATGAGAGGGGAGAGTAGGGAAGAGGAGAAGAGAGAGAGAGGAGAGGAGACAAGGGAAGGAAAGAGGAGATGAGATAAAATAACAGAGCAGACTAACATGCTTTAGGTGTGCCACTTCCGAAACTGTGTCAGACAGAGAGAGAGACACACAGAGAGAGACAGAGAGAGAGAGAGAGAGAGAGAGAGAGACACACACAGAGAGAGACAGAGAGAGAGAGAGACACAGAGACAAAGAGAGAGAGAGACACACACAGAGAGAGACAGAGAGAGAGAGAGAGAGAGAGACACAGAGACAAAGAGAGAGAGTGGGGGGAGAGCATAGAGGACCAGCAGGGTATCTCTCTGTCTCTGTGCTGATAAAAGTCTAACACACAACACAATGTATCTCCCTCCCTCCCTCTCTCTCTCTCTATCTCACAGCCACACACACACACACACACACACACACACACACACACACACACACACACACACACACACACACACACACACACACACACACACACACACACACACACACACACACACACACACACACACACACACACACACACCTGGACTGATGCTATTGTGTAACATGCTCCAGATAACCATGGCTCCTGGCAGTTTTGTCAGTGACAGGCTCAAAAAGGCCAACATGTCTGCCTCTTCTTCTGACACCACGAAAGAACACACAAAGAAGAAACATGTGAACATGAGCATTAGACTCCATGTTGTTCTGCTCTAGGCTTCCAGTGTACTTCCCTAGCCCCAAAAGTGCACGTTCACACCATACGCCAATCCCACGCCAAAGCCACGCAGTTTCAATTCAGCGTCCTTGTTAACAGGCGAGTCCGTTCACACCGGCTGCACCCGTAGCCATCCTGAAGCCATGCTGAAGCCATGCTGAAGCCATGCTGTGTCATGCCAACGCCACGCCGAACCGAGAGATTCAGCTTCTGTTTTCCAAGCATGCTGCGCGCTGATCCCGAGCTGCCAGGCAGGCAGTCAATGCAATTTGTGAGGGGTGGGAGCTGAGCCCAGCGTGAGGAAAAGAGAGGTTAAGCATCAGGTCAGCTTGAGCCTGCCTCAAGCTTCGTTCTGCATGGCTTTGGCATATGGTGTGTTTGGCCACTAACAATCTTTGGAATGTAATTTAAGTAAAACCCCTAACCCAAATGTTTCTGAAAATTGTGAAATAAATAAATAAATACATTTTACGTTTCAAAAGTTATAAAAGTGGTCCTCGTTCCTCTTGCTGAACACGACATTTGCCGTTTCACAAACCTTTGTTAATGAAGCGGAAGTGCAGGGACTTCTGGATTGGCCTAGAAAAACAAAAACTCATCCCTGAGTTCAAAGGTCATCGTTCTCACCACAGACCAACTGAACTGAAGCAGGAAAGGAGACACTGCAGAGCTCAGAGAAACCGATCTGAACCTGCTGGCTGTGAACACAGTCTTGGTAAAGGAACCCACGCTTCAACCAGGTTCAAACGGTAGGTAGCTAAGGTACAAGGAACAAATCTCAAAGTATTTCAGCTACAAAAGCCTTCCTCAGCGCTACAGGACTGCATGCTCAACAATACAAATATTAAATGAAGAATTTAAATGTATGTTTTCTTTGTTTACAAAAGAGGCACATCTGTAGCTAAGGTTCAGCGAATTGTCAGTACACGAGCAGTGAACCTTTCCATTGCGTAAGGACCTAATGGGATGGTAATGATTGTTCCAGGTGTTAGTCAAACCCTCAGGTGTCGAATGACTTGTGAAAAACGTTAGATTTGGATTGGAACACTCATGAACAATCTTTTTTTTCTTTTTCTTTTTTGGGCAAGTGAGCATGGTTAAATGCCCTTCGAGGTGTCCATTATCAGGAATAATGGACTCTGTGTGTCAGACAGTTCTGACCTCCCGGTCGTGCATTAAGTTCTGATAATGGAGCTGGTTGGACATGATCCCTTACTGTACATACTGCTGGGGGACTGACAACAAAAGGAAAGCCTGTCCTGACTGTCCTCACTTACATCCTTTGGGGGGGCTACGATGTGGCCGAGCGGTTAGAACAGTCGTTTCCAAACATTTTCATGTCATCTATTTGGCTTTTAGATGTTTTATTACAGAAAGGGTATGAAACCCATGACCAAAATAGTCGTACATTCTGTCATTGTTACTTATCCCTCAAGGACCCCTGGGGGTCCCCGGACCTAGAGAACCAGTGGTCTTTGAGAACCCCTGGACTATAGAAGACAGTTTGTTTGTCTTGTCTGTCTGTCTGTCTGTCTGTCTGTCCCCACAAAAGTACACCAATCACATCTTAATGACAGCGCATGACATCACGAAACAAGTGCGCGATGCACCATCAGCCGGCAAGTCAAATGAGCCACCCGCGATTCTCATCCAACCAGAAATGTTCATAGCACAGACATTCAAATTCCGGTACAACATGGGTAATATTATCAGTGATGTCACATGTAACTTTCTCACAGTTCTGACTTTAATCTCACAATTCTGAATTTTTTCCTCAGAATTCTGACTTCTTTTTTAGAATTCTGACATTAAACTCAGAATACTGTCTTTATTCTGAATTCTGAGAGCAGGGTCACCCCCCCCCCCCCCCCCAGTGTTCTCACCTTTTATGTTCACCGTCTACACCTCAGACTTCTGTTTTAATTCAGATAAGTGCCACCTGCAGAAGTTCTCCGATGACTCCTCTATTGTCGGTTATATCACAGACGACAATGAGGAGGACTACAGAGCCCTCCTTGAGAACTTTGTGGGGTGGAGCGACACCAACCACCTCCAGCTCAACATAGGGAAGACCAAGGAGATGGTGGTGGACTTCCGGCGGAGTAAAGGGAGGTCCCCAACCCCCATCACCATCCACGGGGAGGAGGTGGAGATGGTGGTCTCCTATAAGTACCTGGGAGTGCACTTGAATAACAAACTGGACTGGTCTGATAACACTGAGGCCCCTGTACAAGAAGGGGCAAAGCAGGCTGTACTTTCTGAGGAGGCTGAGGTATTTTAATGTTTGTAACAAACTGCTACAGCTATTTTATCAATCTGTTGTGTCTAGTGTCCTTTTCTTTGCCGTGGCATGTTGGGGGGGTAGTAGCAGCATGAGGGACACTGGGAAGCTGAACAAGCTGGTGAGGAAAGGCAGCTCTGTAGTTGGAGCTGAGCTGAGCAGTCTGGAGGCGGTTGCAGAGACAAGGCTGAGGAGGAAACTGCATGCTATGCTGGACAACCCCTCCCATCCCCTACATGCTGTGCTAATGAGGATGAAGAGCACCTTTAGCCACAGACTCATTCCCCCCCGACACTCCACCAAGCGCTTTGGCCAGTCCTTCATGCCAGCGGCCATCAGGCTCCATAACAAGAAGTGAGACCTGTGTTAGTCACTTTATGCATTTTTGCACTCGCTCGTTGCACATGCATTTTTACACATGGCCCTGCACTTTACAAAACACGGACTTTGCACATAGACTAACTTATTTTTTTAAATTGTATTGTTTTTATCTGTTTTTATTTATCCCTATTTATCTGTCTGCTCTGTATTTTTAACCCCTGCTGCTGTTGCTGTTTTTAGACGCCTGAATCTCCCCTCGGGGATAAATAAAGGTTTCATTCATTCATTCATTCATTTTTTTATTTTCAGAATTCTGTTATTGTCAGAATCCTGACTTTAACTCAGAACAAAATAAAACTAGAACGACCGCAACGCGGACTTATGCCTCCGCCATTAGTTCATTCTTGAGTCCAAATCGCCATTTGAGGCAAATTGGTAGAAATTCCGTCAAGGCGCTCCTGAGATGTTGCGTTACAGAGCTTGGAAATTGGGTGTGCGAGGTCACAGTGACCTTGAACTTTGACCACCAAAATGTAATCAGTTCATCCTTGAGTCCAAGTGGACGTTTGAGCCAAATCCGAAGAAATTCTATCAAGCCGTTCTTGAGATATTGCGTTAACCAACTTGGGAATGGCGTTCGTGAGGTCACAGTGACCTTGAGGTTTGACCACCAAAATGTAATCAGTTCATCCTTGAGGGCAAGTTAATGTTTGAGGCAAATTTGATGAAATTACGTCAAGGCATTTCTGAGATGTTGCGCTAACAAGCTTGAAAATGGCGATCGAGAGGTCACAGTGACCTTGACCTTTGACCACCAAAATCTAATCAGTTCATCCTCGAGTCCAAGTCGATGTTTGAGGCAAATTTGATTAAATTTCGTCAAGGCATTCGTGAGATATCGCATTACCAAGCTTGAAAATGGCGTTCGAGAGGTCACAGTGACCTTGACCTTTGACCTTTGACCACCAAAATCTAATCAGTTCATCTTTGAGTCCAAGTCTATGTTTGAGGCAAATTTGATTAAATTCCGTCAAGGCATTCCTGAGATATCGCGTTAACAAACATCGTACGGACGGACGGACAACCCAGATCCATAATGCCTCCGGCCTGGCTATCGCCGGCGGAGGCATAATAAAATCACACGTCCTCTTTGGTAGTTATAAATTGTGTGGTGTAAAAAAAGTAAATAAATCAGGAGACCCCATTTGAATTCCAGGTGACCCCACTTAGGGTCGCGAGCCCAAGGTTGGGAACCACTGTTTAGATTAATGTAGATGCAAAGGAACATACAGTCGGCTTGCCACAACAAGCATCCCAGAAAAATGGCCACCCATGACATTGTGAATAGCCCCTTTTCACAGCAACCGTTTTCAAGATTCAAGAGTTTATTGCCATATCAATTAAATATTGATTGGAATTTGTCTTCGCTCGTGCTCATAACAAACAAACAAACAAAACAAGCACAATGACAAACGCACATCCACAGGGAAATAATACAACTACACATCTGTAAAAACATTTAAAAAACAAATACACCAAGACTCAGTAAAAACCTATTAACACGTTCAGTGCCAGCGACGCCATATGGCGTCATTAGAAATTTACCGTACAGTGCCAGCGACGCCAAATGGCGTCATAACTCCAAATTGTTTTTTTGACGGGGGGGTGTCGATCTAAGCTTCTTACGTCGCCTCTAACAATATTGTAGCTATTGGAGGTCGATAACCTATTTTACAAACCCATTAGGTGGCGACAGCACTCTCCTGATCAGAGAAAAAGGAGCCAAACACACAGAAATAGTCACTGGGGAAAATGAGGAAATCGCATCGCATCCGTCCGTATGCATCGACGTGCCTCCATAAACGAGCACAACGCCAGCTGTGCCCCCAGCAGCAGCATCCGCTGTCACAACTGAGCACCTCCATGTACGCTGCAACAGCACATTCACATAATCAGCCTTATTATTCCGAACTGGAAGCATGCCAGCCCGTGACAAACACACGCGGAACCAAAAAGCTGAATGTCGCGCACCATTCACTGTGTGTGCGCAGCAAACTCAGCAGAGACTGAGAGCCACCAGACACATAAGACACACCCAGGAGGCGTGTGCAGTTGAGGGTGGGGGGGGGGGAGCACGCAGAGCAGCAGAGCAGCATACACTTCACCCAGACAGACCCAGACATCAGAAAATTAGCTTCAGAGTCAGTGATGTGCTTGAAATGTTTAATTTCACAAAAGGCTCATTATCTCAGCTCGTAGAAAAAAAGGGATGTTTTTGCTTCAATCAAGCTATCTTCTCCGGCTCATAACTAAAGAACGGAAAATGGGATCAATAAACTTTTTTTTGCAGGTGATAGAAGAGAGTCTCATCGTTATTTGTGCGTGTTCAGTGTTTACATAGTAATTATTAAAAAAATTATATGACTGTTTTAAAATGCATTGCGGCCTATGTGGCACAGCAAGCAACCTTTTGCCCAAGGGCCGTGGCACTCAAAGTGTTAAGTGCAAAAGCATACAGTATGCAATATATTGACAGAGCAAAAAACTCTGCAGAATATGTAGAATAGGCCATTTGAGGTGATAAATCAGGAAGTAGAGCAGGTGTAACCAATAACATTACGGCTCTGGCACTGCACACCTAAATGTGACGCCTGCGGTCGGGAGGTACCGTAATTCGGCCGTGGCAGTTCTGTACAGCAGAGGATCAAAGTTATTTTTTGAAAAAATGTGGTTTTGCTTTTTTTACAATAGTACAAAATATATTATGTGAACTATCCATTCCATATAAAATGAAGACTGGTGAAGGAATGGAGTTACACCTTCTTTACTTCCTGATTTACCACCTCGAAACGGTTGCTGTGACAACATGCAAACAACAAGCTAACCAAACATTCCCCGACATCCACATTTATCCAAGAACATTACTGTCTTTGCTTTTCTTTTTATAGCACAAATTGACTCTGATTTTTTAGGCATTTTGCCATGTTTTTACAGGTGTGTGTGTGTGTGTGTGGCCGTGTGTGTGTGTGGCCGTGTGTGTGTGTGTGGCTGTGTGTGTGTGTGTGTGGCTGTGTGTGTAGTAGATAGTGTTGTGTCTGGCCTAGTTAAGGTGAGTGTATTTGGCTGACAGTTCTCTCTCTCCCTCAGGCTTCAGGAAGATTTTCAACCCTTAAAACCTCCAAAATCATATTGAGAAACACCTGGAGCAGCTCAGAGCGCCCCCTCTGTCACCTCTAACCATAGAGGTTATAGAGGTTACCATGGATGTAGAAAAAACTACATCTGCTGGACCCATCATCAGCACAGCCAAGACAGACTTTATGCAAATTAATGCCAACCCAAATCCAACCCAAATGCTGAAAACACTTGTGGGAAATCTCATTTATGTGTGTGTGTGTGTGTGTGTATATATACATATGTATATATATATATATATATATATATATATATATATACACATATATATATACACATATATATATATATATATATATACATATATATATATATATACATATATATATATATATATATATATATATATATATATACACATATACATACATACATACATACATACATACAGGTATATATATTTGGCATTTTATAGACGAAACAACTAATCGATTAATCGAGAAAATAATCCACAGATTAATCGATTATGAAAATAATCATTAGTTGCAGCCCTACTCCGATGTTCAGAAGGACTAGGCAGACACGTCACTGAAGTGCTAAAGTTCAAGTGGGCTCCCACACGACGTCTCTGGTAGGTTCAGAGGTGCATTCAGGCGTCCCACAACCAATATCAACACCTAGCCAACAGATATCAAAGCTGGTGGGCTTTATGGAAAGAGCGTGACTCGAACTGGTTAACAGTTATATCAAACTGGTCATTCAGTGGTGTTTTACTGCCACCTAACTAATGTAGCTAAGAGCTAACAGCTACACATGAAATATCTTAAAAATGACAAAATACACCGGAGGGGGGCTTTAAGCGTGAATTATACATGATGGATCCACGACGACCGCGAGTGTCCGTGCGGCCAGACACGCCCCTCCGCGAGACACCCGTGTGGTGAGTTTTTGCCTGGCTGTGCACACCCCAAATTTATACATGGACGGGGCTGGGCGGACAACGTGGAGTTTTCAAAAATAACGGTCACTTCTGTGAGCAGAAACCTGCAAAGAATATAAAAGCTCAAAACGTTTTCTCGTCAGGATTTGGTGTCTCTCATGTCCGTGCGACAGTCCAGACGTTTAGCATAATTTCAGCTTTATTTTTGAGAGCAGCTGGGGTCTTTCCTCTTCAGCCAGAGCCACTGGCTACTCCACTCCGCCACCCTTGATGTGTCCTTGGTGGCCTGGCTACTCCACTCTGCCACCCTTGATGTTTCCTTGGTGGCCTGGCTACTCCACTCTGCCACCCTTGATGTTTCCTTGGTGGCCTGGCTACTCCACTCTGCCACCCTTGATGTTTCCTTGGTGGCCTGGCTACTCCACTCTGCCACCCTTGATGTGTCCTTGGTGGCCTGGCTACTCCACTCTGCCACCCTTGATGTGTCCTTGGTGGCCTGGCTACTCCACTCTGCCACCCTTGATGTGTCCTTGGTGGCCTGGCTACTCCACTCTGCCACCCTTGATGTGTCCTTGGTGGCCTGGCGTAGGGCTTGTCCACTGATCCCCAGGTCCCTCAGCAGTCTTACAGTTGATGTTGCCACGAAGCCTCGACATCCAACTTCTACTGGGCAGATCTTTGCCCGCTGTTCTGCCTCTGCTGCAAAGCTCTGTATAGCACAGTTTCTTCGTTTCGAAGGCTTCCTGCACAGCCTCCTCTCAAGAGACTCTGAGATCTACAAAGTACACCATGCACTGAGAGTTGGACCACAGGACCAGATCTGGCCTCAAGTTGGTGATGGCTATCTCTGATGGAAAAAGAAAAGGAAATCTGCACACAGTTTTTTAAGCTCCCACGGTGAGTTTTTTTAAACTTAAAAAACAGTGTGTGGATTTCCTTTTCTTTTTATATAGCCTACGCATATTTTTTCCAGCACCTGTTGAAATAATCCCGGATGTGCGTGCACTCTACTCTTCTGCAGGCTATCTCTGATGGAACAGACAGCGGTTGGCCCACGTCCACCTGCATCTGCCAGTCCCGGGCTGCCTCCAGCTGTCCAAACCTGGTCCTTTGTGGTGGAATCTTCTGCTGTCTTTGTCCCACTTCCCGAACAAAAGCAATTGCTGGGTTGGTTGTTCTGGCATTGCTGGTTGTTCTCCTGATGTCCAGTGTTGCTGCCAGGCCCATGGGGGAGAGGCTCACTTTACACCCAGTGAGGATGTGTCTCAGTGTAGCTGGTGTTCAACACATGGGGCATGATGCATCTTGGCCCATGCCATTGGTTGAGATTGAATATGATGAACTTGTGATCTCGAGGTAATTGCATAACAAAAATGCTAAAACTACTACTGTACTAGTACTACTACTACTTCAAATAGAGGGGCAAAACTACTACTGTACTAGTACTACTACTACTTCAAATAGAGGGGCAAAACTACTACTGTACTAGTACTACTACTACTTCAAATAGAGGGGCAAAACTACTACTGTACTAGTACTACTACTACTTCAAATAGAGGGGCAAAACTACTACTGTACTAGTACTACTACTACTTCAAATAGAGGGGCAAAACTACTACTGTACTAGTACTACTACTACTTCAAATAGAGGGGCAAAACTACTACTGTACTAGTACTACTACTACTTCAAATAGAGGGGCAAAACTACTACTGTACTAGTACTACTACTACTTCAAATAGAGGGGCAAAACTACTACTGTACTAGTACTACTACTACTTCAAATAGAGGGGCAAAACTACTACTGTACTAGTACTACTACTACTTCAAATAGAGGGGCAAAACTACTACTGTACTAGTACTACTACTACTTCAAATAGAGGGGCAAAACTACTACTGTACTAGTACTACTACTACTTCAAATAGAGGGGCAAAACTACTACTGTACTAGTACTACTACTACTTCAAATAGAGGGGCAAAACTACTACTGTACTAGTACTACTACTACTTCAAATATAGAGGGGCAAAACTACTACTGTACTAGTACTACTACTACTTCAAATAGAGGGGCAAAACTACTACTGTACTAGTACTACTACTACTTCAAATAGAGGGGCAAAACTACTACTGTACTAGTACTACTACTACTTCAAATAGAGGGGCAAAACTACTACTGTACTAGTACTACTACTACTTCAAATATAGAGGGGCAAAACTACTACTGTACTAGTACTACTACTACTTCAAATAGAGGGGCAAAACTACTACTGTACTAGTACTACTACTACTTCAAATATAGAGGGGCAAAACTACTACTGCACTAGTACTACTACTACTTCAAATATAGAGGGGGGAAACATGGCAGGTTGTAAAAGGTTTGGAGCTCTTTCAGAGAATATGCAAAAATGTAATTGGGCGCCAGAGGCTGTCAATAAAAAAAGTTGTTGAACATGCATTTTGTTCTGAACTAAAAGCAGACATTGCTCGCGCTCGCGCACGCACACACACACACACACACACACACACACACACACACAGGTCAGTCACAGTACAGATGGCTGTGGGTGTGTGTGTGTGTGTGTGTGTGTGTGTGTGTGGGTGTGTGTGTGGGTGTGTGTATGCATTATGAATGGACTTTCAGCCTGGCTGCTTTCTCCATTCATACATATGAATGATTTATTTATGTCCAAATTCAAGCACACAAAGGACGTAAACACTATTAATACAAGCACACAAAGGACGTAAACACTATTAATACAAGCACACAAAGGATGTAAACACTATTAATACAAGCACACAAAGGACCTAAACACTATTAATACAAGCACACAAAGGATGTAAACACTATTAATACAAGCACACAAAGGACGTAAACACTATTAATACAAGCACACAAAGGACGTAAACACTATTAATACAAGCACACAAAGGACATAAACACTATTAATACAAGCACACAAAGGACCTAAACACTATTAATTCAAGCACACAAAGGACGTAAACACTATTAATACAAGCACACAAAGGACGTAAACACTATTAATACAAGCACACAAAGGACGTAAACACTATTAATACAAGCACACAAAGGACGTAAACACTATTAATACAAGCACACAAAGGATGTAAACACTATTAATACAAGCACACAAAGGACGTAAACACTATTAATACAAGCACACAAAGGACGTAAACACTATTAATACAAGCACACAAAGGACGTAAACACTATTAATACAAGCACACAAAGGACCTAAACACTATTAATACAAGCACACAAAGGACCTAAACACTATTAATACAAGCACACAAAGGACGTAAACACTATTAATACAAGCACACAAAGGACGTAAACACTATTAATACAAGCACACAAAGGACGTAAACACTATTAATACAAGCACACAAAGGGCTCTAGCGTTGCATCGGCCTATGAACTGCGCCCAACGCCAGACGCAGCCCAGAGTAGTGGGCGTGGACCAGCGCACTCTATATTTTGGTATCGGCGCTACACGCAGCCTTAAGCATTACAACCACGCCTTTTAAGCGTAAAATTATGCACAGTCTGCTCATTGGAGAAGTGCAGTAAACCAGTCCCCAGCTTGCCTTTTAAGCTCCAATTCCACGGAGCGATCCAGTCCGGTCAAAGCCAAGCGCTCTGCTCCCCCCCTCCCTTTCATCCCCCTCTGTCTGTCTCTATATATAGGCTATTATTCCATATTATTATGCTTCTCAAACCAATCTAACTGCAGTTTAAATACTGCAAGCATGTAAATACGCTACACTATAGCAAGATCAAAGTGAAAAGAATGTTCTAAACGCATCGGCTAGAAAAAAATAGCGTATCCCTATGATGAGATTAGATTGGTGAAAGTTTGTCCAGAAGGATATCGTTTTCTCTCCCCTGCTGCACAGGTAGGATGATGCACATACATATAGCCTACATTATGTAAAGTCATTGCAGAAATGTGTTTTTATTGTAAAACTAAATGTGAAGTAGGGCCAATTTATTGGAGCAGACATCACAGTATACCACATGACAGTAGAACCGCGTTACGCTGTCACTTATCTAAATCATGTTAAATCTACGAGGGATGACATATATGTTTCACATAGGCTTGTGTTTGGATTTCACGATTTAATTTTGTCCAATATTGAAATGTTCTACAATTGCTGTTGTGGGAACATTACACGTTATTTCGATCTATTTCGATGTACCTTTCTATCTATTTTGGATGCGATTTATTATTGAAATGGATTAGCCCAATGCATGCTGGGAGATTTCACATGTGTGGCTGTTGCAGGGAAGCCAGGCAGTGAATGTTTGGCCAGAATGATCTCGTTTTCTCTCGCCTTCACTGCACAGGTAGGGTGATGCAACAGCCTCTGAATGTCACGGGCTCAAAACTGTCATGTTAGAAAAACCTGTCATGTTGTTATACTATGTACGGTATAACAACTTATTTTTTCTGAGAGAGAGAGAGAACCGGCACACTTTTTTTCAAGCAGTCCGTATTGTGCTTGTCAGACTGATGAGTAAGAGAGAGGGAGTGACACAGAGAGAAGGGACAGAGGAAAGGGCAGCGGAGCGCTCAGCGCAACCAGCGCACTAAAGCGCTAAATTAACGCCAGGGGGGAAGATATCATTAGGCCGGTATTTAAGGCCACCCAAAGGACCTAAACACTATTAATACAAGCACACAAAGGACGTAAACACTATTAATACAAGCACACAAAGGACGTAAACACTATTAATACAAGCACACAAAGGACGTAAACACTATTAATACAAGCACACAAAGGACGTAAACACTATTAATACAAGCACACAAAGGACGTAAACACTATTAATACAAGCACACAAAGGACGTAAACACTATTAATACAAGCACACAAAGGACGTAAACACTATTAATACAAGCACACAAAGGACGTAAACACTATTAATACAAGCACACAAAGGACGTAAACACTATTAATACAAGCACACAAAGGACGTAAACACTATTAATACAAGCACACAAAGGACGTAAACACTATTAATACAAGCACACAAAGGACCTAAACACTATTAATACAAGCACACAAAGGACCTAAACAGTATTAATACAAGCACACAAAGGACGTAAACATTATTAATACAAGCACACAAAGGACCTAAACACTATTAATACAAGCACACAAAGGACCTAAACACTATTAATACAAGCACACAAAGGACCTAAACACTATTAATACAAGCACATAAAGGACGTAAACACTATTAATGCAGTCAGATACATTTATTAGGAGGCAGTTAGTTACCTGCCTAATTGGCAGGGGTGGACAGTAACAAAGTAAATGTATTTAATTACTTAAGTAAAAAAAAATAGTATCTGTACTTGAATATTTTTATTTTTGTTTTGGAAACTTATGACCTTCACTCCACAACATTTGAAAGACAAATATTGCACTTTTCACTCAGCTACATTTTTATGAAGGTCCCCGTTACTCATTACTTTGAAACATATACCTTTGAAGTCAGCGGATGGATTTTCTTTTCTAAACTGATAGCCATAAACTGTGCTCCTGCAGTTCTGCGTGTGGTTTGTCCAAGTGGTGTTGCCGTACCTCATGCATGCACGCTCAGATCGGGCAGCTTGGTCGTAGACGTTACAGTTTGGGCAGCGAGCAAGTCTTTTTGAACATTTGTCGCTTGTAGTGACGGCTATGGCAGAAGATGATTCCTCACCACCAGATCTCCTATGGCCTTATCTAAAGTCCATTCTTATTAACACGTTCACTGCCAAGGACGTGTTAACACGTTTTCAGAATCCAGCTGTTGACTGCCAACGACGTGTTAACACGTTTTCAGAATCGATTTTTTTTTTTTTACGGTGGGACGTTGATCTAACCCTTTTACGTCTCCTACACCAGAATTGGAGGTATTGAATGTGTATAATCTATTTTACCGACCCACTGAGTGTCGACATGTCTCTCCACAGTAGAAAGAGGCAACCCAAAACTGGAGGGAAAAGCGCGAGGAAGCCGTTCTCATACTGTAAAATTGATGGCGAAAACGCTTTCACTTTCGCGCTGATGCACAGCGGTGGCAACGGTGGGGGGTTCCAAGAATAGATTGGATGCACACTTTGAAACACGCAGCATAAATATGACCAGAATCGCATCAAAGCTCTCAACCAAAACTCCACGAAACGAGCGAGTCCACCCAGACTTCCTCAAACAGCGGCCGCGCAAACAGGCAGCAGCCAGGCAGCAGCAACTTCGTTGTGACTCGCCCGCTGGAGAGCCAGGGAGGCAGGAGGAGAACACACACGGAGGGAGGAGTTGGAAGCAGAGGGGGGTTTCCTGCTGTTATGGAGGAAACTACTGTTCAAAACTATTGTTTAGATGTCTGACTCTTACTGATGCCAAAAATGAATGGTTAAAGTGACTGTTCTATCGAATTTCACAAAAAGCCGTTTATCTCTGAATAATTTTTCTGACGCTGAAACCATGCTGTATTCAACTGCTAATGCTTACATAACTACTAACTCTACAAACTAACTCTTTTAGACAGAGAAAGCACACATTCTATTAGTTCTTTTGAGATATTGTGTGTTCACAAAATCTTAGCAGAAAAGAATCCTCGGGTCTTGAAAGATGAGCCAGAATCCTCCAAAAAACCCTCTGGCAGAAGCTAACTACAGTAAAAAAAAACGTCTGGCAGTGAATGTGTTAAAAAGGTTCTGAAGGCAGTGCATTCAGTAGGTTGTTTGCTATCAAGAATAGCTGAAAATAGAAATTATATATTTTGATATCAAATCCACTATTGTGTCAGTGTGTAATGTGAGGCCTGGGGTCAGCTGTCTGCTCGTGAGGAAACCGAGGCAGCCCGGAGGAGACTAGATGGATTCACGTTCATATACAATAAGATATTATGAGGATATGAAATGCTACATTGCAGAAAATACGTTATTTACAGTGCATACTACGTTTTCGCCCATTTTGGACAGTTCGGACTCTACTCTGACCTGAATATCTTCTATGGTGATCAGAATGAAACCAAAGTTATCTGGGTGAGTAAAACATCTTACGTTGAAAATAAGATCTGGGGTGTAAAAAACAGGAATTCTCCTTTAACACTGCCTGTTATACAGGCCATGCTGCACCCTGCGAGTGCTGTTACACAGGTTTTCATGGAGCTTGTTGCACCCTGCGAGTGCTGTTACACAGCTTTTCATGGAGCTTGCTGCACCCTGTGAGTGCTGTTACGCAGCTTTTCATGGAGCTTGTTGCACCCTGTGAGTGCTGTTACACAGCTTTTCATGGAGCTTGCTGCACCCTGTGAGTGCTGTTACGCAGCTTTTCATGGAGCTTGCTGCACCCTGTGAGTGCTGTTATGCAGCTTTTCATGGAGCTTGCTGCACCCTGTGAGTGCTGTTACGCAGCTTTTCATGGAGCTTGCTGCACCCTGTGAGTGCTGTTACGCAGCTTTTCATGGAGCTTGTTGCACCCTGTGAGTGCTGTTACGCAGCTTTTCATGGAGCTTGTTGCACCCTGCGAGTGCTGTTACACAGCTTTTCATGGAGCTTGTTGCACCCTGTGAGTGCTGTTACGCAGCTTTTCATGGAGCTTGTTGCACCCTGTGAGTGCTGTTACGCAGCTTTTCATGGAGCTTGTTGCACCCTGCGAGTGCTGTTACACAGCTTTTCATGGAGCTTGTTGCACCCTGTGAGTGCTGTTACGCAGCTTTTCATGGAGCTTGTTGCACCCTGTGAGTGCTGTTACACAGCTTTTCATGGAGCTTGTTGCACCCTGTGAGTGCTGTTACGCAGCTTTTCATGGAGCTTGTTGCACCCTGTGAGTGCTGTTACACAGCTTTTCATGGAGCTTGTTGCACCCTGCGAGTGCTGTTACACAGCTTTTCATGGAGCTTGTTGCACCCTGCGAGTGCTGTTACACAGGTTTTCATGGAGCTTGTTGCACCCTGCGAGTGCTGTTACACAGCTTTTCATGGAGCTTGCGGCACCCTGCGAGTGCTGTTACACAGCTTTTCATGGAGCTTGCTGCACCCTGCGAGTGCTGTTACACAGCTTTTCATGGAGCTTGTTGCACCCTGCCAGTGCTGTTACACAGCTTTTCATGGAGCTTGCCGACAGATTTTCAATGCAAGTCGAAAGTCTGTCTGGAGAGATTAAATGTGAACAAACCAGCAAACAGATCTCAAGACGACACACAATGTTACATATACGTTACAATAATGTTAGAATACTGTACATAACAGCGAAAGCAGCATGACTTGTAGTTAATGCTCAATAGTTTCAGTCACTCAGTTTCAGGCAGTTTTAGCCCTTTACCCAGAAAGTTATGACCTACATTCGTAGTAGCTTAGCCAGAGGGACAACAGACAGAGAGAGAAATAAATGCAGGCCACCAATCACAGAAGACCATATATGAACTCCACCAATCAAAGACGTCGTTACATCTTAGGATTGTGAGTATAGGCAAACCCCCTTTTTTAATGTTTAAAAGTAGAAAAGGGATGATATCTCACAGATTTGTGGCTTCTACAGGAAGATATGCCATAGTTTCACCACTGGAAGAAACGTGGTAAGTCTACATCGTTGTAGTCGACATTGGGTGGTTACAACATTGTTGTAACCACAACAATCACTAGACATGCTTCTATTGTAATCCAGCAGCCTCAGTCCATGCTAACATCCAGCAGCTTCACTCCATGCTAACATCCAGCAGCTTCACTCCATGCTAACATCCAGCAGCTTCACTCCATGCTAACATCCAGCAGCTTCACTCCATGCTAACATCCAGCAGCTTCACTCCATGCTAACATCCAGCAGCTTCACTCCATGCTAACATCCAGCAGCTTCACTCCATGCTAACATCCAGCAGCTTCACTCCATGCTAACATCCAGCAGCATCACTCCATGCTAACATCCAGCAGCTTCACTCCATGCTAACATCCAGCAGCTTCACTCCATGCTAACATCCAGCAGCTTCACTCCATGCTAACATCCAGCAGCTTCACTCCATGCTAACATCCAGCAGCTTCACTCCATGCTAACATCCAGCAGCTTCACTCCATGCTAACATCCAGCAGCTTCACTCCATGCTAACATACAGCAGCTTCACTCCATGCTAACATCCAGCAGCTTCACTCCATGCTAACATCCAGCAGCTTCACTCCATGCTAACATACAGCAGCTTCACTCCATGCTAACATCCAGCAGCTTCACTCCATGCTAACATCCAGCAGCTTCACTCCATGCTAACATCCAGCAGCTTCACTCCATGCTAACATCCAGCAGCTTCACTCCATGCTAACATCCAGCAGCTTCACTCCATGCTAACATCCAACAGCTTCACTCCATGCTAACATCCAGCAGCTTCACTCCATGCTAACATCCAGCAGCTTCACTCCATGCTAACATACAGCAGCTTCACTCCATGCTAACATCCAGCAGCTTCACTCCATGCTAACATCCAGCAGCTTCACTCCATGCTAACATACAGCAGCTTCACTCCATGCTAACATCCAGCAGCTTCACTCCATGCTAACATCCAGCAGCTTCACTCCATGCTAACATCCAGCAGCTTCACTCCATGCTAACATCCAGCAGCTTCACTCCATGCTAACATCCAGCAGCTTCACTCCATGCTAACATCCAGCAGCTTCACTCCATGCTAACATCCAGCAGCTTCACTCCATGCTAACATCCAGCAGCTTCACTCCATGCTAACATCCAGCAGGAATTCCCGAAAGGAAGCACAAATTAAACACCTTGAAAAGTCAAGCGGAAAAACAGGCTCAGTTGTTCAGAAAATTTGCCAAACTCTCAGAGATGTTGACGCTTGCAAGTGGCCTGGTACACTGCCTGTGCTAAAAAGCTGGGTTGGATTGCATTATGGTTTGGGTTAGCATTAAATATATTTTTTTTTTATGTGATTTCCGGTTGAAATGTAGACTTTGAAACACGCAAGCATGCGAACTGCGGTCTCTTACGTGAAAGCTGAGTGTTTTCGTTCTCCTATGAACATAAATGAGAACAGATACATGTGGCTCTTTGCTGTACAGTCATTTTTTGGCTCTACTACTGTAGTAGTAGCTAGTACAAGTGACAGTAATAATATTTACTGTTTTAAATAAACAGGCATCACCATCTGGTTTGCCTGCCTGCCTGTCTGTCTGTATGCATGTCTGGCTGCCTGCCTGCCTGCATGTCTGTCTGCCTGTTTGTCTGTCTGCCTGTCTTTTTCCAGGAACTGTCCACACTGTGGGAATCCCGTCTGTCCTTGTTGCTGATCTCATCTCTTTGTCCCTGGTCCATTAGAGATCTTTACAATGTGTGCAGCTCTTTCACAGTGAGCAGCAGGTCTGGGATCAGTGGTCGGCTCTGACCAGAGCATTCCCGTAATGGACCCACTTATCCTCTGCTGATGTTCTGGTTGTTCCACTGCATTTTCTGTCTGCTCACCACATCGCTGCTGCTGTGTGAAAACATAGTGGCCCCTATCGTTGCATCGGCGTAGTTTCTAGGCCGAGCGCCTGGCGCAGCGCTGATCAGTGGGCGTGGACCAGCGCACTTGATATCTTGGTGTTGGCACTACACGCAGCCTAAAGCATTACAACCACGCCTTTTAAGCGTAAAATTATGCACCGTCATGCTCATTGGATAAGTGCAATAAACGAATCACACGCTTGCCTTTTAAGCTCCAATTCCAGTGGACCAGTAAAACCAGACAAAGCCAAGCGCTCTGCCACCCCCCCCTTCCTTCATCCCGTCTGTCTGTCTCCATATATAGGCTATTATTCCATATTATTATGCTTCTCAAACCAATCTAACTGCAGTTTAAATACTGCAAGCATGTAAATACGCTACACCAGTGATTCCCAACCTGTGGTCCGCGGCCCCCTGGTGGGCCGCGAAGGTATTGCAAGTGGGCCGCCAAATCATTTCCAAAAAAGTATGATTTTTGAAAAAAAAAAAAAAAAAAAAATCAATTTTTTTTTGAAAGATTTTGAAAAATCATACTTGAAAAAGTATGATTTTTGTTTCTTTGATGTTATTGCTTTTGCTTGAATTGAAGTTTCATCTTTACATCATCTTTATATTGGGTTTGTGTTTATTTGTAACCCTATCGATTTAATGGGCTTTCTTCTGATATTTGGATTTTGTTTGGATCTGATATTGGATGTCAAATTGTTATGAGAATGCATTTTTCCATTGTTGAAGGATACCGTTATTTATTAATCATTTGTTAATTAGCCTGTTACAGACAGCCCCTTGCTTGTCATTTCTGACATCTGTGTGGTGCTGATGGACAGCTCCTTGAATGATTGGTGTGTGTGTGTGTGTGTGTGTGTGTGTGTGTGTGTGTGTGTGTGTGTGTGTGTGTGTGTGCGTGCGTGTGTGTGTGTATGTGTGTGTGTGTGTGGACAGCTCCTTGAAAACTGTAATACTGAAGGTGTTGCAACATGTTACAGGTGCTGTGTTAGTGACTGTGGAGCTTCCAACATGTTTCTCCTGTATTAAGTTCAGTCCTTTATGTTCAATTTTCAATAAAAAAGTGCTCTGAGAACGCATTATATGGCCTTTGTATTTATGGGGTCGGAGGTGGGCCGCGAACATTTTTGAGACATAAAAGTGGGCCCTGAGTTGGAAAAGGTTGGGAACCACTGCGCTACACTATAGCAAGATAAAAGTGAAAAGAATGTTCTAAAGGCATCAGCTAGAAAAATATAGCCTATCCCTATATGATGAGATTAATTAGATTGGTGAAAGTTTGTCCAGAAAGATATTGTTTTCTCTCCCCTGCTAGGATGGTAGGATATGCACATAAATATAGCCTACATTATGTAAAGTCATTGCATAAATGTGTTTTTATTGTAAAACTAAAATGTGAAGTAGAGCCAATTTATTGGAGCGGACATCACAGTAGGACATGACAGTAGAAGCGCGTTACGCTGTCACTTATCTAAATCACGTTAAATCGACAAGGGATATATACTGTATAGGCCCAGGATGACATATAGGTTTCACATAGGGTGGTGTTTTCATTTCAATGTTTTATTTGGTCCAATATTGAAATGTTCTACAATTGCAGGTTGTGTTACCATTACACATTATTTAGATCGACCTTTATATCTATTTCGGAGGAGAGCTGGGCTAAAGCCCACCCAAAAACGGCCTAGAACCGCCCCTGTGTAGCACCGACACAAAAATAGGGAGTGCGCCGGTCCACTCCCACTAATATAGGCTGTGCCTGGCACTAAGCGCTAATATAAGGTTAGTGGACGATAGGGCCCTAGGACTAAAGACAGAAAGGTGACTGCAATAACTCAGTATTTTGGAGTAGAGACTAGGACTAAAGACAGACAGTTGACTCTGTCACAGTAACTCAGTGTTTTGGAGTAGAGACTAGGACTAAAGACAGACAGTTGACTGTGTCACAGTAACTCAGAGTGTTTTGGAGTAGAGACTAGGCCTAAAGACAGACAGTTGACTGTGTCACAGTAACTCAGAGTGTTTTGGAGTAGAGACTAGAGCTAAAGACAGACAGTTGACTGTGTCACAGTAACTCAGTGTGTTTTGGAGTAGAGACTAGGGCTAAAGACAGACAGTTGACTCTGTCACAGTAACTCAGAGTGTTTTGGAGTAGAGACTAGGACTAAAGACAGACAGTTGACTGTGTCACAGTAACTCAGTGTTTTGGAGTAGAGACTAGGGCTAAAGACAGACAGTTGACTGTGTCACAGTAACTCAGAGTGTTTTGGAGTAGAGACTAGGACTAAAGACAGACAGTTGACTGTGTCACAGTAACTCAGAGTGTTTTGGAGTAGAGACTAGGGCTAAAGACAGACAGTTGACTGTGTCACAGTAACTCAGAGTGTTTTGGAGAAGAGACTAGGACTAAAGACAGACAGTTGACTGTGTCACAGTAACTCAGAGTGTTTTGGAGTAGAGACTAGGACTAAAGACAGACAGTTGACTGTGTCACAGTAACTCAGAGTGTTTTGGAGTAGAGACTAGGGCTAAAGACAGACAGTTGACTGTGTCACAGTAACTCAGAGTGTTTTGGAGTAGAGACTAGGACTAAAGACAGACAGTTGACTGTGTCACAGTTACTCAGTGTTTTGGAGTAGAGACTAGGACTAAAGACAGACAGTTGACTGTGTCACAGTAACTCAGAGTGTTTTGGAGTAGAGACTAGGACTAAAGACAGACAGTTGACTGTGTCACAGTAACTCAGAGTGTTTTGGAGTAGAGACTAGAGCTAAAGACAGACAGTTGACTGTGTCACAGTAACTCAGTGTGTTTTGGAGTAGAGACTAGGGCTAAAGACAGACAGTTGACTCTGTCACAGTAACTCAGAGTGTTTTGGAGTAGAGACTAGGACTAAAGACAGACAGTTGACTGTGTCACAGTAACTCAGAGTGTTTTGGAGTAGAGACTAGGGCTAAAGACAGACAGTTGACTGTGTCACAGTAACTCAGAGTGTTTTGGAGTAGAGACTAGGACTAAAGACAGACAGTTGACTGTGTCACAGTTACTCAGTGTTTTGGAGTAGAGACTTGGACTAAAGACAGACAGTTGACTGTGTCACAGTAACTCAGAGTGTTTTGGAGTAGAGACTAGAGCTAAAGACAGACAGTTGACTCTGTCACAGTAACTCAGAGTGTTTTGGAGTAGAGACTAGAGCTAAAGACAGACAGTTGACTCTGTCACAGTAACTCAGTGTGTTTTGGAGTAGAGACTAGAGCTAAAGACAGACAGTTGACTCTGTCACAGTAACTCAGTGTGTTTTGGAGTAGAGACTAGAGCTAAAGACAGACAGTTGACTGTGTCACAGTAACTCAGAGTGTTTTGGAGTAGAGACTTGGACTAAAGACAGACAGTTGACTGTGTCACAGTAACTCAGTGTTTTGGAGTAGAGACTAGAGCTAAAGACAGACAGTTGACTGTGTCACAGTAACTCAGTGTTTTGGAGTAGAGACTAGGGCTAAAGACAGACAGTTGACTGTGTCACAGTAACTCAGTGTGTTTTGGAGTAGAGACTAGGGCTAAAGACAGACAGTTGACTGTGTCACAGTAACTCAGTGTGTTTTGGAGTAGAGACTAGGGCTAAAGACAGACAGTTGACTGTGTCACAGTAACTCAGAGTGTTTTGGAGTAGAGACTAGAGCTAAAGACAGACAGTTGACTGTGTCACAGTAACTCAGAGTGTTTTGGAGTAGAGACTAGGGCTAAAGACAGACAGTTGACTGTGTCACAGTAACTCAGAGTGTTTTGGAGTAGAGACTAGAGCTAAAGACAGACAGTTGACTGTCACAGTAACCTACATTTGGAAACACATCCACTTATGACACTATTCACTTTGACTGAGAACATTACTGACTGGATCTACAGGGGTGCCCACACTTTTTTGCCTTGCGAGCTAGTTTTAAAATGGCCAGCTCAATATGAACTACCAACCCAATGCCCCCTTCCCCCATAATTGTATATATATAGAGTAGGTTTAGGGGAGCCCTGTGACAAAGTATTCAGGTTTAGAGCACTGTGACAAAGGATTCAGGTTTAGAGCACTGTGACAAATGATTCAGGTTTAGAGCCCTGTGACAAAAGGATTCAGGTTTAGAGCCCTGTGACAAAGTATTCAGGTTTAAAGCCCTGTGACAAAAGGATTCAGGTTTAGAGCCCTGTGACAAAGTATTCAGGTTTAAAGCCCTGTGACAAAATGATTCAGGTTTAGAGCCCTGTGACAAAGTATTCAGGTTTAGAGCACTGTGACAAAGGATTCAGGTTTAGAGCACTGTGACAAATGATTCAGGTTTAGAGCCCTGTGACAAAAGGATTCAGGTTTAGAGCACTGTGACAAAGGATTCAGGTTTAGAGCACTGTGACAAATGATTCAGGTTTAGAGCCCTGTGACAAAAGGATTCAGGTTTAGAGCCCTGTGACAAAGTATTCAGGTTTAAAGCCCTGTGACAAAAGGATTCAGGTTTAGAGCCCTGTGACAAAGTATTCAGGTTTAAAGCCCTGTGACAAAATGATTCAGGTTTAGAGCCCTGTGACAAAGTATTCAGGTTTAGAGCACTGTGACAAAGGATTCAGGTTTAGAGCACTGTGACAAATGATTCAGGTTTAGAGCCCTGTGACAAAAGGATTCAGGTTTAGAGCACTGTGACAAAGGATTCAGGTTTAGAGCACTGTGACAAATGATTCAGGTTTAGAGCCCTGTGACAAAAGGATTCAGGTTTAGAGCCCTGTGACAAAGTATTCAGGTTTAAAGCCCTGTGACAAAAGGATTCAGGTTTAGAGCCCTGTGACAATGTATTCAGGTTTAAAGCCCTGTGACAAAATGATTCAGGTTTAGAGCCCTGTGACAAAGTATTCAGGTTTAGAGCCCTGTGACAAAGTATTCAGGTTTAGAGCCCTGTGACAAAATGATTCAGGTTTAGAGCCCTGTGACAAAATGATTCAGGTTTAGAGCCCTGTGACAAAATGATTCAGGTTTAGGGGAGCCCTGTGACAAAAGGATTCAGGTTTAGGGGAGCCCTGTGACAAAAGGATTCAGGTTTAGAGCCCTGTGACAAAGGATTCAGGTTTAGAGCCCTGTGACAAAGGATTCAGGTTTAGAGCCCTGTGACAAAGGATTCAGGTTTAGAGCCCTGTGACAAAATGATTCAGGTTTAGAGCCCTGTGACAAAATGATTCAGGTTTAGAGCCCTGTGACAAATGATTCAGGTTTAGAGCCCTGTGACAAAGGATTCAGGTTTAGAGCCCTGTGTCAAAATGATTCAGGTTTAGAGCCCTGTGACAAAATGATTCAGGTTTAGAGCCCTGTGACAAAGGATTCAGGTTTAGAGCCCTGTGACAAAGGATTCAGGTTTAGAGCCCTGTGACAAAATTATTCAGGTTTAGAGCCCTGTGACAAAATGATTCAGGTTTAGAGCCCTGTGACAAAGGATTCAGGTTTAGAGCCCTGTGACAAAATGATTCAGGTTTAGAGCCCTGTGACAAAGGATTCAGGTTTAGAGCCCTGTGACAAAGGATTCAGGTTTAGAGCCCTGTGACAAAAGGATTCAGGTTTAGAGCCCTGTGACAAAATGATTCAGGTTTAGAGCCCTGTGACAAAATGATTCAGGTTTAGAGCCCTGTGACAAAATGATTCAGGTTTAGAGCCCTGTGACAAAGGATTCAGGTTTAAAGCCCTGTGACAAAGGATTCAGGTTTAGAGCCCTGTGACAAAGGATTCAGGTTTAGAGCCCTGTGACAAAGGATTCAGGTTTAGAGGAGGCCGGTGACAAAAGGCCAAGCCCAAACGGCAGCAGTTCAGTGACAAATATATTTTGTATGGATTTACTCGTACGTCCGTGGATCCACCGCAGCCACAGTGTATTCTTTACGGTACAAAATACACGCATGAGTGAGGAGGTAGTGTTGGCATGAGTGAGGAGGTAGTGTTGGCATGAGTGAGGAGGTAGCGTTGGCATGAGTGAGGAGGTAGTGTTGGCATGAGTGAGGAGGTAGTGTTGGCATGAGTGAGGAGGTAGTGTTGGCATGAGTGAGGGGGTACTATTGGCATGGCAGCACAGCTCAAGGTACGCCTTAAGACAAAAAAGCTTCTTGAGAACCAGGTCTAATTCTAAGCCAATGATCTTAGCGTGAAATTGGTTTTTGGGAATGCAGCAGAAATACTGAATCACATATAGGCCTACTAAAAGATATTTGTTGACAAAATATACTCAATTTTGAAATACTGATTCACAGTTGAATCCCCCCCAAACAACAACAACGATATACAGTACGGTACAGTGTTTTCCTCATGGATTTGTATAACTGAATCTGAGGACATGAGCCAATGCTGACATTACACACATTTCTCTAAACCCTGCCTGGTAATATCAGTGTATAGTGGGAATCAATACAGGACATCATGGATCAATATAGCCCAGAAAAAATGCTTGTGATTATCGATAGGCTCTCTGATCACTGATCGATCAGGACTGAACAGATCCAGGAAATTTGTCGGAGAGTCAACACAGACCAGAGCTTTGCTTTGACCTTACAGAGAGACAGAGATAGAGCCACAGAGAGAGAGAGAGAGCACAAGCCATGTGTCATTATTTTAATTAATTTAATTTCATCCAATTTTAATTTATTTATTATTAAAAAATTATTACACAGCTGTCAATATGTCTGTTTCACAGACTGATTCCTCGATATTTGATATTGGACCTAAGTTGCTTCCAGATGGATCAGGTGTGTGTGTGTGTGTGTGTGTGTGTGCGTGCGTGC
The DNA here is from genome assembly GCF_964638095.1 of Poromitra crassiceps. Lineage (NCBI taxonomy): Eukaryota > Metazoa > Chordata > Actinopteri > Beryciformes > Melamphaidae > Poromitra > Poromitra crassiceps. Next base: position 27,624,307 of record NC_139637.1, read on the forward strand.
GTGTGTGCCTTTGCTGCCATTCACTTTCAATGAGAGCGAGGTGTTTATGAAACCCTCCAGACTCGGCCGGCGAAAGAGTCGACAAGCACAAATCAATTAGTCTAATCCAAGCGTAACGTCGGGAGCTTCATCTGTCAGGGCTGATGTCACCTCCCGCCAAAATCTTCGTCAAGGTGACGTAAGCTAGCTAACTAGCATGCAAGCTAGCATGTAAGCAAACAGCAACATTAGCAGTTAGCATTAACCAATTAACCAATTAACCAATTAAATTTGTGGTGGGGGGACATTTTAAAATGTGTGGTGGAGAAATATAATTCAGGTCGTGGTGGAGTCATGTTTTCCTCCATAATACAGACAGTAGCCTACACTGCTGTCCACAACACGTAAATCGCCGGTTTCAAGGTTGTGTTCAATTCACATATTTTTGTGAGATCACAATGTGCTGAATGCACCCGGCTGTCGGCCATGTGAAGAGTCTCCTGCCACACAGGAAAGGACCCCAACATCATCCACTGCTCTGGCTGAAGAAATCTGCGTTAACAGAATCGCAGACGGAATCACGGAATTGACCAATAAAAGTGGAATCTACTGTAAAAAGTGGAATACTGCAGAATTTGCCATAATTGGGCTGAAATTCAATATATAATGTTAATAAGGTGACGTCTCACACGCAGCTATACAGTGGACTCTGTCACTCTGCAGTAACGTAACTATAGTTAACGAGCGCATTAACAAGCGCATTCCAAGCATTCCAGCACTAGCGGTGAAGTAGCCTGCTATAACGTTAGCGTTAGATGTCAGCTGTGAATGATTCTGCATCGTTAGACCTTGATGTTACTTGCCTTCCTAGTCAAGCCTTCCGACTGTAGTGATGCAACAGGGAATGAAAGACGAAAAATATCCACTTTTGCACATGATGGACAAGCTGGAAAAGTTTCAATTGTGGCTGTGTATTCTTATTCAGTTGACACTTGCCGTTTTTACACAATTTCTTCTTTCTCTTGACTCACGTTGACTCGTTCAAGTTAGCAAAGATAAACATCACCACTTCCTGTTATAACTTTCAAAATAAAATTGTATTTGAAGCATCTTCTTATGTTTGAAGTGAATGTTTTGTTTACAGTTGTTTTTTCTTTATTTGAAGCACACAATGAGAAGCTTAAAAGCACTTTACAAACATAGAAATTATATAGAATGTTTTGTACAGTCATCTACTGTATTTCTGACTTGAATCACTTGTTAAAAATAGTGCACTGTTGTGTAAATTGATTGTTATATCTTATTCAATTGTGGACATTTATTCATCCCCACATATTAGACACTATTTCTGATGGTAAAATGAGCGTAAAAAGCAAAACACAGAATTCAGAACAATTAAAATGGAAAAAACGGAATTTGGGAAAAAAATAAATAAAAATAAATAATAAAAAAATAAAACGGATTTCATATGGCTCTACCCTCTCTCTCTCTCTCTCTCACACACACACACACACTGTTGTAGAATGGTGAATTCCCCACTCCTCATCCGCATTATGATTCAAACAGCTTATATAAACCAAATGAATTAAAACCAAGAGTCCAGGAAGTGTCTTATAAAAGTATATTTAAAGACATACCATTCTCCTTTAAACTGCATTATAGTAGTGACTGAATCTCAATGTAAATACATAATTGATATGTCATACAGAGTGCGAAATATTCAGTGGCGATGTCACAATTCAACATACGCTTTATACTGTAAGGCAGGAAAAGAGGGGGGAGAGGAACGGGATGATCTCTTGTAAATGTGTGTGCGTCGGTGCAGTCTAACTGGGAGGCTGTTATCAGCAAGCGTTCCTGTCTCATGGTCATTGTCATGCTGAGTTTCTGAAGGCCAGAGCAAAGGGGAGAAATCTCCTGCTTGATAAGCTAGTTATGTGTCTCTGCATAGTGCAGTCCATGTCTGTCTATATGAGCCTGTCGTATGACTAATAACCTATACCAATTAATAATGTGTTATGCAATTATAGCTTATTGATTATGAAATGCTAATCAATGGAACTTCAATTTTCCACATCACACGTACTGCTCCCATCTCTCTATCTCTCTCTTCCTTTCCCCTCTCATCCCTCTTTCTCTTCCATCGTTCCTTCCTCTCTGTGTCCTCTCTTGTCATCCTTTGCATATTTCCCTTCTCAGCTCATCACACACATAACCTATATTGAGAATTGAAGGATTGCTTGAAGTTAGATTCATGTTCCTTCTAAGAATCCTTAATGATCTCATGGAAATGGATGTTTCATTCGTCTTGTCATGTTTGATGGGATAAAAAGAAGGATAATCCATAGCACTGTGAATGAATGACATGCGGGGGCCCTTAGGTTCTAGAACTGAGTGGAAAGATGATTTTCATCTGGAGTCTGATCAAAAATCAGGTAGTGACCTTCTCTGCAGCAGTGCAGTGAGATCGGAATCGGATACTAATTGGTAAATTATAAAGCTGGAACTTGGTGAGCTAGAATGGGTTAACCTTGTGTAACATCTCCATAGCAACGGAAGAGACTTTGACCATATTTGACAATAGTAGCCACCAGTGTTGGGCAAGTTACTTTCAAAATGTAATATAGTATATATAACTAGTTACTTTCATTTGAAAGTAATAAGTTACTTTACAATAGTAATGTCTATGTAGAGTAACTTATTACTTATTACACTACATTTGCATTACTTTTACCAAACCAACAGCAGCAGCAGAATGGCATTACCACACCGGGACCATACCAAAAAATAATTTAAACTGCCTTGAAGTCAGTGTAAACAATACAACATTCTAAATGTTATTCTTTTCCTTTGTTATTTGCATAAAAACAGACAGTTTGATTAGGAAATGATTTTATCTTTTTTAAATATGCTTTGGTTAAAAAAAAATTAACTCAATTTGTAACTTGAGTTACTTGACAAATAACTGGTATAATATTACTGAAATCCTATAAGTAATAAGTTATATTACTGAGTTACTGCTAAAATATATTACATGTAATATATTACTTTTGTAATGAGTTACCCCCAACACTGCTAGCCACATGTGCTAGCCTGATATCAAACTGAATTGTCAACTCGTTACACTCATTTCCAACTTCTAGTCTGAGATTGCCCTATCTCATCACACCCCTCCTCATCTCCCTCCACTGGCTCCCAGTGGCCGCCAGAATCCAGTTCAAGGCCCTAACCCTTGCATACAAAACCCTGACAAATACAGCCCCAACCTACCTAAACTCCCTCATCCAACCCTATGCCCCGTTTCGTCCACTACGTTCCGCTACTGAAAGATTCCTTTCACTTCCACCACCCAATTCACTCACCAGGCTCTTCTCCTCTGTTGTTCCCCGGTGGTGGAATGAACTACCTAACACTGTCCGTACCGCTGACTCCCTTACTACATTCAAAAAAAGACTTAAGACTCACTTATTTCAGGTCCACTTCCGTACTGACGCACTTGCACAAATTCATCTCACAGGCACTTTTTCAATGCACTGATTGCACGTCCAATAGCACTTTATATTTTACTATGTTTTAGATTATTCTGGTACTGTGCATACTGTATATTGCTTGTATTGTTTCTTTTTTATCTTTGTTGTACGTCGCTTTGGATAAAAGCGTCTGCCAAGTGAAATAAAGTAAAGTAAAGTAAAGTATTTTTAACCAATTTGAGGGGATCCCCCAGGAAAATTCCATTTCCCCGCCCTAACCAATCACCAGAGACGTACGTAGCGGCCTGAATCTTGCATTAGTTATTCCAGTAGAACGTAAAAAAAGAAACCTCTCCCCTTTGAATAAATGCCTTCCAAGCAGTGTGCCAGACAGATTTCAAACTAATTGTTACTTGTAATCAATTTGAAACAGCCTCAAATGTTTAAATATAGGCCTATGCGTACAATAACGTAGTCAGCTTACTCTGTAACATGTAGCTTTTAGCCTCTCAGGCTAGCTCTGGACCAGACAACAACGCTTCCTACTACCCAGCGTGTGCACGTCTTTCCAACAGGGCTGGTTGTTATGGCAACTATCAACAACAACTACTACTACCTACTACAAGACAAAGACTGAAATAGGCTAACTTGTTAATGTGTCTGATGGAGACACGGCCTAACGTTAACATTTAATATGAGCCGAATATCAGCCTGCGCTCAGCTATGTATACAGGAAGTAAACCGGATATTCAGGTGGGTTGTGACCGTTTGTTATTGTTGTCAAGTTTAAACTGTCTATAGTACTCTGAGCAAAAACAAGGGCAGGATTGAGGCAAAGTGCACATTAGACAGGACATATGATTATAGCTGAGAAAATACACATGGATTCACTCACTAAAGTGCGACTGGAAATACCAGAAAGTGATGGCAGTTGATTCTGTTTCCTTCCTTCTGTTCTTTGACAACTTGATCCTTTTCACTTTGTACTCCTTTGATTTCTCAATGCTCTTTTCTTTCATCTATTTCATGTAAAGCACTTTGAATTGCCTCTGGCACGGTGGCTCAGTGGTTAGCACTGTGAGGTCGAGGGTTTGAATCTCCTCCCCGGTCCTTTCTGTGTGGAGTTTGCATCTTCTCCCCGTGTTTGCTGTGGTTTCCTCCCACAGTCTAAAAACATGCTGTGTTTTTGTAGTATCCTATATGATATAATATGTTAAGTATAATATGTTGTAACTATGTTGTGTGTAGATATCACGTAGAATATATAGTATATATATGTAGTCACATTAGCTGTAGGCTGCTTCTGGATAGCATAGCATGGACACACTCAGTATTGGATTTCACACACGGATCACTTTATTCACCTGTCTCTACAGCACTATAATCTCTCAACATACATGTAACATAATATAGTTTAAGACGTACCAAGTCGTTACTGAGGAGACAAGCTATACTCATCCAGAGACAAACTGGGAGTAGCACTGAATCAACAACATGTTGCTGTAACTCAGTCTCAGTATAAACCATAGACATAAATAATATGGATGTATCTATCCCATTCAATTTCATTTTCCTGGTGGAGCTCAAACGGTGGGTGTCACCATCTCGATTTTTCGTCAGCAGAGTGGGAGGGAATGGGTTGAGTCATTCCGCACGTCACGTGAGATGGGAGTTTCCCAGAGCCGCAGCTCCACCTGCTATTGGTCCGTGATCGGCAAGCTGCGTGATTACTGGACAGGTGATCTGTCAATCACCCCCTTTTCTATCATCTATTTTACTCCAAACAGGCAAGTGATATAAAAAATTACCCCCTACAGCTGTTATGAACAGACAGATATTGCTCACTTCCTGCCTTTTATTATATAAAAAGGATGGGTTGTGTCAGTTTAGCTGGCAACCGTGCATTTTGATACTTTCCCACCAACTTGTTTAATGCTATACTGTTCTTAGGATTGATCTACTCTTACATCTATTTTGTAGTTTCTGTATTTACTTGGGTACGTTTTATTTGTAGTCATAAAATGAGTTCAAAGATATGTGTCTCTTAGAAGTAAAGTCATAGAAAAGTCATTCTGGACTCACATTGCATTTTACATTTTTGGCATTGAGCAGATGTTCTTATCGACTTACAATAAGAGCAAGAGTTGAATTCCAATTGAGTACAATGAGACAGCTCCAGTAGAGCCAAACTGTCTCCTGGACTGAGTGATACTCAAGCTAAGGAAGTTACTGTTCCCCAACCTTGGGCTGACGACACAGAACATCACTGAGGAGGACATTTTAGTCACCAAACTGAAATGTTATATCCGGCAAAAGTCTCACAAAGTTTAAAGGAGCACGGACTGGGAAACCCAAATCCAGACCGTTGGATTGTAAGACATTCTGCTCATTTCACAAAATGTCCTGAGACTAGGAGTGTTTACGTAAATCCTATCTGATGTTCTACACTACAATGAAAGTGTGACTGTTCAAAGAAGCAGAGCGTGCCCTTTCTGTATGAATTAACCAACGTATACGTTTTAGAAATGCAGGCTACAAGCTAGCAGTTAGCTCATATAGTAGCCAGCCTTAGATAGATATCTACAGACTATCTATAAGGACCGCCCCTAAGACCAAAACAAAATGCATGACAAACATATGCATTGACCAACCATGGACGGCGTGATGCAACTTGTGGGGCAGTACAATTTTGAACGATACACCAATGCACAGAGAGCCAGACTTCCATAGCCCAGCCAATCAGATTTTACCGTAGGAAAACCTGGAAGTTTGACTTGTGATTCAGACCCTCCGTCGCTGCAAGCATAAGCATAAGGCATTGCGTCTGACCACGTGAGACATTAGCTAACTGTTACACAGCTTACTCGTCTGTGCTCAGTTTGTTTGGGCAGGTGTGAACACAGCCTTGGTGTGATTTGTTTGGGCAGGTGTGGACACAGCCTTGGTGTAGTTCGTTTGGGCAGGTGTGAACACAGCCTTGGTGTAGTTTGTTTGGGCAGGTGTGGACACAGCCTTGGTGTAGTTTGTTTGGGCAGGTGTGGACACAGCCTTGGTGTAGTTCGTTTGGGCAGGTGTGGACACAGCCTTGGTGTGGTTGGTTTGGGCAGGTGTGGACACAGCCTTGGTGTAGTTTGTTTGGGCAGGTGTGGACACAGCCTTGGTGTGGTTCGTTTAGGCAGGTGTGGACACAGCCTTGGTGTAGTTCGTTTAGGCAGGTGTGGACACAGCCTTGGTGTAGTTCGTTTAGGCAGGTGTGGACACAGCCTTGGTGTAGTTCGTTTGGGCAGGTGTGAACACAGCCTTGGTGCAGTTCGTTTGGGCAGGTGTGGACACAGCCTTGGTGTAGTTCGTTTGGGCAGGTGTGAACACAGCCTTGGTGCAGTTCGTTTGGGCAGGTGTGACCACAGCCTTGGTGTGGTTCGTTTGGGCAGGTGTGGACACAGCCTTGGTGTGGTTCGTTTGGGCAGGTGTAGACACAGCCTTGGTGAGATTTGTTTGGGCAGGTGTGGACACAGCCTTGGTGTGGTTCGTTTGGGCAGGTGTAGACACAGCCTTGGTGTAGTTTGTTTGGGCAGGTGTGGACACAGCCTTGGTGTAGTTTGTTTGGGCAGGTGTGGACACAGCCTTGGTGTGGTTCGTTTGGGCAGGTGTGTACACAGCCTTGGTGTAGTTTGTTTGGGCAGGTGTGGACACAGCCTTGGTGTAGTTTGTTTGGGCAGGTGTGGACACAGCCTTGGTGAGATTTGTTTGGGCAGGTGTGGACACAGTGTGCTTCTCAATGTTAAGGTTCCTTCCTCAGCAGGATGGATCCTTGCATGGTCCATCCTAGTCAGCGACAAATGACTCTTGCCTGCCCCCTGTAGGAAGACTCATCTTGCCGAGGAAGGAACCTTATCATTGAGAAACGGGCACAACCTTGGTGAGGTTGGTTTGGGCAGGTGTAGACACAGCCTTGGTGTGGTTTGTTTGGGCAGGTGTGAACACAGCCTTGGTGTAGTTCGTTTGGGCAGGTGTGAACACAGCCTTGGTGTGGTTCGTTTGGGCAGGTGTGGACACAGCCTTGGTGTGGTTCGTTTGGGCAGGTGTGGACACAGCCTTGGTGTGGTTCGTTTGGGCAGGTGTGAACACAGCCTTGGTGTGGTTGGTTTGGGCAGGTGTGGACACAGCCTTGGTGTAGTTTGTTTGGGCAGGTGTGGACACAGCCTTGGTGTAGTTTGTTTGGGCAGGTGTGGACACAGCCTTGGTGTAGTTTGTTTGAGCAGGTGTGAACACAGCCTTGGTGTGGTTTGTTTGGGCAGGTGTGGACACAGCCTTGGTGTAGTTTGTTTGGGCAGGTGTGGACACAGCCTTGGTGTAGTTTGTTTGGGCAGGTGTAGACACAGCCTTGGTGTAGTTTGTTTGGGCAGGTGTGAACACAGCCTTGGTGTAGTTTGTTTGGGCAGGTGTGGACACAGCCTTGGTGTAGTTTGTTGGGGCAGGTGTGGACACAGCCTTGGTGTAGTTTGTTTGGGCAGGTGTGGACACAGCCTTGGTGTGGTTGGTTTGGGCAGGTGTGGACTAGGGATGCAACGGTATGAGTTTTTGACGGTATGATAACCTTGGACAAAAATACCACGGTTTCACGGTATCGCGGTATTGCGGACCTTTATGTGTAAAAAATGCCAATGAACAAAATTTATTTTATTTTTAACAGTTTGCTGAATTGTGGACTGAGAAAAAATGTTAATGTAACCTCCAACTGTAATGACAGTTAACTGGCAAGTACTGTATGTGTTAATATAGTTTGTTATTATACTATGTTAATATAGTACTGTTCTTACTTATAAATGTAAACGATTTAATCTAATTAATTTGATGTGAAACTAAAACATCATAATAATATCAAATACACGCTTCTCTTTTGTAATGGGTGAACACTGGACACAATTATTATTTCCTCACACACACACACAGCCTCTGTCCCTGTTTCTGTCTCTCTCTCTCTCTCTATCTCACACACACAAAGTTTGTGCATAATTTTCCACTGACAGGTTGGAGGAGTCTTTCGTCATTATCTAATGTTACTTCTCTTCAGTGCAATACGTTTTGATAACGACCTGCTGTACAGCGACGTTCGCTCAGTCAACTAACGTTAACGTTAGTTAGTGGAGAAAGATAGCTGGTGTTAGCTAGCTAATTAGCCATGTTAGCTGCCTCAGTAGGTAACGTTAGCATAGAGAGAGCATTTATCAGACGTTTGTTAGCTACTCCTCAAACCTGCGGGTGGAAATAGTTTATGTCCAATGCGATGTATGTTGAAGCAAGACAACGTTTTAATGTAGCTTGAATTTGACAAATAACGACAGGTCATGCTCACGCAGATCTAAGCCCTGGCCATCCTAGGCTCAACGCAAGACTCATCAGTCATTCTGATGAGTCTCGCGTTAAGGCTATGGCCATCTGTGATTTTACAATAGCCGAAATATTCCCATACAGCCGACGTCGTCTTTTTAGATGGGGGGAAAGTTCAGGGGGGTCCTTCCTTGCGTTCTCCTGCTTTATCACACACACGGTTGTAAACACAGTCAAGGACAGCTCCTCACTACTGTGCGTCTAGGTAGGCATGCAGCAAGGGGGAGGGGCCGCGTAAGCTGCACTCTGCAAGCAACCGGCACGTTGTTTTGGGGAAACAGCTGATACCGCGGAGAAGGTATGACGGCAAATCTTAGTGGTTTTGATACCGTGACTTTTTCAAACCGGGGGAATACCTTCAAACCGGAAACCGCTGCATCCCTAGTGTGGACACAGCCTTGGTGCAGTTCGTTTGGGCAGGTGTGGACACAGCCTTGGTGTAGTTTGTTTGGGCAGGTGTAGTTTGTTTGGGCAGGTGTGGACACAGCCTTGGTGTAGTTTGTTTGGGCAGGTGTGAACACAGCCTTGGTGTAGTTTGTTTGGGCAGGTGTGGACACAGCCTTGGTGTAGTTTGTTTGGGCAGGTGTGAACACAGCCTTGGTGTAGTTTGTTTGGGCAGGTGTGGACACAGCCTTGGTGTAGTTTGTTTGGGCAGGTGTGAACACAGCCTTGGTGTGGTTCGTTTGGGCAGGTGTGAACACAGCCTTGGTGCAGTTCGTTTGGGCAGGTGTGAACACAGCCTTGGTGCAGTTCGTTTGGGCAGGTGTGAACACAGCCTTGGTGCAGTTCGTTTGGGCAGGTGTGGACACAGCCTTGGTGTAGTTTGTTTGGGCAGGTGTGGACACAGCCTTGGTGTAGTTTGTTTGGGCAGGTGTGGACACAGCCTTGGTGTAGTTCGTTTGGGCAGGTGTGGACACAGCCTTGGTGTAGTTTGTTTGGGCAGGTGTGGACACAGCCTTGGTGTGGTTGGTTTGGGCAGGTGTGGACACAGCCTTGGTGTGGTTGGTTTGGGCAGGTGTGAACACAGCCTTGGTGTGGTTCGTTTGGGCAGGTGTGAACACAGCCTTGGTGCAGTTCGTTTGGGCAGGTGTGAACACAGCCTTGGTGCAGTTCGTTTGGGCAGGTGTGAACACAGCCTTGGTGCAGTTCGTTTGGGCAGGTGTGGACACAGCCTTGGTGTAGTTTGTTTGGGCAGGTGTGGACACAGCCTTGGTGTAGTTTGTTTGGGCAGGTGTGGACACAGCCTTGGTGTAGTTCGTTTGGGCAGGTGTGGACACAGCCTTGGTGTAGTTTGTTTGGGCAGGTGTGGACACAGCCTTGGTGTGGTTCGTTTGGGCAGGTGTGGACACAGCCTTGGTGTGGTTCGTTTGGGCAGGTGTGGACACAGCCTTGGTGTGGTTGGTTTGGGCAGGTGTGGACACAGCCTTGGTGTGGTTCGTTTGGGCAGGTGTGGACACAGCCTTGGTGTGGTTGGTTTGGGCAGGTGTGGACACAGCCTTGGTGTGGTTCGTTTGGGCAGGTGTGGACACAGCCTTGGTGTGGTTCGTTTGGGCAGGTGTGGACACAGCCTTGGTGTAGTTTGTTTGGGCAGGTGTGGACACAGCCTTGGTGTGGTTGGTTTGGGCAGGTGTGGACACAGCCTTGGTGTGGTTCGTTTGGGCAGGTGTGGACACAGCCTTGGTGTGGTTCGTTTGGGCAGGTGTGGACACAGCCTTGGTGTGGTTGGTTTGGGCAGGTGTACAGTAATTTCCCCAAGACCTTGTTGAAGACGTGGTCTCGCTCCGGCCCCAAAACGAACAAAGTTTGTGGTGGGAACGTGATCCGACCTCGATCTCACCCAAATAAAGCAGTATAGTATAGTATTACTATGATACAGTAGCAGCATCGTATCACTACTATAGTATTACAACTATAGAAGTATAGTATCACTACTATAGTATTACAACTATAGAAGTATAGTATCACTACTATAGTATTACAACTATAGAAGTATAGTATCACTACTATAGTATTACAACTATATAAGTATAGTATCACTACTATAGTATTACAACTATAGAAGTATAGTATTTTCAAGCTGTTTCCTCAAAGTGCATTCGGCATTCTGCTGGTACAGTTTTGCCTGGTCTTTTCCCCAGATGATTACAACAGTTATGCGCAAATGCCAACTCTGCCCCATGTTAAGTTGCATAGCAATGTGCACTAGTCCAGAACATAGAACCTACTTCCTGTATTGACTTTCTTGCTCCCACCCCAGACACATCTGACCAATAAGCAGAGTGAATGTTCTCACATGGTTTGTAGTGATGCATTTTGCTTCACCTGGATTTTTCTGCGTGAACAGAAACTGAACCAAGGGGTAAACACTCAGACTCAAGTATACAGACTCATCAACTGATTCAGACCAGAGCAAACGAGCTGTAGGACAGATCAGCATGTTTGCAAAGAAACCGATTGCCTATACTTCTGTATGCAACTGCTCTTTGTTTTAAACAGCAGTTCATGAACTCTAACTACTCCTTCATACTTTAAGCTAGACACTCAATATAAACCTTAAACGAGTCACCACTTTTAGGATTCTATCATCTTAATTCAGCTTTAATTTATCTTTTGTACCGTTTTAGAAATCACACTTTCAGTTGTATACTTTTTTCAACCTTTATAATCGGACCGTATGGAGCCAGCCTTGAGTGTACTTTTTACTCAATTTACATATTTTAAAACTGACAGTTCACACAACTTTAACACTACACATACATATATTATACATCAGAGCCCTTAGCTACTTCTGCTCACTCACATTGTCAAAATATAAACGATGTGATGTCTAGTTTTGTTGTTCTTGATATTAACGTTTGTTTGGCACAACGTTTGAGCTTTACTACTAGTTTCTGCTGCAGTGGCACCTGGAAGTACATTTGTGTTGTCATGATGTCACGCTGATTCGTCCTATAGGTGTGAAAACACCCTGGCTGGTACTCATGTAACCATGAAAACATCATGTATGATAGAGAAGCGTTTGAGAAAATAGTAACAGTAGAAGAGTTGTAAGGTAAGTAATCAACCAAGCACTGGAGTCGATTTTTGTTCAGCTACTTGAGTAATTTTCTTGACAATAGGACGAATAAGCGTGACGTCACTTGCCACCCAGAAATGCGGAACCCCGCGGCAGTTAATAGTATGAGTTGTGCCAAACAAACGTTAATATCTCATAAACTATATACATCACATCGCTTATATTTTGACATTCTGAGTGAGAGCAGAAGTAGCTCAAGAGTTTGATGTATAATATAAAGCATGTCGTGTTAAAGTTGTGTGAACTGTCGCAGTTTTTAAAATATAAACAGGGTCAGCCGGCTAGAGTCAGACACTCATGCTTCCCAAAGCTCACGCTCCATAGGGTTCCATTGCCGTTGCCACCCAGTGACGCGGTTTGTTTACTGGAATGCTGCTCGGCTGATCCCTCATATAGTCTGGCTTGAGAAAAGTCTTTTCTCCAGAACACCTGGTGAGCCCAGGACTGTAATTAACCTAATTATAGCTCTCTGACAGACAGAGTGTAGTTATTGATCCACTGTGCTGGAAAAACCTCTGTCCTCACAAGTCTGTTAATCTGGAAGACATCTTGGACGCCGTTTCTTCTTAGAACAAGTGAAAAACACTCTGCCAGTGGGGTGAAGCAATTTCAATCGATTCCAATATCGTGAAACCTTTTCCAAAAAAGGTTTTGATTAAAAAAAAACATTAAATCTCGCTGAATCACTCTAACACGCGCTGATTGTTTGAGTAAGAGAGTGAAGATCTTCATTTGTGTATACTGGGACTCCACTGGCTTTATTAATTAAGCTTTTTCAGACTGTT
>NC_139637.1:27639507-27656703 GCF_964638095.1 Poromitra crassiceps
TTTAGCGCTCTGGTGAAGATACCATCACCATGTTCCGAGCGTAAACACAGGTTTGGGCGTTGCCCGTGCCAAAATAGACGTTCCAGCGCAATGTGTTAGAAAAAAGGGCCGTGGGTGCTCTCAATTTTAACGCCACCAAATAGCAGGTCTTAGCGTAAAAAAACTCCACTACGCCAGGCGTACACCTGAGCGCAGACAGTATTCTCCGTGCAGTGCAGGAAATCCTCGCTTGGATACATTTACGCACGGCATGGATGTCACTCTCCTCACGCCTGCACACACTCTTCTCTCCTCAGAATGCCTCATTGATTTTCAATAGGGATGCACCGATATGAAAATTTTGGCCGATGCCGATAACCGATATTAACATTGCTGTTATGGCCGATAACCGATATTTACCATTGTCGATATGATCTGTATAAAACCACATTTTTGTGATCATCACATTTTGTACATACTGAAAAACACATGTTAACACTGAATTTGAAAAAGTTATGCATTTCTTTATTTGCAAAGCCTTTGGAAAAGCCCACAAATCATAGATTAACTGCATTATTTCATATCAATGTGAAGAATTTGGCTGATAATGATAACCGATATTAACATTGCAACATCTGACCGATACCGATATGACCGATATGTTAAAAAATGACCAACATCGGCCGATACCGATATGATTGCCGATATATCGTGCATCCCTAATTTTCAACTATAGCCTACATTGCAGAAAAAACACACCTTGATTTAAAAATGAGAATTTGTTTGTCATGGTTTTATTAGGCTACATAATTCCCGACCATACAGGTCTGTGGTGTGAGGTAACAGTAGATTGCTTTTGAGAAGGTTGTGACGGTGTTGTGCCAAAAAGTGATTTGCTGCCATAAACTGATTTCGTTCTGTGGGACCCCGCACAGCGCTGCCTCTACCCACCCTGTGAGCCCACATTCTCCGGGGAGACCACCTCCAGGGAAGACCCCCCACCAGTGATTTGCATTTTTGAATTGGATTACCAGGGGGAACGAGGGTCTGGCGGGGTTGGGAGTCTGTATGTGTATAGCCCGGGGAGGGGTGCCCAAATGTGGGGTGCGCAGGTTCGGCTAGTGCGCCGGGTCCTGGAGGGGCGTCTCCCCCGGAGAAGGTGGGAGCTGGGCCGGGTAGGCAGGCTGGGTGGTGAGGGTGGGTCGGTACCCTGGGTGTCTGGGGCCGGTCATGGAGCTCACAGGGTGGGCAGAGGCAGCGCTGTGCTATACCTATTGCACCATGCAACAATAGCTTAACGCAAGTGGACAATTCTGATATAGACTATTGAAATAAGAGATAACAGAGAGACTGAAAGCCATGACCAAGTAAATGCACTACATTCTCTCATTGGGCTAACTTCACTTCTAGTCAATGAATTCCTAGTGAAATCACACTATAGGCATTTTGCTGGGGACTCCCATGGGACCTCCCTCCTCCTCCTGACGTTCGAGTATGTATGTCTACTTCCGATACATGTGCAGTCGCCAGCCGCTTCTTTTCACCTGACAGTGAGGAGTTTGACCTGCAGGGCGTAGCCCGTGGGAAGATCACACTATTCCCCTCAGTACCCCCCCCCCCCCCCCCCCCCCCCCGAACAGGTGCCCCGACTGACCAGAGGAGGCGCTAGTGCAGCGACCAGGACTCATACCCCACCGGCTTCTCCCTCGCAGACACGCCCACTTGTGTCTGTCGGAATGTCTGACCTAGTGTCCTCTAGAGAGAGAGTGGCATCAGTGGAGGACCAAAATGCGAGACTCATTAGCCAATGAACAGCCAGGAATGGGTCTCGTACTACTTTTGCATGCTAAAATAAAGCTGATAATGTACAATTTGATTCAAGGGATGAAAAACCCTTTCAGAGTATAACACAAACTGTCTATTTTGCTGCAACTCGACAGTGCTGCTTAATCCAGGACCTTATTTCCTGGAACTCTTGAGAGTAAAAAACTGGTCCATTGGAGTGAATGAAGATGTCGGGACTCTTCTATCTACACGGCTCTGGTCTGACTCAGGAGTACCACTGCCGGGAATTGTACCCGGGTCTGCTTCCACACGACCCAGATGCCCCCCAGTGGACTTCTTTGGCGAGTTTTGTCTTTAAGCTTTTTGAGTGTCGTTTATTTATTATCTGATCTAGCTTTTCCAAATGTTGGTACACAGATATGTATGGAAAGGTCCAAAATGATGTGAAATTGTCTTTTTTTTTTTTTTTTTTTTATCCTTGGGAGGTGGACCCCCAAACCACCCACCAAATACCTGTCGTGCACCTAAGTCTTCCACAAACTTGGGGAAAACACCCAGAATAGAATAGAATAGAATAGAATAGATACAATAAGGGAATGTAATTCCTAAATACAATAGAATAGATTGTTTTTCGGCTTTGTAGGACTGTAAAAGCAGAACACACACAATACAAGGTGCAAGGTGTGTGTGTGTGTGTGTGTGTGTGTGTGTGTGTGTGTGTGCGTGTGTGTGTGCATCCATGCATACTGTATAAAAAGTGTGCGTGCATGCGCGCGCGTGTGTGTGTGGGTGTGTGTGTGTGTGTGTGTGTGTGTGTGTGTGAGAGAGAGAGAGCGTAAGACAGAGCATTGAGGCTTGACATAATCCAGCTGTATGAATTAGTGATGAACTATTCTGTGTGTTTGCCATTAACGTTTCAAAAACACACACACGCACACGCACACGCACACGCACACACACACACACACACACACTCTCTCTCTCCATTTTTATCTACTCTATTTCAGACTGTTTTTCTCTTGTTTTCAGTTCTATTCTATCTGAAAAGCAGTCGCTCTAAACTGCCTCTGCCTTCAAGCTACTGTTCCCCCATTCTATTCCATTCTATTCTATTCTATTCTGTGCCTCCTGGTATTTTCTATCCCAAACTATGTTTCCTCCTCTACTATTGTTGTCTACTCTAGTCTACTCCCTTCTAGTCTAACCATCTCCTCTCCATCCCAGCCTTTTGTCAGAATTATTCCAAAATATTTCCCTTTCTGATCTATTTTACTTTTCCTCTTCTAATCTATTCTATTCTGCTCTCTCCTTTTCGCTTTTTCTTCTAATCTATTCTATAATATCTGTATCTCGAACTCTTCCCTCTCCTCTCCTCTCCTCTCCTCTCCTCTCCCTCTCTCTTCTCCTCCTCTCCTCTCCTCTCCTCTCCTCTCTCTTCTCCTCTCCTCCTCTCCTCCTCTCCTCTCTCCTCCTCTCTCTCCTCCTCTCCTCTCCTCCTCTCCTCTCCTCTTCTCCTCTCTCCTCTCCTCCTCTCTCCTCCTCTCTCCTCTCCTCTTCTCCTCTCCTCCTCTCCTCTCTCCTCTCCTCCTCTCTCCTCTCCTCCTCTCTCCCTCTTCTCCTCTCCTCTCCTCCTGCCATCCCATCCCGTCCTGTCCCATTCCATTCCTGCACTCACCTCTCCTATTCTCAGCTCACAGCAGTCTATATATAAAACATGTATTATATATATATAATATGTATATATCTATATATATTCAAGCACTTAGGTCTATTTTCAAAAACTTCCAAGGCTTTGATTATTTTCAAATTCACAAACTTTCAAGGATTTCCAGGACCCGTCCGGTCCTGTTCTGTCTCCTCTCTCCCTCTTCTTCTATTCTCAGCTCGCAGCAGTGTAGCTGTAGGCTCTGTGTATCTGGAGCACTTTGCATCCTACTTACCTACGGGCCATCCCAGCACGGAGGAGGAGGAGGAAGATGTCAAAGCAAGTGATGATGAAGAAGCAGAAGAAGAAGTAGGCTTTCCAGGTATGTTCCAGCCGCCTGTAACGGGACAGACGCCGGGATCAAAAGAGTAGAAGAAGACAGAGTTGTTTTCCTGTCAGAGTCTGGCTCTGTCCCGCTTTACTGCAACAACCACATCTCCTGTCATCTCTCTCTCTCTCTCTCTCTCTCTCTCTCTCTCTCTCTCTCTCTCTCTCTCTCTCTCTCTCTCTCTCTCTCTCTCTCTCTCTCTCTCTCTCTCTCTCTCTCTCTCTCTCTCTCTCTCTCTCTCGACCGAGTCTCGGGCTGGCTTGCACGCTCGCCGGCTCCACCTCTCCCATTCGCTTGCTCGACCCTCCCCTCCCTCTCTCTTGCTCTCTCTCTCTTTCTTAAACACTCTCCTCTCCTTCTGCTCGCTGTCGCTCGTCCTCTCATTCTCGTTTGCTCATGTCCCTCCCTTTCTCTCTGCACACACACACACACACACACACAGAAATGCATACACAGGGAATCACACACACACACACACACACACACACACAGACGCGCGCACGCACGCGCACACACACACACACACACACAGAAATGCATACACGGGGAATCACACGCACCCACACACCTACACACATTCAATCTCACTCACATGCATTCTCATAACACATGCTGCAGCTCGCTCTCTCTCACACACACACACACACACACACACACACACACACACAGCCGAGGAGCTGCTCCACATTAAGCAGACTGATGGGAGTTTCATGTTGAGAGGAGAGCGAGAGAGGGGGGCATAGAAAGGGAGAGAGGGAGAGAGAGACAAAGAGAGAGAGGGGGAGTGGAGAGGGAGAGAGACATAGAAAGAGAGAGAGGGGAGAGAGGGAGAGAGACAGAAAGAGAGAGAGGGAGAGAGAGACAAAGGGGGAGAGGGAGAGAGACATAGAAAGAGAGAGAGGGAGAGAGAGACAAAGGGGGAGAGGGAGAGAGACAGAAAGAGAGAGAGGCAGACAGACAACCATAATACAGTAACAGTTCAACAGATGAATGGGATACAGTATCCCTTCCTATCCATTGAGTGGCCACACCTCTTCTTAACCACTGAGTGGCCACACCTCTTCTTGAGTGGCCACACCTCTTCCTATCCATTGAGTGGCCACACCTCTTCTTGAGTGGCCACACCTCTTCTTAACCACTGAGTGGCCACACCTCCACTGAGTGGCCACACCTCTTCTTAACCACTGAGTGGCCACACCTCCACTGAGTGGCCACACCTCTTCTTAACCACTGAGTGGCCACACCTCTTCTTAACACATTCAGTGCCAGCGACGCCATATGGCGTCATTAGAAATTTACCGTAGAGTGCCAGCGACGCCAAATGGCGTCAATAACTCGAATTTTTTTTTTTGACAAGGGGGTGTCGATCTATGCCTCTTACATCGCCTCTTACAATATTCAGAGGTATTGAATGTGTCTAACCTATTTTACAGAACCCTTAGGTGGCGACAGCGCTCTCCAGATGAGAGAACGTGGAGTGAAACACACAGAAGAAGTCATTGGGGGGAAGGAAATCGCATCGCATCCGTCCGTATGCAGCGGCAGTAGTAGTGTAGGGTTAGCACCCCTTGAAAAGAAAAATAATTTTATTTTTTTAGAACTTCCTCAAAAGGGTTACTTCCGCTTTTTTGAAAAGGGGAAGTGATTTCTATTTGGGTAAAAATCAATTTCTCAGTACTTCTGCAAAGTGTACTTCTCCATTTTTTTGTCTTGTGCTTAAAAAACACTTTTCTTGTGGAAAGTGGTTATTTCAATAGTTCTGCAAAGTGTACTTCTCCATTTTTTTTGCCTTGTGCTTTTAAATCACTTTTCTTGTGGAAAGTGGTTATTTCAAAAGGCCTCCAAAGGCCACTTCCCCATTTTACCCCATACCACAGCTCACGACAAAATAGCAGCGTTTTTTTTGATCTCGGGGGAAATACATTTGAGCAATCATTATGCAAACCCAGCTGGATCATTTTACATAGTGGGTAATATCTCTTTTGCTCGCTGTTGTTATGGACGCGACTTGTGAAACACCAACGACTTCTGTCTCGGCCAAATACATTTGGCCCATTTTAGAGCTACTAAACTAGCCTACAGATTCTTCTATCTCAGGCCCCTCACCAACGACAGATTCCACTGTCTGTTGTTGATGTTTTCTCTGACTCAACCGGCCCCCAGGTTCCCCTTTCCACCCCCTCCCCCACGTGACGTTGTCTATTACCACGGCCGGTGTTCTGTCGATTTCACAATCTCTGACTCACCCAGGCTTCCCCTGCCAGCCCATCCTACCCATCCCCCACATTTTATCACTTCTGTTTTAAATAAACTTGTTTGTTTTTTTGACCGTCAGGTGGGGGGCGTTCCCGGCAGCACGTAACGCCCCTTGAAAGCTACGAATAGCTGCGAGATCAGGTGGGCGTTCCCTGCAACACGTAACACCCCTTGAAAGCTACGAATAGCGGCGAGATCAGGTGGGCGTTCCCAGCAACACGTAACGCCCCTTGAAAGCTATGAATAGCTGCTTGCTCACGTATTTCTCTGACTCACCCATAGAGGCCCCACAGTTTTTTCCTCCCATGCCCGCTTATATGTATGTACAATACAATGTACAATGTATCCACCATTCAAATATTCCATAATTGCATATTGTGCATGCAAATATTCCATAATTGCATGTTGTGTAGGCTATCTTAGCTAGTATAGCCTACTAATGTATAGCCTACTAATGTATTGATAAAACTTAGGCATAGCAAAGCATTCTGGGTATTCCCAAGGCTATTCTGTAGATTCCCTACGCGCAACACACACACACACACACACACACACACACACACACACACACACCCACCCACCCACCCACCCACCCACTCACACACATATTCACAGCCAGCCACAAACATAGCGCGCGTTAGATTGTGGGCAGTTTTTCTCATTGAAACATTCCAGATCACATCCCAGGTCACAGATTTTTCCCACTCCGGATCCAATTGTGACATCACCATGATGTTTTTTTTGATAGGCTATAAGCCTATTAAGCTTTGAATTAAATATGATCAATACAGATTGAGGTTTCAATTTCAGGTTTGAATTGAAAACGATTGAATACAGACTATGGTGTATGACTATGCCGTTTGCCCTGTCTCCCTTATCGCCGTAATGCATTATGGGTAGTCAGATACTACCGGTACTTTGGCTAATGTATCAGCTAACGCTACTTACTTTGCATTACAGTAAAACGCCACTGAATGACCAAATTGATGCATTGATAAAAGTTAGTTTGTTGTTTATGCGTATGCAATAACGGATGCGTTATTATATTTACTGGAATACATACACACGCCAGCCTATGTGTCCTATCAGAGTTTGTTACGTTATTGTACAGCATTTGGTTCAAACACAGCTGCATCACTATACGTGTGAGCGTAAGTATTAATGGTTTACAACTTGTTTGTGTTGTACAGCATTTGGTTCAAACATATGGCGACATTGAATCAGTGTTAGCTTAGCGCTAGCTAGCTAGCATACACTACGATCTGTAGAATTGGCCTGGTCTTGGTCGATATGACCAAAAATTGATATAACGTTTCAGTAGCATGGACCCCTCTCGTTTTTATTACAGTTGAAGATTTCACAAATCTCAACCACTCTCAATCTTGGTACAACCCAGACCCCAGGATATCCGTGACCTACGGGTATTATTTCAAAATATGGATTGAATATGAATCTTGGAACGTGAACAAACATCTTAGTTTTATTTTTCGTATTTTTATATGATTATTTTAATAGTTACTAACTATATTATTATATAACTAACTAGTCCTCCTCACAGAATTGGTTAATTTACTGTGAGACTTTATGTTTTGTAGACAAGCACCAAGTATATATAATAATGGTATATAATAATAATAATCTTTGTAATACAATTGTTATAAAATTAAAACGTATAGCACACTTACAATATGTTTGTTGTATGTATTACAACTTAATTCAACTTGGTCTCCCCCCACATCTCCTCTTCTCTCCTCTCCACACCTCACCCCCTCCTATCTCCTCCCCCTCCCCCTCTTCTCCTTTCCTCCCCTCTCCTCTCCTCTCCTCACCTCACGTCTCCTCTCCTCTCCTCACCTCTTCCCTCTCTTCTCCTCTCCTTACAAGCCTATAGATGAGGGGTTTCAGACAATGTGCCCATTGTTACAATATGTTTGTTGTATGTATTACAACTTAATTCAACTTTTCTCACTACACTTTCCAAACATTAACACACATCAAACACAACAACTCTTTCTTACTACACTTTCCAAATGTTAACTGCATACATAATGTTATGTCTCGAAAGACAAGAGCTATGTAGCCTACTTTAAATCAGATCACTCCGGTGTACAAACATACATTGGTTGTCTAATAAAGTTTTACAAATCAATTAATTTGGTTGTCAACCATCGTTAAACGAAACTTAGTAGTTGTAAACTAAGTAGTTGTATCGATAAAGACTCTAATCGTTAAGCAGTCTCGAAAGTGGGGTCAATATCAATCTACAATCTAGATTGATTTGATTCACTAATTTGGCGTTCTCTCATGCAAAATATCCAACATCCAATATCCAGAAGTAGTGATTACTACACAGAAGTAACTTTAGTTCCACCATTTGCTCTTTGCTTCAAACATAATTTGGATCAGTTGTAACTTTGACCATTTCTAACAATTTCTAGACAGTGAATTTACACAAGCACTTGAGTGAAATTCATAGTACCTATAGGGACTGTGATTGAATGAACGCAGATTGTCAGATTTGTTTACCAAACCCTTATCCTGGTGCCTGCAAGGTTCGTCTGTACCACTAATGTCAGCCACTATGTGTAAATGTGTTACAATATTGGGCTGGTTTCATAGACCTGGCCCAAAAGTACATACATCACATATATGTGTGTTGCACATATCCATATATGCCTCTACCGTATGGGTTAGTCATAATAGTCAAACATGGTTTTTCATGTTCTGACTTGGTGAAATGTGTGTTGCATATATACATGTTAGTTTACACATAATAGCCAAACATGGTTTTTCATGTTCTGATGTGCTGAAATGTTTTACACGTCACGTAAAACAGTTTTTAAAACAGTTAATTAGCCTACACAATGTGTAATTTCAGGTTATTGTAAGTTATTGCATAGTTGCAATCTTTCATACTTGCATACTTACAAGTGGTTTGTTTTTAATGGCATGTGATTTGCGGTTCTAATTACCCAATGTGTAAGGTGATTGTCAATTGTCAATTGTCAATTGTCAATTGTGTAAGGTGATTGTGATGTCAGGTGATTGTAAGTGTGTCATACATACCTACAAGCCTTCATATCAGTTGGCTGTATCAATGATTTTCTGTACCTCTTGGTGCATTATCATTGTCTTTGTCAGGCTTAGAAGCAATGTCTAAACAGTAAACAGTTTATGACAAGTGGTGGCAGCATGCTATGCTACTACACAAGACGTGTTATGGTACATAAATAATATGTAGCGTGTAATAATCTGAAGAACTCTGTCAGAGTTCTACTCTGTCATTATTTTTACATTTGACTTTGAGAACTATAATGAACTGTTAGTCTCTGTACTGATGTACAAAAGTAACAAGATTGAGGTTGTGAAATCTTCAACCGGAATAAAAAACTGGATATAATATAACTGAATCAGTTAGGCCAAACTATTATCAGTCAGGTCGGTAATGACCGGGGGAAATTATATGATTATTGTCCATTGTGTGTATGATACAACTTTGTTTATCATTCTGCCTCTCACACTATACAGTCTGTATTTAACTCAACACACTGTACCTGCCCCTGACCTCGGAGGGGCTCTTCTGTCAACGGGCCTGAGGCAAGGTGTGGTGATCACAAGCATTGGCATAAATATTGTGACAATGAAATTGGTAAATTGGTTAAGCAAAGCAAGTAATGCTTTTGCATTGAAGTTTGTAAGATGTATTTTACAAGATATTTTCAGAGATTTGGTTATATTAACTTATTATTTATATTATTATTCTATTATTATTATTCTAATTATTATCTACTATTATTCTAATTATTATCTACTATTATTCTAATTATTATATTATTATATTATTATTATTATTATTAGGGGGTTATTATGTATATTAACTATACATATTAAAGTATAGATGATTGTTTTGCCCACCTTATTTGGTTGCCTTATCAAAACAAATGTATAGCATGTTAAAGTTTTAAATAAAGTCAAGTCAAGTCAAATCCAACAGGTCTTAATGTCAATTAATTTAGCTTTAACGTGTTTTGTGAAACACACACACACACACACACACACCCACACATTGACCCCTCTCATATACGTAACTGCCTATAACTGTACATATATTCCTTTCACACACACTTTTCAAAATAGACACTCTTTCATATTGTGATTCATAGTGATTCTTGTTTGTTTTATGTGATCCCGGTTTTTTAAGCAAACCGGATCCAGTTTCCTTGTATGTGTACATCCTGTACAAGGTACATCCTGTACAAGGCACATCCTGTACAAGGTACATACTACATTGGACTCAATGATCCACAGATGTATCAAACAAATGTATGTTTTACTGATACAAATGACCAAATTACCACAAATTCAACATGTAATGCCATTTTCTCAATAATTTTGGTCAAAACATTTGGTGTGACCCAGATCAGTCCTTGTAACGAGGACCTTCACTGGTGTATAGCCAGACTTGGCACATTTGGTGTGACCCAGATCAGACATTGTAATGAGGACCTTGTTATCACTGGTGTATACCCAGACTTGGCACATTGGATGTGGCCCAAGATCAGTCCTTGTAATGACTTGATCAAAAATATTACAGACAATATATATATATATATATATATATATATATATATATATATATATATATATATATATATAGTAAATATAATTGTATAATATATTCAAAGTATTGTTAATTGTTAATTATTATTATTCAAAAAACCTGAAAATACTGTAAATACTGTAAATAAACTAAACTAAAACTAAAACTTGGAACTTGTACTGTGTGTTAATTTAATGTGTTTTTGAAACACACAACCACATATAAAATCTCAAGTGAGATTTTGAGAAAGAAAAAAGAGAAAAGAAAAATTCACCCTGTGCGCTCGGTGTTACAAAGTGCGGACTTTTGAACCCTAGCGGCTTCCGTCGAGCCGACTCGAACATGACGAGCGTGACGTAACTGTGACGTTGCTTGCTGCCAACCAAAACAGTTGCTCAGGGGAGGAGATGCCGTATTTGATAGGTACACAATGAAGCGAAAGCAAACGACTCAAACGACACTCATTCAGTGTTTTCGTAGGCCTCCCTGCCATGCTACTGCAGCTGTAGCTGTAGATGGCAATACAGAAAGGAATCCTGAGGACTGTGATGAGGCAGCTGCTATCGCAACGTTACCTGATGATATCGACATAATTCAAACCATCCCTAGAAGATGTTTGAAGAAGGCAGCCATCCTGGCCACAATAGATCAAATACAACAAACCTACGGCGAGAAATACGCCATGGACATAACCGCACACATTTTACGGAAGATCGGGAGGGGCGATTTAGCCGAACGTTTAACAGGACCCAATTTTTAAAAAGCCACGCCCTCCATCTTACTTTTTCTTCACATTTGTTCACATTTGTTCTCTAACAAATTCCGGTCAGCGCCATTTTTGATGATCTCCTCCCATATCCCTACGCTACGCCCTCCCCTAGACCTAGCTCCTCCTCCTCATCACAACATAAGGATAAAAGAGACGGGTTCAAAAGAGACTCATACCATTTTACACAATAAAAAAGACAGATATCATCATGGAGACCCCGTCGCCGTCACCATTGTCCTTCATTACAACTCACAGCCACTCTGAATCGGAGGAAGAAGAGTTGAACCGTCTGATGTACGGATGTTCCGCGTCGTCATCACCCTTGTTCTTCATTACCCCACCTACCTCACCTCCTTCCTCACAGGTAGACCTTGAAGAGTTGAACCGTCTGATGTACGGATGTTCCCCGTCGTCGTCACCAATGTTCTTCCCCACCCCACCTAACTCACCGGAAGACCTTCCTTCTCCTCCGAACTCGCCCCTGACTCTGGACCAGCCAGATGGACTGCTCAGTTTTACTTTTCTGAACATTATAAAAGCCTGCACCAGCATGCTACCCCTTCAAGAGTGCAGGATGCTTCGGAAGCTTTTCTGCATGAACTGAGGGAAATATAAATACAAATTCCTCGTATGTAACTTGTATACTGTGCCAATAAAAATAAAATTGATTCTCATCATAATCTGGTTTTTCCTTAATAATAATAATAATAATATTGTACAAATGTCTGTTGTAATGAAATAATGAATAACATTATTACACAATATAATCCTAATGTTAATTTAAAATTAAATATTCCTCTAAATATTGCTCCTCTAAATATTGCTCCTCTAATATATAAGTTGCAGACTCTCATTGTTCACCATTGTACGTACACAGCCTCCATTTACCCATGGGAACTGGTCATGGGTAAGGGTTAGAGTCAGGATCAGGGTCAGGGATTTCCAGAGGTTTGGGGTATCGACGGCAAAACAACGCAGAAAAAGAGTTATTTCTTTTTATTATCTTTATTGTTTATTTGAACAGGGACAGTATTCAATAAACATATTGCATATAAAAATATTACCACCACAGGTGCAAACCTACGTCACCAAATACACCATGGGCATAATCGTACAGTTACGCTGAGCTTTTCCTCCTTGCTCATCGGTCACCGTCGCCACAGAGCCTGCGAAACAATACGAAATGTATAAAAAAACTTTGTCTTTACATCACAAAATGTAGTAATTCCTGGGAATTAAAGCTTAGTTTGACACTCTCAGAGAGAGAGAGAGAGAGAGAGAGAGCCAAACTAAGCTTTAATTCCCAGGAATTACTACATTTTGTGATGTAAAGACAAAGTTTTTTTATACATTTCGTATTGTTTCGCAGGCTCTGTGGCGACGGTGACCGATGAGCAAGGAGGAAAAGCTCAGCGTAACTGTACGATTATGCCCATGGTGTATTTGGTGACGTAGGTTTGCACCTGTGGTGGTAATATTTTTATATGCAATATGTTTATTGAATACTGTCCCTGTTCAAATAAACAATAAAGATAATAAAAAGAAATAACTCTTTTTCTGCGTTGTTTTGCCGTCGATACCCCAAACCTCTGGAAATCCCTGACCCTGATCCTGACTCTAACCCTTACCCATGACCAGTTCCCATGGGTAAATGGAGGCTGTGTACGTACAATGGTGAACAATGAGAGTCTGCAACTTATATATTAGAGGAGCAATATTTAGAGGAGCAATATTTAGAGGAATATTTAATTTTAAATTAACATTAGGATTATATTGTGTAATAATGTTATTCATTATTTCATTACAACAGACATTTGTACAATATTATTATTATTATTATTAAGGAAAAACCAGATTATGATGAGAATCAATTTTATTTTTATTGGCACAGTATACAAGTTACATACGAGGAATTTGTATTTATATTTCCCTCAGTTCATGCAGAAAAGCTTCCGAAGCATCCTGCACTCTTGAAGGGGTAGCATGCTGGTGCAGGCTTTTATAATGTTCAGAAAAGTAAAACTGAGCAGTCCATCTGGCTGGTCCAGAGTCAGGGGCGAGTTCGGAGGAGAAGGAAGGTCTTCCGGTGAGTTAGGTGGGGTGGGGAAGAACATTGGTGACGACGACGGGGAACATCCGTACATCAGACGGTTCAACTCTTCAAGGTCTACCTGTGAGGAAGGAGGTGAGGTAGGTGGGGTAATGAAGAACAAGGGTGATGACGACGCGGAACATCCGTACATCAGACGGTTCAACTCTTCTTCCTCCGATTCAGAGTGGCTGTGAGTTGTAATGAAGGACAATGGTGACGGCGACGGGGTCTCCATGATGATATCTGTCTTTTTTATTGTGTAAAATGGTATGAGTCTCTTTTGAACCCGTCTCTTTTATCCTTATGTTGTGATGAGGAGGAGGAGCTAGGTCTAGGGGAGGGCGTAGCGTAGGGATATGGGAGGAGATCATCAAAAATGGCGCTGACCGGAATTTGTTAGAGAACAAATGTGAACAAATGTGAAGAAAAAGTAAGATGGAGGGCGTGGCTTTTTAAAATTGGGTCCTGTTAAACGTTCGGCTAAATCGCCCCTCCGATCTTCCGTAAAATGTGTGCGGTTATGTCCATGGCGTATTTCTCGCCGTAGGTTTTGTTGTATTTGATCTATTGTGGCCAGGATGGCTGCCTTCTTCAACATCTTCTAGGGATGGTTTGAATTATGTCGATATCATCAGGTAACGTTGCGATAGCAGCTGCTCATCACAGTCCTCAGGATTCCTTTCTGTATTGCCATCTACAGCTACAGCTGCAGTAGCATGGCAGGGAGGCCTACGAAAACACTGAATGAGTGTCGTTTGAGTCGTTTGCTTTCGCTTCATTGTGTACCTATCAAATACGGCATCTCTCCCCTGAGCAACTGTTTTGGTTGCAGCAAGCAACGTCACAGTTACGTCACGCTCGTCATGTTCGAGTCGGCTCGACGGAAGCCGCTAGGGTTCAAAAGTCCGCACTTTGTAACACCGAGCGCACAGGGTGAATTTTCTTTTCTCTTTTTTCTTTCTCAAAATCTCACTTGAGATTTTATATGTGGTTGTGTGTTTCAAAAACACATTAAATTAACACACAGTACAAGTTCCAAGTTTTAGTTTTAGTTTAGTTTATTTACAGTATTTACAGTATTTTCAGGTTTTTTGAATAATAATAATTAACAATTAACAATACTTTGAATATATTATACAATTATATTTACTATATATATATATATATATATATATATATATATATATATATATATATATATATATATATTGTCTGTAATATTTTTGATCAAGTCATTACAAGGACTGATCTTGGGCCACATCCAATGTGCCAAGTCTGGGTATACACCAGTGATAACAAGGTCCTCATTACAATGTCTGATCTGGGTCACACCAAATGTTCCAAGTCTGGCTATACACCAGTGAAGGTCCTCGTTACAAGGACTGATCTGGGTCACACCAAATGTTTTGACCAAAATTATTGAGAAAATGGCATTACATGTTGAATTTGTGGTAATTTGGTCATTTGTATCAGTAAAACATACATTTGTTTGATACATCTGTGGATCATTGAGTCCAATGTAGTATGTACCTTGTACAGGATGTGCCTTGTACAGGATGTACCTTGTACAGGATGTACACATACAAGGAAACTGGATCCGGTTTGCTAAAAAACCGGGATCACATAAAACAAACAAGAATCACTATGAATCACAATATGAAAGAGTGTCTATTTTGAAAAGTGTGTGTGAAAGGAATATATGTACAGTTATAGGCAGTTACGTATATGAGAGGGGGTCAATGTGTGGGGTGTGTGTGTGTGTGTGTGTGTGTTTCACAAAACACGTTAAAGCTAAATTAATTGACATTAAGACCTGTTGGATTTGAACTTGACTTGACTTTATTTAAAACTTTAACATGCTATACATTTGTTTTGATAAGGCAACCAAATAAGGTGGGCAAAACAATCATCTATACTTTAATATGTATAGTTAATATACATAATAACCCCCTAATAATAATAATAATAATATAATAATATAATAATTAGAATAATAGTAGATAATAATTAGAATAATAGTAGATAATAATTAGAATAATAATAATAGAATAATAATATAAATAATAAGTTATATAACCAAATCTCTGAAATATCTTGTAAAATACATCTTACAAACTTCAATGCAAAAGCATTACTTGCTTTGCTTAACCAATTTACCAATTTCATTGTCACAATATTTATGCAATGCTTGTGATCACCACACCTTGCCTCAGGCCCGTTGACAGAAGAGCCCCTCCGAGGTCAGGGGCAGGTACAGTGTGTGAGTTAAATACAGACTGTATAGTGTGAGAGGCAGAATGATAAACAAAGGTTGTATCATACACACAATGGACAATAATCATATAATTTCCCCGGTCATTACCGACCTGACTGATAATAGTTTGGCCTAACTGATTCAGTTATATTATATCCAGTTTTTTATTCCGGTTGAAGATTTCACAACTCAATCTTGTTACTTTTGTACATCAGTACAGAGACTAACAGTTCATTATAGTTCTCAAAGTCAAATGTAAAAATAATGACAGAGTAGAACTCTGACAGAGTTCTTCAGATTATTACACGCTACATATTATTTATGTACCATAACACGTCTTGTGTAGTAGCATAGCATGCTGCCACCACTTGTCATAAACTGTTTACTGTTTAGACATTGCTTCTAAGCCTGACAAAGACAATGATAATGCACCAAGAGGTACAGAAAATCATTGATACAGCCACTGATATGAAGGCTTGTAGGTATGTATGACACACTTACAATCACCTGACATCACAATCACCTTACACAATTGACAATTGACAATTGACAATTGACAATCACCTTACACATTGGGTAATTAGAACCGCAAATCACATGCCATTAAAAACAAACCACTTGTAAGTATGCAAGTATGAAAGATTGCAACTATGCAATAACTTACAATAACCTGAAATTACACATTGTGTAGGCTAATTAACTGTTTTAAAAACTGTTTTACGTGACGTGTAAAACATTTCAGCACATCAGAACATGAAAAACCATGTTTGGCTATTATGTGTAAACTAACATGTATATATGCAACACACATTTCACCAAGTCAGAACATGAAAAACCATGTTTGACTATTATGACTAACCCATACGGTAGAGGCATATATGGATATGTGCAACACACATATATGTGATGTATGTACTTTTGGGCCAGGTCTATGAAACCAGCCCAATATTGTAACACATTTACACATAGTGGCTGACATTAGTGGTACAGACGAACCTTGCAGGCACCAGGATAAGGGTTTGGTAAACAAATCTGACAATCTGCGTTCATTCAATCACAGTCCCTATAGGTACTATGAATTTCACTCAAGTGCTTGTGTAAATTCACTGTCTAGAAATTGTTAGAATGGTCAAAGTTACAACTGATCCAAATTATGTTTGAAGCAAAGAGCAAATGGTGGAACTAAAGTTACTTCTGTGTAGTAATCACTACTTCTGGATATTGGATGTTGGATATTTTGCATGAGAGAACGCCAAATTAGTGAATCAAATCAATCTAGATTGTAGATTGATATTGACCCCACTTTCGAGACTGCTTAACGATTAGAGTCTTTATCGATACAACTACTTAGTTTACAACTACTAAGTTTCGTTTAACGATGGTTGACAACCAAATTAATTGATTTGTAAAACTTTATTAGACAACCAA
>NC_139637.1:27656903-27689403 GCF_964638095.1 Poromitra crassiceps
GTGCTTAAAAAACACTTTTCTTGTGGAAAGTGGTTATTTCAATAGTTCTGCAAAGTGTACTTCTCCATTTTTTTTGCCTTGTGCTTTTAAATCACTTTTCTTGTGGAAAGTGGTTATTTCAAAAGGCCTCCAAAGGCCACTTCCCCATTTTACCCCATACCACAGCTCACGACAAAATAGCAGCGTTTTTTTTGATCTCGGGGGAAATACATTTGAGCAATCATTATGCAAACCCAGCTGGATCATTTTACATAGTGGGTAATATCTCTTTTGCTCGCTGTTGTTATGGACGCGACTTGTGAAACACCAACGACTTCTGTCTCGGCCAAATACATTTGGCCCATTTTAGAGCTACTAAACTAGCCTACAGATTCTTCTATCTCAGGCCCCTCACCAACGACAGATTCCACTGTCTGTTGTTGATGTTTTCTCTGACTCAACCGGCCCCCAGGTTCCCCTTTCCACCCCCTCCCCCACGTGACGTTGTCTATTACCACGGCCGGTGTTCTGTCGATTTCACAATCTCTGACTCACCCAGGCTTCCCCTGCCAGCCCATCCTACCCATCCCCCACATTTTATCACTTCTGTTTTAAATAAACTTGTTTGTTTTTTTGACCGTCAGGTGGGGGGCGTTCCCGGCAGCACGTAACGCCCCTTGAAAGCTACGAATAGCTGCGAGATCAGGTGGGCGTTCCCTGCAACACGTAACACCCCTTGAAAGCTACGAATAGCGGCGAGATCAGGTGGGCGTTCCCAGCAACACGTAACGCCCCTTGAAAGCTATGAATAGCTGCTTGCTCACGTATTTCTCTGACTCACCCATAGAGGCCCCACAGTTTTTTCCTCCCAGCCCGCTTATATGTATGTACAATACAATGTACAATGTATCCACCATTCAAATATTCCATAATTGCATATTGTGCATGCAAATATTCCATAATTGCATGTTGTGTAGGCTATCTTAGCTAGTATAGCCTACTAATGTATAGCCTACTAATGTATTGATAAAACTTAGGCATAGCAAAGCATTCTGGGTATTCCCAAGGCTATTCTGTAGATTCCCTACGCGCAACACACACACACACACACACACACACACACACACACACACACACCCACCCACCCACCCACCCACCCACTCACACACATATTCACAGCCCAGCCACAAACATAGCGCGCGTTAGATTGTGGGCAGTTTTTCTCATTGAAACATTCCAGATCACATCCCAGGTCACAGATTTTTCCCACTCCGGATCCAATTGTGACATCACCATGATGTTTTTTTTGATAGGCTATAAGCCTATTAAGCTTTGAATTAAATATGATCAATACAGATTGAGGTTTCAATTTCAGGTTTGAATTGAAAACGATTGAATACAGACTATGGTGTATGACTATGCCGTTTGCCCTGTCTCCCTTATCGCCGTAATGCATTATGGGTAGTCAGATACTACCGGTACTTTGGCTAATGTATCAGCTAACGCTACTTACTTTGCATTACAGTAAAACGCCACTGAATGACCAAATTGATGCATTGATAAAAGTTAGTTTGTTGTTTATGCGTATGCAATAACGGATGCGTTATTATATTTACTGGAATACATACACACGCCAGCCTATGTGTCCTATCAGAGTTTGTTACGTTATTGTACAGCATTTGGTTCAAACACAGCTGCATCACTATACGTGTGAGCGTAAGTATTAATGGTTTACAACTTGTTTGTGTTGTACAGCATTTGGTTCAAACATATGGCGACATTGAATCAGTGTTAGCTTAGCGCTAGCTAGCTAGCATACACTACGATCTGTAGAATTGGCCTGGTCTTGGTCGATATGACCAAAAATTGATATAACGTTTCAGTAGCATGGACCCCTCTCGTTTTTATTACAGTTGAAGATTTCACAAATCTCAACCACTCTCAATCTTGGTACAACCCAGACCCCAGGATATCCGTGACCTACGGGTATTATTTCAAAATATGGATTGAATATGAATCTTGGAACGTGAACAAACATCTTAGTTTTATTTTTCGTATTTTTATATGATTATTTTAATAGTTACTAACTATATTATTATATAACTAACTAGTCCTCCTCACAGAATTGGTTAATTTACTGTGAGACTTTATGTTTTGTAGACAAGCACCAAGTATATATAATAATGGTATATAATAATAATAATCTTTGTAATACAATTGTTATAAAATTAAAACGTATAGCACACTTACAATATGTTTGTTGTATGTATTACAACTTAATTCAACTTGGTCTCCCCCCACATCTCCTCTTCTCTCCTCTCCACACCTCACCCCCTCCTATCTCCTCCCCCTCCCCCTCTTCTCCTTTCCTCCCCTCTCCTCTCCTCTCCTCACCTCACGTCTCCTCTCCTCTCCTCACCTCTTCCCTCTCTTCTCCTCTCCTTACAAGCCTATAGATGAGGGGTTTCAGACAATGTGCCCATTGTTACAATATGTTTGTTGTATGTATTACAACTTAATTCAACTTTTCTCACTACACTTTCCAAACATTAACACACATCAAACACAACAACTCTTTCTTACTACACTTTCCAAATGTTAACTGCATACATAATGTTATGTCTCGAAAGACAAGAGCTATGTAGCCTACTTTAAATCAGATCACTCCGGTGTACAAACATACATTGGTTGTCTAATAAAGTTTTACAAATCAATTAATTTGGTTGTCAACCATCGTTAAACGAAACTTAGTAGTTGTAAACTAAGTAGTTGTATCGATAAAGACTCTAATCGTTAAGCAGTCTCGAAAGTGGGGTCAATATCAATCTACAATCTAGATTGATTTGATTCACTAATTTGGCGTTCTCTCATGCAAAATATCCAACATCCAATATCCAGAAGTAGTGATTACTACACAGAAGTAACTTTAGTTCCACCATTTGCTCTTTGCTTCAAACATAATTTGGATCAGTTGTAACTTTGACCATTTCTAACAATTTCTAGACAGTGAATTTACACAAGCACTTGAGTGAAATTCATAGTACCTATAGGGACTGTGATTGAATGAACGCAGATTGTCAGATTTGTTTACCAAACCCTTATCCTGGTGCCTGCAAGGTTCGTCTGTACCACTAATGTCAGCCACTATGTGTAAATGTGTTACAATATTGGGCTGGTTTCATAGACCTGGCCCAAAAGTACATACATCACATATATGTGTGTTGCACATATCCATATATGCCTCTACCGTATGGGTTAGTCATAATAGTCAAACATGGTTTTTCATGTTCTGACTTGGTGAAATGTGTGTTGCATATATACATGTTAGTTTACACATAATAGCCAAACATGGTTTTTCATGTTCTGATGTGCTGAAATGTTTTACACGTCACGTAAAACAGTTTTTAAAACAGTTAATTAGCCTACACAATGTGTAATTTCAGGTTATTGTAAGTTATTGCATAGTTGCAATCTTTCATACTTGCATACTTACAAGTGGTTTGTTTTTAATGGCATGTGATTTGCGGTTCTAATTACCCAATGTGTAAGGTGATTGTCAATTGTCAATTGTCAATTGTCAATTGTGTAAGGTGATTGTGATGTCAGGTGATTGTAAGTGTGTCATACATACCTACAAGCCTTCATATCAGTTGGCTGTATCAATGATTTTCTGTACCTCTTGGTGCATTATCATTGTCTTTGTCAGGCTTAGAAGCAATGTCTAAACAGTAAACAGTTTATGACAAGTGGTGGCAGCATGCTATGCTACTACACAAGACGTGTTATGGTACATAAATAATATGTAGCGTGTAATAATCTGAAGAACTCTGTCAGAGTTCTACTCTGTCATTATTTTTACATTTGACTTTGAGAACTATAATGAACTGTTAGTCTCTGTACTGATGTACAAAAGTAACAAGATTGAGGTTGTGAAATCTTCAACCGGAATAAAAAACTGGATATAATATAACTGAATCAGTTAGGCCAAACTATTATCAGTCAGGTCGGTAATGACCGGGGGAAATTATATGATTATTGTCCATTGTGTGTATGATACAACTTTGTTTATCATTCTGCCTCTCACACTATACAGTCTGTATTTAACTCAACACACTGTACCTGCCCCTGACCTCGGAGGGGCTCTTCTGTCAACGGGCCTGAGGCAAGGTGTGGTGATCACAAGCATTGGCATAAATATTGTGACAATGAAATTGGTAAATTGGTTAAGCAAAGCAAGTAATGCTTTTGCATTGAAGTTTGTAAGATGTATTTTACAAGATATTTTCAGAGATTTGGTTATATTAACTTATTATTTATATTATTATTCTATTATTATTATTCTAATTATTATCTACTATTATTCTAATTATTATCTACTATTATTCTAATTATTATATTATTATATTATTATTATTATTATTAGGGGGTTATTATGTATATTAACTATACATATTAAAGTATAGATGATTGTTTTGCCCACCTTATTTGGTTGCCTTATCAAAACAAATGTATAGCATGTTAAAGTTTTAAATAAAGTCAAGTCAAGTCAAATCCAACAGGTCTTAATGTCAATTAATTTAGCTTTAACGTGTTTTGTGAAACACACACACACACACACACACACCCACACATTGACCCCTCTCATATACGTAACTGCCTATAACTGTACATATATTCCTTTCACACACACTTTTCAAAATAGACACTCTTTCATATTGTGATTCATAGTGATTCTTGTTTGTTTTATGTGATCCCGGTTTTTTAAGCAAACCGGATCCAGTTTCCTTGTATGTGTACATCCTGTACAAGGTACATCCTGTACAAGGCACATCCTGTACAAGGTACATACTACATTGGACTCAATGATCCACAGATGTATCAAACAAATGTATGTTTTACTGATACAAATGACCAAATTACCACAAATTCAACATGTAATGCCATTTTCTCAATAATTTTGGTCAAAACATTTGGTGTGACCCAGATCAGTCCTTGTAACGAGGACCTTCACTGGTGTATAGCCAGACTTGGCACATTTGGTGTGACCCAGATCAGACATTGTAATGAGGACCTTGTTATCACTGGTGTATACCCAGACTTGGCACATTGGATGTGGCCCAAGATCAGTCCTTGTAATGACTTGATCAAAAATATTACAGACAATATATATATATATATATATATATATATATATATATATATATATATATATATATATAGTAAATATAATTGTATAATATATTCAAAGTATTGTTAATTGTTAATTATTATTATTCAAAAAACCTGAAAATACTGTAAATACTGTAAATAAACTAAACTAAAACTAAAACTTGGAACTTGTACTGTGTGTTAATTTAATGTGTTTTTGAAACACACAACCACATATAAAATCTCAAGTGAGATTTTGAGAAAGAAAAAAGAGAAAAGAAAAATTCACCCTGTGCGCTCGGTGTTACAAAGTGCGGACTTTTGAACCCTAGCGGCTTCCGTCGAGCCGACTCGAACATGACGAGCGTGACGTAACTGTGACGTTGCTTGCTGCCAACCAAAACAGTTGCTCAGGGGAGGAGATGCCGTATTTGATAGGTACACAATGAAGCGAAAGCAAACGACTCAAACGACACTCATTCAGTGTTTTCGTAGGCCTCCCTGCCATGCTACTGCAGCTGTAGCTGTAGATGGCAATACAGAAAGGAATCCTGAGGACTGTGATGAGGCAGCTGCTATCGCAACGTTACCTGATGATATCGACATAATTCAAACCATCCCTAGAAGATGTTTGAAGAAGGCAGCCATCCTGGCCACAATAGATCAAATACAACAAACCTACGGCGAGAAATACGCCATGGACATAACCGCACACATTTTACGGAAGATCGGGAGGGGCGATTTAGCCGAACGTTTAACAGGACCCAATTTTTAAAAAGCCACGCCCTCCATCTTACTTTTTCTTCACATTTGTTCACATTTGTTCTCTAACAAATTCCGGTCAGCGCCATTTTTGATGATCTCCTCCCATATCCCTACGCTACGCCCTCCCCTAGACCTAGCTCCTCCTCCTCATCACAACATAAGGATAAAAGAGACGGGTTCAAAAGAGACTCATACCATTTTACACAATAAAAAAGACAGATATCATCATGGAGACCCCGTCGCCGTCACCATTGTCCTTCATTACAACTCACAGCCACTCTGAATCGGAGGAAGAAGAGTTGAACCGTCTGATGTACGGATGTTCCGCGTCGTCATCACCCTTGTTCTTCATTACCCCACCTACCTCACCTCCTTCCTCACAGGTAGACCTTGAAGAGTTGAACCGTCTGATGTACGGATGTTCCCCGTCGTCGTCACCAATGTTCTTCCCCACCCCACCTAACTCACCGGAAGACCTTCCTTCTCCTCCGAACTCGCCCCTGACTCTGGACCAGCCAGATGGACTGCTCAGTTTTACTTTTCTGAACATTATAAAAGCCTGCACCAGCATGCTACCCCTTCAAGAGTGCAGGATGCTTCGGAAGCTTTTCTGCATGAACTGAGGGAAATATAAATACAAATTCCTCGTATGTAACTTGTATACTGTGCCAATAAAAATAAAATTGATTCTCATCATAATCTGGTTTTTCCTTAATAATAATAATAATAATATTGTACAAATGTCTGTTGTAATGAAATAATGAATAACATTATTACACAATATAATCCTAATGTTAATTTAAAATTAAATATTCCTCTAAATATTGCTCCTCTAAATATTGCTCCTCTAATATATAAGTTGCAGACTCTCATTGTTCACCATTGTACGTACACAGCCTCCATTTACCCATGGGAACTGGTCATGGGTAAGGGTTAGAGTCAGGATCAGGGTCAGGGATTTCCAGAGGTTTGGGGTATCGACGGCAAAACAACGCAGAAAAAGAGTTATTTCTTTTTATTATCTTTATTGTTTATTTGAACAGGGACAGTATTCAATAAACATATTGCATATAAAAATATTACCACCACAGGTGCAAACCTACGTCACCAAATACACCATGGGCATAATCGTACAGTTACGCTGAGCTTTTCCTCCTTGCTCATCGGTCACCGTCGCCACAGAGCCTGCGAAACAATACGAAATGTATAAAAAAACTTTGTCTTTACATCACAAAATGTAGTAATTCCTGGGAATTAAAGCTTAGTTTGACACTCTCAGAGAGAGAGAGAGAGAGAGAGAGAGCCAAACTAAGCTTTAATTCCCAGGAATTACTACATTTTGTGATGTAAAGACAAAGTTTTTTTATACATTTCGTATTGTTTCGCAGGCTCTGTGGCGACGGTGACCGATGAGCAAGGAGGAAAAGCTCAGCGTAACTGTACGATTATGCCCATGGTGTATTTGGTGACGTAGGTTTGCACCTGTGGTGGTAATATTTTTATATGCAATATGTTTATTGAATACTGTCCCTGTTCAAATAAACAATAAAGATAATAAAAAGAAATAACTCTTTTTCTGCGTTGTTTTGCCGTCGATACCCCAAACCTCTGGAAATCCCTGACCCTGATCCTGACTCTAACCCTTACCCATGACCAGTTCCCATGGGTAAATGGAGGCTGTGTACGTACAATGGTGAACAATGAGAGTCTGCAACTTATATATTAGAGGAGCAATATTTAGAGGAGCAATATTTAGAGGAATATTTAATTTTAAATTAACATTAGGATTATATTGTGTAATAATGTTATTCATTATTTCATTACAACAGACATTTGTACAATATTATTATTATTATTATTAAGGAAAAACCAGATTATGATGAGAATCAATTTTATTTTTATTGGCACAGTATACAAGTTACATACGAGGAATTTGTATTTATATTTCCCTCAGTTCATGCAGAAAAGCTTCCGAAGCATCCTGCACTCTTGAAGGGGTAGCATGCTGGTGCAGGCTTTTATAATGTTCAGAAAAGTAAAACTGAGCAGTCCATCTGGCTGGTCCAGAGTCAGGGGCGAGTTCGGAGGAGAAGGAAGGTCTTCCGGTGAGTTAGGTGGGGTGGGGAAGAACATTGGTGACGACGACGGGGAACATCCGTACATCAGACGGTTCAACTCTTCAAGGTCTACCTGTGAGGAAGGAGGTGAGGTAGGTGGGGTAATGAAGAACAAGGGTGATGACGACGCGGAACATCCGTACATCAGACGGTTCAACTCTTCTTCCTCCGATTCAGAGTGGCTGTGAGTTGTAATGAAGGACAATGGTGACGGCGACGGGGTCTCCATGATGATATCTGTCTTTTTTATTGTGTAAAATGGTATGAGTCTCTTTTGAACCCGTCTCTTTTATCCTTATGTTGTGATGAGGAGGAGGAGCTAGGTCTAGGGGAGGGCGTAGCGTAGGGATATGGGAGGAGATCATCAAAAATGGCGCTGACCGGAATTTGTTAGAGAACAAATGTGAACAAATGTGAAGAAAAAGTAAGATGGAGGGCGTGGCTTTTTAAAAATTGGGTCCTGTTAAACGTTCGGCTAAATCGCCCCTCCCGATCTTCCGTAAAATGTGTGCGGTTATGTCCATGGCGTATTTCTCGCCGTAGGTTTGTTGTATTTGATCTATTGTGGCCAGGATGGCTGCCTTCTTCAAACATCTTCTAGGGATGGTTTGAATTATGTCGATATCATCAGGTAACGTTGCGATAGCAGCTGCCTCATCACAGTCCTCAGGATTCCTTTCTGTATTGCCATCTACAGCTACAGCTGCAGTAGCATGGCAGGGAGGCCTACGAAAACACTGAATGAGTGTCGTTTGAGTCGTTTGCTTTCGCTTCATTGTGTACCTATCAAATACGGCATCTCCTCCCCTGAGCAACTGTTTTGGTTGGCAGCAAGCAACGTCACAGTTACGTCACGCTCGTCATGTTCGAGTCGGCTCGACGGAAGCCGCTAGGGTTCAAAAGTCCGCACTTTGTAACACCGAGCGCACAGGGTGAATTTTTCTTTTCTCTTTTTTCTTTCTCAAAATCTCACTTGAGATTTTATATGTGGTTGTGTGTTTCAAAAACACATTAAATTAACACACAGTACAAGTTCCAAGTTTTAGTTTTAGTTTAGTTTATTTACAGTATTTACAGTATTTTCAGGTTTTTTGAATAATAATAATTAACAATTAACAATACTTTGAATATATTATACAATTATATTTACTATATATATATATATATATATATATATATATATATATATATATATATATATATATATATTGTCTGTAATATTTTTGATCAAGTCATTACAAGGACTGATCTTGGGCCACATCCAATGTGCCAAGTCTGGGTATACACCAGTGATAACAAGGTCCTCATTACAATGTCTGATCTGGGTCACACCAAATGTGCCAAGTCTGGCTATACACCAGTGAAGGTCCTCGTTACAAGGACTGATCTGGGTCACACCAAATGTTTTGACCAAAATTATTGAGAAAATGGCATTACATGTTGAATTTGTGGTAATTTGGTCATTTGTATCAGTAAAACATACATTTGTTTGATACATCTGTGGATCATTGAGTCCAATGTAGTATGTACCTTGTACAGGATGTGCCTTGTACAGGATGTACCTTGTACAGGATGTACACATACAAGGAAACTGGATCCGGTTTGCTTAAAAAACCGGGATCACATAAAACAAACAAGAATCACTATGAATCACAATATGAAAGAGTGTCTATTTTGAAAAGTGTGTGTGAAAGGAATATATGTACAGTTATAGGCAGTTACGTATATGAGAGGGGTCAATGTGTGGGTGTGTGTGTGTGTGTGTGTGTGTTTCACAAAACACGTTAAAGCTAAATTAATTGACATTAAGACCTGTTGGATTTGACTTGACTTGACTTTATTTAAAACTTTAACATGCTATACATTTGTTTTGATAAGGCAACCAAATAAGGTGGGCAAAACAATCATCTATACTTTAATATGTATAGTTAATATACATAATAACCCCCTAATAATAATAATAATAATATAATAATATAATAATTAGAATAATAGTAGATAATAATTAGAATAATAGTAGATAATAATTAGAATAATAATAATAGAATAATAATATAAATAATAAGTTAATATAACCAAATCTCTGAAAATATCTTGTAAAATACATCTTACAAACTTCAATGCAAAAGCATTACTTGCTTTGCTTAACCAATTTACCAATTTCATTGTCACAATATTTATGCCAATGCTTGTGATCACCACACCTTGCCTCAGGCCCGTTGACAGAAGAGCCCCTCCGAGGTCAGGGGCAGGTACAGTGTGTTGAGTTAAATACAGACTGTATAGTGTGAGAGGCAGAATGATAAACAAAGTTGTATCATACACACAATGGACAATAATCATATAATTTCCCCCGGTCATTACCGACCTGACTGATAATAGTTTGGCCTAACTGATTCAGTTATATTATATCCAGTTTTTTATTCCGGTTGAAGATTTCACAACCTCAATCTTGTTACTTTTGTACATCAGTACAGAGACTAACAGTTCATTATAGTTCTCAAAGTCAAATGTAAAAATAATGACAGAGTAGAACTCTGACAGAGTTCTTCAGATTATTACACGCTACATATTATTTATGTACCATAACACGTCTTGTGTAGTAGCATAGCATGCTGCCACCACTTGTCATAAACTGTTTACTGTTTAGACATTGCTTCTAAGCCTGACAAAGACAATGATAATGCACCAAGAGGTACAGAAAATCATTGATACAGCCAACTGATATGAAGGCTTGTAGGTATGTATGACACACTTACAATCACCTGACATCACAATCACCTTACACAATTGACAATTGACAATTGACAATTGACAATCACCTTACACATTGGGTAATTAGAACCGCAAATCACATGCCATTAAAAACAAACCACTTGTAAGTATGCAAGTATGAAAGATTGCAACTATGCAATAACTTACAATAACCTGAAATTACACATTGTGTAGGCTAATTAACTGTTTTAAAAACTGTTTTACGTGACGTGTAAAACATTTCAGCACATCAGAACATGAAAAACCATGTTTGGCTATTATGTGTAAACTAACATGTATATATGCAACACACATTTCACCAAGTCAGAACATGAAAAACCATGTTTGACTATTATGACTAACCCATACGGTAGAGGCATATATGGATATGTGCAA
The DNA here is from genome assembly GCF_964638095.1 of Poromitra crassiceps. Lineage (NCBI taxonomy): Eukaryota > Metazoa > Chordata > Actinopteri > Beryciformes > Melamphaidae > Poromitra > Poromitra crassiceps. Next base: position 27,668,063 of record NC_139637.1, read on the forward strand.
CACACATATATGTGATGTATGTACTTTTGGGCCAGGTCTATGAAACCAGCCCAATATTGTAACACATTTACACATAGTGGCTGACATTAGTGGTACAGACGAACCTTGCAGGCACCAGGATAAGGGTTTGGTAAACAAATCTGACAATCTGCGTTCATTCAATCACAGTCCCTATAGGTACTATGAATTTCACTCAAGTGCTTGTGTAAATTCACTGTCTAGAAATTGTTAGAAATGGTCAAAGTTACAACTGATCCAAATTATGTTTGAAGCAAAGAGCAAATGGTGGAACTAAAGTTACTTCTGTGTAGTAATCACTACTTCTGGATATTGGATGTTGGATATTTTGCATGAGAGAACGCCAAATTAGTGAATCAAATCAATCTAGATTGTAGATTGATATTGACCCCACTTTCGAGACTGCTTAACGATTAGAGTCTTTATCGATACAACTACTTAGTTTACAACTACTAAGTTTCGTTTAACGATGGTTGACAACCAAATTAATTGATTTGTAAAACTTTATTAGACAACCAATGTATGTTTGTACACCGGAGTGATCTGATTTAAAGTAGGCTACATAGCTCTTGTCTTTCGAGACATAACATTATGTATGCAGTTAACATTTGGAAAGTGTAGTAAGAAAGAGTTGTTGTGTTTGATGTGTGTTAATGTTTGGAAAGTGTAGTGAGAAAAGTTGAATTAAGTTGTAATACATACAACAAACATATTGTAACAATGGGCACATTGTCTGAAACCCCTCATCTATAGGCTTGTAAGGAGAGGAGAAGAGAGGGAAGAGGTGAGGAGAGGAGAGGAGACGTGAGGTGAGGAGAGGAGAGGAGAGGGGAGGAAAGGAGAAGAGGGGGAGGGGGAGGAGATAGGAGGGGGTGAGGTGTGGAGAGGAGAGAAGAGGAGATGTGGGGGGAGACCAAGTTGAATTAAGTTGTAATACATACAACAAACATATTGTAAGTGTGCTATACGTTTTAATTTTATAACAATTGTATTACAAAGATTATTATTATTATATACCATTATTATATATACTTGGTGCTTGTCTACAAAACATAAAGTCTCACAGTAAATTAACCAATTCTGTGAGGAGGACTAGTTAGTTATATAATAATATAGTTAGTAACTATTAAAATAATCATATAAAAATACGAAAAATAAAACTAAGATGTTTGTTCACGTTCCAAGATTCATATTCAATCCATATTTTGAAATAATACCCGTAGGTCACGGATATCCTGGGGTCTGGGTTGTACCAAGATTGAGAGTGGTTGAGATTTGTGAAATCTTCAACTGTAATAAAAACGAGAGGGGTCCATGCTACTGAAACGTTATATCAATTTTTGGTCATATCGACCAAGACCAGGCCAATTCTACAGATCGTAGTGTATGCTAGCTAGCTAGCGCTAAGCTAACACTGATTCAATGTCGCCATATGTTTGAACCAAATGCTGTACAACACAAACAAGTTGTAAACCATTAATACTTACGCTCACACGTATAGTGATGCAGCTGTGTTTGAACCAAATGCTGTACAATAACGTAACAAACTCTGATAGGACACATAGGCTGGCGTGTGTATGTATTCCAGTAAATATAATAACGCATCCGTTATTGCATACGCATAAACAACAAACTAACTTTTATCAATGCATCAATTTGGTCATTCAGTGGCGTTTTACTGTAATGCAAAGTAAGTAGCGTTAGCTGATACATTAGCCAAAGTACCGGTAGTATCTGACTACCCATAATGCATTACGGCGATAAGGGAGACAGGGCAAACGGCATAGTCATACACCATAGTCTGTATTCAATCGTTTTCAATTCAAACCTGAAATTGAAACCTCAATCTGTATTGATCATATTTAATTCAAAGCTTAATAGGCTTATAGCCTATCAAAAAAAACATCATGGTGATGTCACAATTGGATCCGGAGTGGGAAAAATCTGTGACCTGGGATGTGATCTGGAATGTTTCAATGAGAAAAACTGCCCACAATCTAACGCGCGCTATGTTTGTGGCTGGCTGTGAATATGTGTGTGAGTGGGTGGGTGGGTGGGTGGGTGGGTGTGTGTGTGTGTGTGTGTGTGTGTGTGTGTGTGTGTGTGTGTTGCGCGTAGGGAATCTACAGAATAGCCTTGGGAATACCCAGAATGCTTTGCTATGCCTAAGTTTTATCAATACATTAGTAGGCTATACATTAGTAGGCTATACTAGCTAAGATAGCCTACACAACATGCAATTATGGAATATTTGCATGCACAATATGCAATTATGGAATATTTGAATGGTGGATACATTGTACATTGTATTGTACATACATATAAGCGGGCATGGGAGGAAAAAACTGTGGGGCCTCTATGGGTGAGTCAGAGAAATACGTGAGCAAGCAGCTATTCATAGCTTTCAAGGGGCGTTACGTGTTGCTGGGAACGCCCACCTGATCTCGCCGCTATTCGTAGCTTTCAAGGGGTGTTACGTGTTGCAGGGAACGCCCACCTGATCTCGCAGCTATTCGTAGCTTTCAAGGGGCGTTACGTGCTGCCGGGAACGCCCCCCACCTGACGGTCAAAAAAACAAACAAGTTTATTTAAAACAGAAGTGATAAAATGTGGGGGATGGGTAGGATGGGCTGGCAGGGGAAGCCTGGGTGAGTCAGAGATTGTGAAATCGACAGAACACCGGCCGTGGTAATAGACAACGTCACGTGGGGGAGGGGGTGGAAAGGGGAACCTGGGGGCCGGTTGAGTCAGAGAAAACATCAACAACAGACAGTGGAATCTGTCGTTGGTGAGGGGCCTGAGATAGAAGAATCTGTAGGCTAGTTTAGTAGCTCTAAAATGGGCCAAATGTATTTGGCCGAGACAGAAGTCGTTGGTGTTTCACAAGTCGCGTCCATAACAACAGCGAGCAAAAGAGATATTACCCACTATGTAAAATGATCCAGCTGGGTTTGCATAATGATTGCTCAAATGTATTTCCCCCGAGATCAAAAAAAACGCTGCTATTTTGTCGTGAGCTGTGGTATGGGGTAAAATGGGGAAGTGGCCTTTGGAGGCCTTTTGAAATAACCACTTTCCACAAGAAAAGTGATTTAAAAGCACAAGGCAAAAAAAATGGAGAAGTACACTTTGCAGAACTATTGAAATAACCACTTTCCACAAGAAAAGTGTTTTTTAAGCACAAGACAAAAAAATGGAGAAGTACACTTTGCAGAAGTACTGAGAAATTGATTTTTACCCAAATAGAAATCACTTCCCCTTTTCAAAAAAGCGGAAGTAACCCTTTTGAGGAAGTTCTAAAAAAATAAAATTATTTTTCTTTTCAAGGGGTGCTAACCCTACACTACTACTAGCGGCTTCATTGAAGCAACGTTTAGCTGTGCCCCTGCAGCAGCCAATCTGCTATCACAATTGAGCACCTCGGTGTCCGCTGCAACAGCCTCCGTGTCCGCTGCAACACATGATCAGCCGTGGATTTGTTATTATTCTCAACTCGAAGCATGGGAGCTGGTACACGCGGCTGTAAAAAAGCAGGATCTAGCGGACTTTTTCAGTGCTGAGCACAGGCAGAGAAAACAGCAGAGCAGAGAGACACTCCTCCCACAACGGGGGGGGGGGGGGGGAGGAGGAGGGGGGGAGGTGGGCACGCAGAGCCAAGTACACAACACAGACAGCAGGACAGGGTTGGCAAACGCAAGCCAGAATATCCGATGCCCACCAGCAGCAAAAGATCAGCAAGAAGCTGCAACCAGCAGCGCATGCAGGCGCCAGCGCTGCTGGTTTCAGCTAAAAATATTATTCTTCCAAACAAAATTCCCTTGCCTTCACTGTTTTATTGAAGGAAATTATTTTTGAGGTGTGACTACATAAGAAAATTAGCTTCAGAGTCAGTGATGTGCTTGAAATGTTTAATTTCACAAAAGGCTCATTATCTCAGCTCGTAGAAAAAAAGCTCTGTTTTTCGTTCAATCAAGCTATCTTCTCCGGCTCATAACTAAAGAACGGAAAATGGGATCAATAAACTTTTTTTTGCAGGTGATAGAAGAGAGTCTCATCGTTATTTGTGCGTGTTCAGTGTTTACATAGTAATTATTAAAGAAATTATATGACTGTTTTAAAATGCATTGCGGCCTATGTGGCACAGCAAGCAACCTTTTGCCCAAGGGCCGTGGCACTGAAAGTGTTAACCATTGAGTGGCCACACCTCTTATTGAGTGGCCACACCTCTTCTTAACCACTGAGTGGCCACACTTCTTCTTAACCACTGAGTGGCCACACCTCCACTGAGTGGCCACACCTCTTCTTAAAGTCGAGCTGAAATGAAAAATTACTTTTGAACTATTTTAGATCGCATCCCTCATACAGTGCACCTATTTAACAATTTACGCAAAAAAAAATCACAAAAATCCAATTTCTTTGCTTTTTCATATAAAATCTCAACCATGCTGATTTCATTCATAACGATATGTACAGTGTGCTGACGTCAGGTAGTACTTTAATTTCTACCCAATTTCAACCAATCATATCACATGACAGCTGTCAATCAATCTTCATGGCTATGGGAGAAAGTTCTGGGCAGGCAACATGGCTGCCTACATGGGAAGACTTTTCTAGCCCATAAATGTAGCCAAGTAACATAGAAAATCAAACGAGCGGTAATGTCTTCATTTCATGTACAGTAGAATGCAGGACGTGTAACTGGCTCGTTCAACTCATTCCAGGAATATGGTTATTTTGCGCGGCTTCAAGGCGGGCGGCCAGCACACTGCCTCAGGGAGGAGGCAGCTGTCTGGTCCTCTGCTCTGGGGCTCAGTGAGCTGAGCCAGCCAGTGACTACGCACTGCACACTGCTCTACTGACAGTATATTGTGTTTGGACATGGACTGTTATTGAAACGTGACCAGTAGGAGTGCGGACTGCTCTGACCGAGGCACAGATCACTCACCTGCTCACATTCAGTCAGTCAACTCCAGTCCCTCATCCCAGACACGCCCACTTTCCAACGGTTAAATCAAACTCCTCCTCCACACGCTAGGTCCCACCTCTCTACGCTCTTTCAGTTGGAATATGTGCATGATAAAGAATCACTACCCTGAGAATGCCATTCCAGCTCGACTTTGAGACCACCACGGGCGCACAGAGGAAACTGACCTGTGAGCACTGGGTGTTAAACTGACCTGTGAGCACTGGGTGTTAAACTAACCTGTGAGCACTGGGTGTTAAACTAACCTGTGAGCACTGGGTGTTAAACTGACCTGTGAGCACTGGGTGTTAAACTAACCTGTGAACACTGGGTGTTAAACTGACCTGTGAGCACTGGGTGTTAAACTAACCTGTGAGCACTGGGTGTTAAACTGACCTGTGAGCACTGGGTGTTAAACTGACCTGTGAGCGCTGGGTGTTAAACTAACCTGTGAGCACTGGGTGTTAAACTGACCTGTGAGCACTGGGTGTTAAACTGACCTGTGAGCACTGGGTGTTAAACTGACCTGTGAGCACTGGGTGTTAAACTGACCTGTGAGCACTGGGTGTTAAACTAACCTGTGAGCACTGGGTGTTAAACTGACCTGTGAGCACTGGGTGTTAAACTAACCTGTGAGCACTGGGTGTTAAACTAACCTGTGAGCACTGGGTGTTAAACTGACCTGTGAGCACTGGGTGTTAAACTAACCTGTGAACACTGGGTGTTAAACTGACCTGTGAGCACTGGGTGTTAAACTGACCTGTGAGCACTGGGTGTTAAACTGACCTGTGAGCACTGGGTGTTAAACTGACCTGTGAGCACTGGGTGTTAAACTAACCTGTGAGCACTGGGTGTTAAACTGACCTGTGAGCACTGGGTGTTAAACTAACCTGTGAGCACTGGGTGTTAAACTAACCTGTGAGCACTGGGTGTTAAACTGACCTGTGAGCACTGGGTGTTAAACTAACCTGTGAGCACTGGGTGTTAAACTGACCTGTGAGCACTGGGTGTTAAACTAACCTGTGAACACTGGGTGTTAAACTGACCTGTGAGCACTGGGTGTTAAACTAACCTGTGAGCACTGGGTGTTAAACTGACCTGTGAGCACTGGGTGTTAAACTGACCTGTGAGCGCTGGGTGTTAAACTAACCTGTGAGCACTGGGTGTTAAACTGACCTGTGAGCACTGGGTGTTAAACTGACCTGTGAGCACTGGGTGTTAAACTGACCTGTGAGCACTGGGTGTTAAACTGACCTGTGAGCACTGGGTGTTAAACTAACCTGTGAGCACTGGGTGTTAAACTGACCTGTGAGCACTGGGTGTTAAACTAACCTGTGAGCACTGGGTGTTAAACTGACCTGTGAGCACTGGGTGTTAAACTGACCTGTGAGCACTGGGTGTTAAACTGACCTGTGAGCACTGGGTGTTAAACTAACCTGTGAGCACTGGGTGTTAAACTGACAGGTGAGCGCTGGGTGTTAAACTGACCTGTGAGCACTGGGTGTTAAACTGACCTGTGAGCACTGGGTGTTAAACTGACAGGTGAGCACTGGGTGTTAAACTAACCTGTGAACACTGGGTGTTAAACTGACCTGTGAGCACTGGGTGTTAAACTAACCTGTGAACACTGGGTGTTAAACTAACCTGTGAACACTGGGTGTTAAACTAACCTGTGAACACTGGGTGTTAAACTAACCTGTGAGCACTGGGTGTTAAACTGACCTGTGAGCACTGGGTGTTAAACTAACCTGTGAGCACTGGGTGTTAAACTGACCTGTGAGCACTGGGTGTTAAACTAACCTGTGAGCACTGGGTGTTAAACTAACCTGTGAGCACTGGGTGTTAAACTGACCTGTGAGCACTGGGTGTTAAACTAACCTGTGAACACTGGGTGTTAAACTAACCTGTGAGCACTGGGTGTTAAACTAACCTGTGAGCACTGGGTGTTAAACTGACCTGTGAGCACTGGGTGTTAAACTAACCTGTGAACACTGGGTGTTAAACTGACCTGTGAGCACTGGGTGTTAAACTGACCTGTGAGCACTGGGTGTTAAACTAACCTGTGAGCACTGGGTGTTAAACTGACAGGTGAGCGCTGGGTGTTAAACTGACCTGTGAGCACTGGGTGTTAAACTGACCTGTGAGCACTGGGTGTTAAACTAACCTGTGAGCACTGGGTGTTAAACTAACCTGTGAGCACTGGGTGTTAAACTAACCTGTGAGCACTGGGTGTTAAACTGACCTGTGAGCACTGGGTGTTAAACTAACCTGTGAGCACTGGGTGTTAAACTAACCTGTGAGCACTGGGTGTTAAACTAACCTGTGAGCACTGGGTGTTAAACTGACCTGTGAGCACTGGGTGTTAAACTAACCTGTGAGCACTGGGTGTTAAACTGACAGGTGAGCGCTGGGTGTTAAACTGACCTGTGAGCACTGGGTGTTAAACTAACCTGTGAGCGCTGGGTGTTAAACTAACCTGTGAGCACTGGGTGTTAAACTGACCTGTGAGCACTGGGTGTTAAACTAACCTGTGAGCACTGGGTGTTAAACTGACCTGTGAGCGCTGGGTGTTAAACTGACCTGTGAGCACTGGGTGTTAAACTAACCTGTGAGCACTGGGTGTTAAACTGACCTGTGAGCGCTGGGTGTTAAACTGACCTGTGAGCGCTGGGTGTTAAACTGACCTGTGAGCACTGGGTGTTAAACTGACAGGTGAGCACTGGGTGTTAAACTGACCTGTGAGCGCTGGGTGTTAAACTGACCTGTGAGCGCTGGGTGTTAAACTGACCTGTGAGCGCTGGGTGTTAAACTGACCTGTGAGCACTGGGTGTTAAACTAACCTGTGAGCACTGGGTGTTAAACTGACCTGTGAGCGCTGGGTGTTAAACTGACCTGTGAGCACTGGGTGTTAAACTGACCTGTGAGCACTGGGTGTTAAACTGACCTGTGAGCACTGGGTGTTAAACTGACCTGTGAGCGCTGGGTGTTAAACTGACCTGTGAGCGCTGGGTGTTAAACTGACCTGTGAGCACTGGGTGTTAAACTAACCTGTGAGCACTGGGTGTTAAACTGACCTGTGAGCACTGGGTGTTAAACTGACCTGTGAGCACTGGGTGTTAAACTGACCTGTGAGCACTGGGTGTTAAACTAACCTGTGAGCACTGGGTGTTAAACTGACCTGTGAGCACTGGGTGTTAAACTAACCTGTGAGCACTGGGTGTTAAACTAACCTGTGAGCACTGGGTGTTAAACTGACCTGTGAGCACTGGGTGTTAAACTAACCTGTGAGCACTGGGTGTTAAACTGACCTGTGAGCACTGGGTGTTAAACTGACCTGTGAGCACTGGGTGTTAAACTAACCTGTGAGCACTGGGTGTTAAACTAACCTGTGAGCACTGGGTGTTAAACTAACCTGTGAGCACTGGGTGTTAAACTGACCTGTGAGCACTGGGTGTTAAACTGACCTGTGAGCACTGGGTGTTAAACTGACCTGTGAGCACTGGGTGTTAAACTAACCTGTGAGCACTGGGTGTTAAACTAACCTGTGAACACTGGGTGTTAAACTAACCTGTGAGCACTGGGTGTTAAACTAACCTGTGAGCACTGGGTGTTAAACTGACCTGTGAGCACTGGGTGTTAAACTGACCTGTGAGCACTGGGTGTTAAACTAACCTGTGAGCACTGGGTGTTAAACTAACCTGTGAGCACTGGGTGTTAAACTGACCTGTGAGCACTGGGTGTTAAACTGACCTGTGAGCACTGGGTGTTAAACTGACCTGTGAGCACTGGGTGTTAAACTGACCTGTGAGCACTGGGTGTTAAACTAACCTGTGAGCACTGGGTGTTAAACTGACCTGTGAGCACTGGGTGTTAAACTGACCTGTGAGCACTGGGTGTTAAACTGACCTGTGAGCACTGGGTGTTAAACTGACCTGTGAGCACTGGGTGTTAAACTAACCTGTGAACACTGGGTGTTAAACTGACCTGTGAGCACTGGGTGTTAAACTAACCTGTGAACACTGGGTGTTAAACTGACCTGTGAGCACTGGGTGTTAAACTAACCTGTGAGCACTGGGTGTTAAACTGACCTGTGAGCACTGGGTGTTAAACTGACCTGTGAGCACTGGGTGTTAAACTAACCTGTGAACACTGGGTGTTAAACTGACCTGTGAGCACTGGGTGTTAAACTAACCTGTGAACACTGGGTGTTAAACTGACCTGTGAACACTGGGTGTTAAACTGACCTGTGAGCACTGGGTGTTAAACTGACCTGTGAGCACTGGGTGTTAAACTGACCTGTGAGCACTGGGTGTTAAACTGACCTGTGAGCACTGGGTGTTAAACTAACCTGTGAGCACTGGGTGTTAAACTAACCTGTGAGCACTGGGTGTTAAACTGACCTGTGAGCACTGGGTGTTAAACTGACCTGTGAGCGCTGGGTGTTAAACTAACCTGTGAGCACTGGGTGTTAAACTAACCTGTGAACACTGGGTGTTAAACTGACCTGTGAGCACTGGGTGTTAAACTAACCTGTGAGCACTGGGTGTTAAACTGACCTGTGAGCACTGAGTGTTAAACTAACCTGTGAGCACTGAGTGTTAAACTAACCTGTGAGCACTGGGTGTTAAACTGACCTGTGAGCACTGGGTGTTAAACTAACCTGTGAGCACTGGGTGTTAAACTGACAGGTGAGCACTGGGCTGGCCCCCTCTCGGATCACGTACATTTTTTAACTCTGCCTTTTTTTCAGATTTTTCCACATTTTCTCCTTAATTGTAGTTGGCCAATTTTCCCCCTGCTGCCCCGGTCGCTGCTCCACCCTCTGCCGATCTGGAGAGAGCCGAGACTAGCACCATACTTCCTCTGACACATGCACAGTTGCCAGCTGCTTCTTTTCACTTGACAGCGGGGAGCTTCACTGGTAGGACATAGCACGTGGGAGGATCACCATTCCCCCCAGTTCCCTTCCACCCCGACCAGGCGCCGCGACCAACCAGAGGAGCCTCGCTAGTGAGGCGTCCAGGACACATATACGCCCAATCTGGCTTCCCACCCCCAGATACAGCCAATCGTGGCTGCATGGACGCCCGACCATCATTTGGATGGCAACTACATGACACAGCTATAACATTTTGCACGGTTTTGACGCTGTCATGTTCACAAACTCTGTCCACAGATAGACAGACGAGCTGACTGGAGGTCAGTTTTCACTGTGTTAATATATTTACAGGCCAAGAGTCAGGTTCAGTTGGGCACGGGAGCACCGGAGCACCGGAGCACCGGAGCAGAGGCTGGTAGAGTGGCAGCTGAGTCTGTGATAAGGTCAGGAAGTCTCGGCTCCCAGATAATTGGAGAGCTTCTCCTACCAGTTGTCTGGGAACTCCTGGTCAACAAGGGCAAATTTGCTGCCAGGCAGCATGTGTGTTTGTTAAGCAGCTGGCTGCCGGCCACTGATGGGTTGTGAGTCAGTCAGGCAATTGTAATGTCATCAGTGATGTCATCAGTGAGTGATGTCATCAGTGATGTCACTCAAGCATTTTGAGGGTTATCGGTCAGCTTCCTTCCTTGACATCATTCCTTGATTCCTTGTCACATGAGCATTTCGGATACTTGCTCAGGGATGTCAGTCAGCTTCCTTCAGACATAGCCAGATGCCAGGCAGCCAGGTGCCAGGCAGCCAGCAAACCTACGCCTCTTTGTCAAGTTACTGGATCTCCCTGCATCATCCTCTGAAACCAACTGGAGATACAGAGAATCACATTTGTAACACACAGAGCTTTTGAGCTTTTGAAAACATAGAAAATGGATTTCAACATTACACTATTTGATTCTGTTTTATCCGTTTACAAGCACACTTCTGCATGTCATCACCCCTTCTAAACGAACGTCCGGCCTAAAGAGCCTGGATTTGTTTTTTTGGTTTCTTCTTTTTTAACTCAAATCATTTCCACCCAGTTTTAACAATGAAAGCTGGGAGAAAGTTCTGTGAACTGAGTTTAATGACAAGGAGACGAGGAATCACAACAAACAACAGGAACACAATCTAAGAACTTGTAGAGTTGACTTGGTGTAACGGTGGGCGGCATCACTAAACGACACCCCAACAGACGCTCTAGCAACAGATGCTAGAGCCCATGGGTTTTAACCTCCTCTCTAGAGCATCCTCCTCCCGTGCTTTCAGGTCCTGAACTCATCCACCATCGATGTGTAGCACCCACCTGGGTGATGTGTAGCACCCACCTGGCTGATGTGTAGCACCCACCTGGCTGATGTGTAGCACCCACCTGGCTGATGTGTAGCACCCACCTGGGTGATGTGTAGCACCCACCTGGCTGATGTGTAGCACCCACCTGAGTGATGTGTAGCACCCACCTGGCTGATGTGTAACACCCACCTGACTGATGTGTAACACCCACCTGAGTGATGTGTAGCACCCACCTGGCTGATGTGTAACACCCACCTGACTGATGTGTAACACCCACCTGGCTGATGTGTAGCACCCACCTGACTGATGTGCAGCACCCACCTGACTGATGTGTAACACCCACCTGAGTGATGTGTAGCACCCACCTGAGTGATGTGTAGCACCCACCTGTGTGATGTGTAGCACCCACCTGACTGATGTGTAACACCCACCTGAGTGATGTGTAGCACCCACCTGAGTGATGTGTAGCACCCACCTGAGTGATGTGTAGCACCCACCTGGCTGATGTGTAACACCCACCTGACTGATGTGTAGCACCCACCTGACTGATGTGTAACACCCACCTGAGTGATGTGTAGCACCCACCTGGCTGATGTGTAACACCCACCTGGCTGATGTGTAACACCCACCTGGCTGATGTGTAGCACCCACCTGACTGATGTGTAACACCCACCTGACTGATGTGTAGCACCCACCTGGCTGATGTGTAGCACCCACCTGAGTGATGTGTAGCACCCACCTGGCTGATGTGTAGCACCCACCTGACTGATGTGTAACACCCACCTGACTGATGTGTAGCACCCACCTGGCTGATGTGTAGCACCCACCTGAGTGATGTGTAGCACCCACCTGGCTGATGTGTAGCACCCACCTGAGTGATGTGTAGCACCCACCTGACTGATGTGTAGCACCCACCTGGCTGATGTGTAGCACCCACCTGACTGATGTGTAACACCCACCTGGCTGATGTGTAACACCCACCTGAGTGATGTGTAACACCCACCTGGGTGATGTGTAGCACCCACCTGGCTGATGTGTAGCACCCACCTGACTGATGTGTAGCACCCACCTGACTGATGTGTAACACCCACCTGAGTGATGTGTAACACCCACCTGGGTGATGTGCAACACCCACCTGAGTGATGTGTAACACCCACCTGAGTGATGTGTAACACCCACCTGGCTGATGTGTAGCACCCACCTGACTGATGTGTAGCACCCACCTGACTGATGTGTAGCACCCACCTGACTGATGTGTAACACCCACCTGACTGATGTGTAGCACCCACCTGAGTGATGTGTAACACCCACCTGACTGATGTGTAGCACCCACCTGACTGATGTGTAACACCCACCTGGGTGATGTGTAGCACCCACCTGGCTGATGTGTAACACCCACCTGGGTGATGTGTAGCACCCACCTGGCTGATGTGTAGCACCCACCTGGCTGATGTGTAACACCCACCTGACTGATGTGTAGCACCCACCTGGCTGATGTGTAACACCCACCTGGGTGATGTGTAGCACCCACCTGGCTGATGTGTAGCACCCACCTGGCTGATGTGTAGCACCCACCTGGCTGATGTGTAGCACCCACCTGGCTGATGTGTAGCACCCACCTGACTGATGTGTAGCACCCACCTGGCTGATGTGTAACACCCACCTGAGTGATGTGTAACACCCACCTGGGTGATGTGTAGCACCCACCTGGCTGATGTGTAGCACCCACCTGACTGATGTGTAGCACCCACCTGGCTGATGTGTAACACCCACCTGAGTGATGTGTAACACCCACCTGGGTGATGTGCAGCACCCACCTGGCTGATGTGTAACACCCACCTGACTGATGTGTAGCACCCACCTGAGTGATGTGTAGCACCCACCTGGCTGATGTGTAGCACCCACCTGGCTGATGTGTAACACCCACCTGACTGATGTGTAACACCCACCTGAGTGATGTGTAGCACCCACCTGGCTGATGTGTAGCACCCACCTGGCTGATGTGTAGCACCCACCTGACTGATGTGTAACACCCACCTGAGTGATGTGTAGCACCCACCTGGCTGATGTGTAGCACCCACCTGACTGATGTGTAGCACCCACCTGGGTGATGTGTAGCACCCACCTGGGTGATGTGTAGCACCCACCTGACTGATGTGTAGCACCCACCTGGGTGATGTGCAGCACCCACCTGACTGATGTGCAGCACCCACCTGACTGATGTGCAGCACCCACCTGACTGATGTGCAGCACCCACCTGACTGATGTGCAGCACCCACCTGACTGATGTGCAGGACCCACCTGGCTGATGTGCAGCACCCACCTGACTGATGTGCAGCACCCACCTGGGTGATGTGTAGCACCCACCTGGCTGATGTGTAGCACCCACCTGGGTGATGTGTGTAGCACCCACCTGGGTGATGTGTGTAGCACCCACCTGGGTGATGTGTAGCACCCACCTGGCTGATGTGCAGCACCCACCTGGGTGATGTGTAGCACCCACCTGGGTGATGTGTGTAGCACCCACCTGACTGATGTGCAGCACCCACCTGGGTGATGTGTGTAGCACCCACCTGGCTGATGTGTAGCACCCACCTGGGTGATGTGTAGCACCCACCTGGGTGATGTGTGTAGCACCCACCTGACTGATGTGCAGCACCCACCTGGGTGATGTGTGTAGCACCCACCTGGGTGATGTGTAGCACCCACCTGACTGATGTGCAGCACCCACCTGGGTGATGTGTGTAGCACCCACCTGGGTGATGTGTAGCACCCACCTGGGTGATGTGCAGCACCCACCTGGGTGATGTGTAGCACCCACCTGGGTGATGTGTAGCACCCACCTGGGTGATGTGTGTAGCACCCACCTGACTGATGTGCAGCACCCACCTGGGTGATGTGTGTAGCACCCACCTGGGTGATGTGTAGCACCCACCTGGGTGATGTGTGTAGCACCCACCTGACTGATGTGCAGCACCCACCTGGGTGATGTGTGTAGCACCCACCTGGGTGATGTGTAGCACCCACCTGGGTGATGTGTGTAGCACCCACCTGACTGATGTGCAGCACCCACCTGGGTGATGTGTGTAGCACCCACCTGGGTGATGTGTAGCACCCACCTGACTGATGTGCAGCACCCACCTGGGTGATGTGTGTAGCACCCACCTGGGTGATGTGTAGCACCCACCTGGGTGATGTGCAGCACCCACCTGGGTGATGTGTAGCACCCACCTGGGTGATGTGTAGCACCCACCTGACTGATGTGTAGCACCCACCTGGGTGATGTGTGTAGCACCCACCTGGGTGATGTGTAGCACCCACCTGACTGATGTGTAGCACCCACCTGGGTGATGTGTGTAGCACCCACCTGGGTGATGTGTAGCACCCACCTGGGTGATGTGTAGCACCCACCTGACTGATGTGTAGCACCCACCTGGGTGATGTGTGTAGCACCCACCTGGGTGATGTGTGTAGCACCCACCTGGGTGATGTGTAGCACCCACCTGACTGATGTGTAGCACCCACCTGGGTGATGTGTAGCACCCACCTGACTGATGTGCAGCACCCACCTGGGTGATGTGTGTAGCACCCACCTGGGTGATGTGTGTAGCACCCACCTGACTGATGTGCAGCACCCACCTGGGTGATGTGTGTAGCACCCACCTGGCTGATGTGTGTAGCACCCACCTGGGTGATGTGTGTAGCACCCACCTGGGTGATGTGTGTAGCACCCACCTGACTGATGTGCAGCACCCACCTGGGTGTTGCATGGCAGCCAGTTTGTTGGGGGGACACCAACCAAACCAAACAGACTGCAGCTCGTCAAGCCAGAGTTTAGACGTATTGCTCCTGTCAGCAAACACTTTTGTCCAACAAAACACTGTTACACACACACACACACACACACACACACACACACACACACACACACACACACACACACACCATACTGTATGTGGACATTGGAGCTGCATAGTTAAACATTTAAACAGCGGAGAGGCTAAATGCATGCTGACCTGCTGACGCATGCTGACGCTGACATGTGCTTGAGCGCACGTGAAACAGACACACACACACACACACACACACACACACACACACACACACACACACACACACACATTTAACATACATGTACAGTATGTATGTAACATGTATGTAGGGACACATGTATAAGGCATGTGGACACACATTGCCTCAGGGAACATGTGTGTGCGCGGGCGCACACAGACACACACACATGCGCACACACACACACACACACACACACATGCACACACGCGGACACACACACACACACACAAACACGCACACACGCGCACACACACACACACGCACACACGCACACACACAAACACACACACACACGCGCGCGCACGCACACACACACACAAACACACACACAGTTGCACAGGAACACGGGAAAAGCTAGTTCCTCAATATGGATATAGAATTTCATGGAATGGTGTGAGGCCATGGTTTACAGTGTGTGTGTATGTGTGCGTGTGCGTGTGTGGTTTACAGTGTGTGTGTATGTGTGCGTGTGTGTGTGGTTTACAGTGTGTGTGTATGTGTATGTGTGCGTATGTGTGTGTGTGGTTTACAGTGTGGTTGTAAAATCACTGTAAACCATGGCCTCTTGAGGTTTATTGCTTAATTTGAAACTTATCTTATTTCCTGTCAGCTGTTGTATCAGCAAACACGGTAAACAGGAAGTAAGCTAGGGTCCATTTAGAATGTTGATGTTGTCAAGTTAAAAGCGTCTATTCACCTTATTCACCACGCCCACTTTTTCTCTCGTATTTGTTCTTCCAGTTCAGCGCTAGTTGGCGGCCATTTTCAAAATAAAACGTCAGTATGAATGAATTAGCCCGCTGAGCTGCTGCTTCATAGTGCTTACCCCGCTGAGCTGCTGCTTCATAGTGCTTACCCCGCTGAGCTGCTGCTTCATAGTGGGGAAATGCAATGGGATTTTTGAATGGGAATTTCAGTTAAATGCATGAAATAATGATTGTGGTCAAAAATGAGTTGCAAGTTCTATAGAAGTCTATTGGACTACCCTGCATGTTGTGGGAGTTCTATAGAAGTCTATTGGACTACCCTGCACATTGTGGGAGTTCTATAGAAGTCTATTGGACTACCCTGCATGTTGTGGGAGTTATATAGAAGTCTATTGGACTACCCTGCATGTTATGAGAGTTCTATATAAGTATATTGGACTACCCTGCACATTGTGGGAGTGCTATAGAAGTCTATTGGACTACCCTGCACATTGTGGGAGTTCTATAGAAGTCTATTGGACTACCCGGCATGTTGTGGGAGTTCTATAGAAGTCTATTGGACTACCCTGCATGTTGTGGGAGTTCTATAGAAGTCTATTGGACTACCCTGCATCTTGTGGGAGTTCTATAGAAGTCTATTGGACTACCCTTCATGTTGTGGGAGTTTTATAGAAGTCTATTGGACTACCCTGCACATTGTGGGAGTTCTATAGAAGTCTAATGGACTACCCTGCACATTGTGGGAGTTCTATAGAAGTCTATTGGACTAACCGGCATGTTGTGGGAGTTCTATAGAAGTCTATTGGACTACCCTGCATATTGTGGGAGTTCTATAGAAGTCTATTGGACTACCCGGCATGTTGTGGGAGTTCTATAGAAGTCTATTGGACTACCCTGCATGTTGTGGGAGTTCTATAGAAGTCTATTGGACTACCCTGCATGTTGTGGGAGTTCTATAGAAGTCTATAGGACTACCCTGCATGTTGTGGGAGTTGTATAGAAGTATATTGGACTACCCTGCATGTTGTGGGAGTTCTATAGAAGTCTATAGGACTACCCTGCACGTTGTGGGAGTTCTATAGAAGTCTATTGGACTACCCTGCATGTTGTGGGAGTTCTATAGAAGTCTATTGGACTACCCTGCACATTGTGGGAGTTCTATAGAAGTCTATTGGATGACCCTGCATGTTGTGGGAGTTATATAGAAGTCTATTGGACTACCCTGCACGTTGTGGGAGTTATATAGAAGTCTATTGGACTACCCTGCATGTTGTGGGAGTTCTATAGAAGTCTATAGGACTACCCTGCACGTTGTGGGAGTTCTATAGAAGTATATTGGATGACCCTGCATGTTGTGGGAGTTCTATAGAAGTCTATTGGACTACCCTGCACATTGTGGGAGTTCTATAGAAGTCTATTGGATGACCCTGCATGTTGTGGGAGTTATATAGAAGTCTATTGGACTACCCTGCACGTTGTGGGAGTTATATAGAAGTCTATTGGACTACCCTGCATGTTGGGGGAGTTCTATAGAAGTCTATAGGACTACCCTGCATGTTGTGGGAGTTCTATAGGAGTCTATTGGACTACCCTGCACGTTGTGGGAGTTCTATATAAGTCTATTGGATGACCCTGCATGTTGTGGGAGTTCTATAGAAGTCTATTGGACTACCCTGCATGTTGTGGGAGTTCTATATAAGTCTATTGGACTACCCTGCACGTTGTGGGAGTTCTATAGAAGTCTATTGGACTACCCTGCATGTTGTGGGAGTTCTATAGAAGTCTATTGGACTACCCTGCATGTTGTGGCAGTTATATAGAAGTCTATTGGACTACCCTGCACATTGTGGGAGTTCTATAGAAGTATATTGGACTACCCTGCATGTTGTGGCAGTTCTATAGAAGTCTATGGACTACCCTGCACATTGTGGGAGTTCTATAGAAGTCTATTAGACTACCCTGCACATTGTGGGAGTTCTATAGAAGTCTATTGGACTACCCTGCATGTTGTGGGAGTTCTATAGAAGTCTATAGGACTACCCTGGGACTTCTATAGAAGTCTATTGGACTATACCCTGCATGTTGTGGGAGTTCTATAGAAGTCTATTGGACTACCCTGCACGTTGTGGGAGTTCTATAGAAGTCTATTGGACTACCCTGCACGTTGTGGGAGTTCTATAGAAGTCTATTGGACTAGCCTGCAGGCCACTCACTGAACAGCAGGCCAGGCTCCGCCTACTGGTTTACTAGTGGTTGTATTACTTTATTCAGGGTTAAAGTGGGTGCATCTCATTGTAAAATTGGACTCGGCCTAAATTGGGCTTCAATTCGCGTCGGCCCATATCGGCCTGGCCTGCTTGGTATCTAATGGCCGGCCTGAATTATGATCCCAGTCCGCCCCTGATGGAAGGTAACAGAGTGAACAGAGACGGTGGATCAGTGGCTGTGTGCTCTTATGGTTGAGTTCCAGTTAAATGTGAATAATGGATGTGGCGATATGGTGTTCACCTGTCACTCAGCTTCACAAGTCCTCTCTGTCTCCCCTCTCTCTCCCCTCTTTTTCTCTCTCTCTCTCTCTCTCCTGCTCCCCCCTCTCTCTCTCTCCCCTCTCTCCCCTCTCTTTCTCTCCCGCTCCCCCCTCTCTTTCTCTCCTGCTCCCCCCCCCCCTCTCTCTCTCTCTCTCTCTCCCCTCTCTCTCTCCCACCTCTTTCTCTCCTGCTCCCCCCTCTCTCGCTCTCCCCTCTCTTTCTCTCCTGCTCCCCCCTGTCTTTCTCTCCCGCTCCCCCCTCCAGGGGCGCCGTAGTGGGGGGGAAACCTAGGACGATTCTAGGGGCCCTTGAAGCTGACAGGGGCCCTAAAAAAAAAAAAAAGAAAAAAAAAAAAAAAAATTGCAATTCCATCGCGGGCCACACAGGGGGCGCCCGCGGGCCGCATGTGGCCCGCGGGCCGCCAGTTGAGTATCCCTGGTCTAGTCTGTCCGGCGCCATCTGAACATTTATTCAACTTTTCTTACTGGAAATTACCCTGTTAGACCTTAGTGAAATATGCTTACTTCACAGATTGTTTACATTTCCCGTCTAGCGAACATTTAATCAATGCAAATAATTGTTTGCAAGCTGTTCCTAACTGATGAAGGAGGTGAGACACACACAGCAGCATTGTGTTGAATGACATGGTAGTTGGCACAATTGCAGTGGGTCTGTGGGGATTTATTTGTAATACTAATAATAATAATAGTAATAATAAATATAGCCGCAAGCGGCGATGCGGGGTCCAAGCTTCCGGTGACTTGGGGGGTATATGTCAGATAGTGCACATTTATTCAGACTTGGTATATGCACAAGTAAACAAAGTTTGGTTGAGATCCGGTGACCTGACGGTTTCCAAGCAGTACTAGTAGTAGTAGTAGTAGCAGTAGTAGTAATAGTGTTGGTAGTAGTGGGAGTGGTAGCAGTAGTAGCAGCAGAAGTACTAAGAATAGTAAATGGTAAATGGTAAATGGACTGCATTTATATAGCGCTTTTATCCAAAGCGCTTTACAATGTGCCTACATTCACCCATTCACACATCGAAGGCGGCCAGCTGCCATGCAGGGTGCTGGCACAGCCATCGGGAGCAATTTGGGATTCAGTGTCTTGCCCAAGGACACTTCGACGTGCGGACTGGAGGAGCCGGGGAACAAACCACCAACCTTCTAATTAGTGGACAACCCACTCTACCTCCTGAGCCACAGCCACCACTAGTAGCCAATAGTAGTAGTAGTAGTAGCAGCAGCAGCAGTAGTAGTGGTGGTTGGCTGTTATAGCGCCACCATCTGGTAGATTGGTGTAATTTTTTCCTCTGAGTAGTGGGTGATGTCTTGAAACTTGAAGTAGTACTTGGATAGAAAGCAGTTTTTGTGTACAATATCCCTTTAAGTATCTGGACAGAAAGTGGTATTTGGGTAGAACATACTGTCAATACGACAAGTACTTCTCTGGCTCTGCAGATACATATAATATGGTCTACAAAGTTAAATACAACAGTCTGGATAGCTCACTTGGTAAAGCACATGACTTATGCTAACTAAAGACCATTGCCGCTCAAAGTTCAAACCCCACGTGGGATGAAAAACTTTCAACTTCAGACAGGTAAGTCAGTAACAGTATTAAATTAAAACCCCACATGCTGCCTCCTTATTTTGCGGTGTTTCATGAACTTTTTCAATATCTTGGAAATGTTAGCTGGAGATTGCGTGGCTGTGTTCAAGAACGTGTTTTGCAACAGGAGAGGTTAGTTCTTGTCTCATGATGGAGCTTTTGTGTTCTGAAATCAGAATTTTCAGTTGTCATTGTGTCTTTCCCACACACACATCAAACCATAGGGCGTAGTGGCGTCCACTACAGAAGGTTGATGGGGTTTATCCCTGAAATTGCTTTTGGTGACTATAGCCAGCACCCTGCATGGCAGCTTGTCATGCAGTCCATTTACCATTAAGGACATTTTTGTATTACACACATAATGCACCACTTTACATTAAAAGTATGCCCTGAATGGAGGTGTTTGAGCTAATTGGTGTGGGTTGTGCTGTTACAATGAGCACATGAGTGACAAGGATAATTCAGATTGAATTCTCTTTTTGGACCTTTCACATGTGAAGACACAATAATGTATTGGAATGTTTTTCCTCTCTCATCTGAAAGAAGGCTCCCAGCAAACACAATTACATCATGATGATGTTCTGATATCATCTTTCAGTGACGTCCAGGACTAGGCCAAATCACAGCCGATTTGAGGATCATTTAGACATCTACACAGGAATGTCAAGATGACGTCGAAATATGACATTACCATGAATAGGCATATTCAGTTATTCTGCTATGTACACAGTGTGTATTCAGCAGCGTTATACATAATTATATCCAGATTAACCTTTATTCTACATTTTCAAAAAATAAAACAGTTACCTGGCCGTGGTTTGAACCCAGGACCTCCAGCTTTGGGGTCTGCTACTTTACCCCTACACCATCCTTCCACAGCAATGACAAGGCACGGATGTCACCTTATTATGGCATAAACTTGTTTTTATTCAAACGTGGGTGTCAAGTCTTTGTGGATCGGGCATTACTGTGTGACATCTAAACCAACTGTGTATTATGTTACAGCAGATGCAGAACCCCAAAACACATTAACCCCACCCAAAATGCTACATTCCAACTTCCAGTAGTAGTAGTAGTAGTAGTAGTAGTAGTAGTAGTAGTAGTAGTAATAGTAGCAGAAGTAGTAATAGTAGTAGTAGTAGTGTTGGTAGTAGTGGGAGTGGTAGCAGTAGTAGCAGCAGTAGTTGTAATTGACCGGTTAATGAGTTGTGGGCAATTTAGTGTTGGCGTGTGTT
>NC_139637.1:27694403-27718672 GCF_964638095.1 Poromitra crassiceps
CCTCCCCCAGACCCTAACCCAAAACCTAACCTCTCCCACCCCCACGCCTAAACCTAAGGTCGGCATTGCGGCTTCTAAGGTGAACGACCGCCAGTCCGAATAATGGAAGTTAACGTTCGGAGTGGCAGGGCTTCGGAAAGGCAGACAGTTACCCTCTCTCTCTCTCTCTCCCCCTCTGCCTGCTTGCTCTCTGTGCTCAGAGCAGAGAGAGCACAGTCTGACATTTCCGCAAACAAATCTCATCGCAGTTTAGCGCACATGTAAAATATAACGCTATACTACGACGTGACAACGTGACAAAGCTGCTCTAAACACATCGGCTACTAAAATATATTTCCCTGCATCCCTCCTACTGAGATTATATCGGTATTGAGTTTGGACAGACTGAATGGGCTGACTGAGGAGGAGAAGAGCTCTGCCCTGCGCTGCCTGCGCCCTGAGAGGAAAAATCAGAGGTGCTGTAACTTTTAACAAGAATCACGAAAAGCCCCAAAACTAAACGCTATACACTAAACGCTATACTACGACGTGACAAAGCTGCTCTAAACACATCGGCTACTAAAATATATTTCCCTGCATCTCATACTGAGAGATTAGATCGGTATTGAGTTTGGACAGACTGAATCCTCCTGGTCCCATGCAGGAGCCTGTTTCGCCAGCCAGGGTCTGGGAGGAGGGAGGCGGAGAACGCAGCCTGCAACTGCGCTGAGAGGAAAACTTTTGCACAACTTTTAACAAGAATCACGAAAAGCCCCCAAACTAAAATTAAAAAGGGACTTCGTGGCAAGTTAGACGAGGGAATGACGTGGAGAAATCTCGCATTGTGTTACCCCAGAGCAGGGGGTTTGTCCTATTGTGCGGTGTGCTGCGGTAAACGAGCCTCGTGTCACTATGCTCTTATCGATAGATACAGACGCCACACACACACATGGAAAAAAATAATTAAATTTCTAGTTCGCCACTGAATTACCAAATTGATATAACTTTCAACCATTTTGAGCAACACTGTTTCCATACATGCCACCAGCGTTGGCTAGTTGTTGATATTTATAAAGATATTGCCCCTCTCAAATAAATTATTTTTGAGGCGGTGGGCAAACTGTAATGGCGTCGATTTCCGAAAACAAATCTTGACTTGAACACAGCCAAAGAGTTTAGTATAGACAAGAGTATATGTCATTTCTTGGTTTTTTCCATAGGTATTTTCAAATCACTGTTCTGATACATATCTAGGGGGTAAGTCCTCCTTTAAACATAATAACATTCTGTTAGGTGCAAATAGCGTATACCTAATTAAACATACTATTGAACATTAGTCATACATAATGGTAGCAGCTACAGTACGGTACAGTGCGGCTACTACACTATTTGTGTATGTTAAGGAGTCTTGTGGCCTGCAAGAAGAAACTGTCCCTCAAGCGATTTGTGCGTGCTTTTGGGACCCTGTATCTCCTCCCTGAGGGTAACAGGGAGAACAGGCTGTTGTGGGGATGGTTTGTGTCTTTGATGATCTTCAGGGACCTCCTGAGGCACCGCTGGTTATACAGTTCATGCAGTTCTGGCAACTCACATCCTGTTACGTGCTGGGCCGTGCGTCTCACTCTTCTTAGCGCCCTGCGGTCCATGGTGGTACAGTTCCCGTACCAGGTGGTGAAGCAGCCAGTCAGCAGGCTTTCAATGGTGCCTCTGTAGAAGTCCCTGAGGATTTTTGGCCTTAGCCCAAATTTCTTCAGGCGCCTGAGTCCGTGTGTGTGTGTGTGTGTGTGTGTGTGTGTGCGTGCATATGTGTGTGTGTGTGTGTATGCTGTTCAGAGTTCACGGCCTTGTGAAGCCAAGCGTCAGCGAGAAGCTTCACGCAAACGCAGCAAAGCTAAATGTTTTCAATAGATTTTGATATTTTAAAGTGTTATATAGGCTTGGCACAAATGTGTGTTTTGGATCACATATTGCATTTGCATCATCAATATTTGATGATGCAGTATTCAATATGAGATCCAAAACACTCCAACACACATCCAAAGAAAAAGAGCGATTTCAAGGCATCTCAACACAATTATTATGAAATATGATGGCATGCTTTTAAATCTAAAATCTTTACATCATTTTATATGTTTAAAATAATCAAATCAAAAGGTGTATTCAAAATCTCATGAATATGTCGAGAAATGTAACGGTGATCTAGACCACGAGGGGTCCCCCCAAAAAAGTAGCACTATGTTGGGACTGTACGGATATATGGATATGTCATGTTAGCTTGACATGATATGACAAAATTCCCTTTTTGTGGCTCCCTGATCAAAGGGCAGGGTCACCTTAAAACAGCAGGAGGTCAGGCTAACCAACAGACCCCCAGTGGTGAGACGGAGACACTACCAGCCAACTCTCCAATCGTAGATCGGGGCTGTACTCGGCTATGACGTAAAAGTCACATTGAAGCATTAAGTCAGATATGGGCCAGATGTCTGTTCACACCGGAGTCACATTCCAAAACATCAGATTCAAATCTGATGTTTTTCCACATTTGAAAGTAGCCCAGGTCGTCTTTAAAAAAGTCACTTTCAATGTGACTTGTACTGTTCACACAGTCATGGAAAAGACTGATCTGAGTCACTTAGGGGGGGGAAAGATTAGATTCAAGCACTGTTGACACTGCTAGATTCCTTTAACAGTGACAAAGATTTTGCTCTTGTAACATGTGACGTTCAAAGCCTGTTACACCTGCATCCCTCATGATGCAGGTATGGAAGCACTGTTACATTATTAGGAAACTCGCCCTACTGAGGTGTTACCACCCAATGATTTTTTGCTGACCCTCACAGAAATAGTCCTGTCCAAAAATGATTTCCAGTATGCAGGCTCCTATTTTCTGCAGTGACGAGGGGTTAGTATGGGAAGCTCTTTTGCACCGTCGTATGCTTGTCTGGTCATGGGGTTTTGGGAAGAGAAATTTATTCACAACTCAGCTAACAACCAATTCCAAGATCACACTATGGAAAAGGTACATTGATGACATTCTGTTTATTTGGACTGGTACCACTGATGAACTCAATCATTTTCTGGACTATATCAATTCCACCACACAACACCTACGGTTTACAGTGGAACACTCCATGGACAAAATCAACTTCTTAGACCTAACCATTTATAAAACGGACAGGGAGGTTTAGAGAGCACCATCTTCCGGAAACCTCTCAGCAGAAACACGTTACTGAGAGCCGACAGCCATCATCCGAGGAAACTTATTAAAAACATTCCGACAGATCAATTTCTGAGACTAAAGAGGAACTGCAGCACGGAGGAGGGGTTCACACACAAAGCAGTAGAAATGACAGAACGCTTCCTGAACAGAGGCTATCCCGAGACGGACATCAAAACAGCCTATCAGAGGGCTGTGCGCACTCCTAGAGCCCGCCTTCTTGAAAAAAAAATCCATGCACTCTACCTCTGCCGCACCACGTCTCTTTTTTGCTACCGAGTTCTCCCCTATCGGTGGAGAAATAAAAAACATAATCAAAAAACACTGGCATGTTCTACAGAGCGACCCCACCATGAAACCTTTGTGTGCTGAACCCCCTCGCATTGCGTTCAGGAGAACCCGTTCACTCAGAGGCAGACTGGTACACATCGCTATGACCCCTCCCGGCAAGCCTACGTGGTTAGCCCCCCCCCGGCAAGCCTACGTGGTTACCCCCCCCCCCCCCCCCCCCCCCATGGCTTTTACAGACGTGGTCACTGCACACACTGTTCTAACTCATCTGACACCAAACATTTTGTCCATCCACGTACCGGCAAGAAATACAATATCACTTCCTTCATAAACTGCAGCACCACACATGTTGTGTATATTCTCAAATGTCCATGTGAGATAGTGTACATTAGCCAGACCAAACAGGCGCTCAAAGCCCGCATTGCCGAACACAAAGCGGCCATCCGTAATCACAACATGGACTACGCAAGAGCGCGTCATTATGCCCAAGCACAACATGGCTCTGCTGCCACTCTCACATTCTGGGGGATTGAGAGAGTCGCTTCCTCACAGAGAGGGGGCGACATTGTGAACCAACTGCTGAGAAGAGAGGCTTTCTGGATTCACAGTCTCAATACTGTTGAACCAAATGGACTCAATGAAGAATTACGCCTCTCGTGTTTTCTGTAACTTGTACCTTGCTAATTAGGAGGAATCTGCTGATGTTATTTTATTGTGTTTATTATATATTGCTTATCTCAGGGGTGTCAGACTCATATTAGGTAGAGGGCCGGATTTGTTCAACTGAGACCTCATGGGGGCCGGATTTTTTTTTTACTAAAATCAATTCGACTCATTTACCCATTTACTTCACAAAAGAAATACTGCTCTTTCCATTTCTCTTGAAACTGCCTGCATTCCGTGTCAACCTTTCTCTTTTTCGACAGCATCTTGTTCAGGGGTGGACTGGGATCATAATTCAGGCCGGGCATTAGATACCAAGCAGGCCAGGCCAATACGGGCCGACGCGCGTGCCGGCGTCAGAAAAATTTGGGCCGTTTAAAGCTCAATTTGGGCCGTTTGAAGCCAGATGTGGGCCGTTTGAAGCCCAATTTGGGTCGTTTGAAGCCCAATTTGGGCCGTTTGAAGCCCAATTTGGGCCAAGTCCAATTTTACAATGAGATGCACCCACTTTAATCCTGAATAAAGTAATAAAACCACTAGTAAACCAGTAGGCGGCGCCTGGCCTGCTGTTCAGTGAGTGGCCTGACTGCGGGCACAATTTTTTTTTTTTTTTTTTTTTTGCAGGCCAGGCCAGGCCAGGCCAGGCCACCGGGCATTTGTCCGACGTGCCCGATCATGGCGGCTTTGTTTACACCTGATGACCTACTGACATACTTCCTTGTAGTGCAGGTTAATTAACTTATGAATGAACTCTTAGCTTGCTTATTAGCCACACGTAGTTCATGATAATGGGGTGCGAATTTAATAATAATAATAATATATATATATATTTTTTTTTATATTCCAAAACATCTCGCGGGCCGGATGAAACCTGCCCGTGGGCCGGATCCGGCCCGCGGGCCGTATCTCTGACATCCCTGGCTTATCTTGTTGTTTGCTGTGGGTTGGCTGTTATTTCTTGTGCCTTCCCCTGTGTGAGTGCTGCATTGGCTCATTGAGTGATACACCTCCCACCCCTATTAGCCAATGACAGAATGTGGGGTGTACTGGGAGGCTTTTTAAACCACTTGTTTTGGTGCCATCATTGTTTGACTGTGATGAAGACGCTGTGCGTGGACACGTTAAGTCACTGCACCTTAATAAAACGACTGAATTGAGTGCTTCCAGAATCTTCCTTTCTTTATTATACCGTCCTGTTCTGAGAGCACTGACCTCCCACTGTTCTGATCTGTTCTGAGATCTGTTCTGAGAGCACCGACCTCCCACTGTTCTGATCTGTTCTGAGAGCACCGACCTCCCACTGTGGAGGGGCTGACGTGCAAGAGACTCCTTCTACATTAGATTCAAGCACTAAGGATGGCTGTGTGAACATAGCCTTAGACAGGTGCCTTCTCTCACGCT
Organism: Poromitra crassiceps; assembly: GCF_964638095.1. NCBI lineage: Eukaryota > Metazoa > Chordata > Actinopteri > Beryciformes > Melamphaidae > Poromitra > Poromitra crassiceps. The sequence goes on from NC_139637.1 coordinate 27,699,955, forward strand.
GGTGCCCCGATTTGATAGGGAATTGCCATATTTTCAGACAAAATCCATAATTTTATGAGTATTATTAATTTACGAATGATTAATTAATAATCATATTAATAACCAAACCAGCTGCTAAACGCATAACAACTATGTATAAAACCAAACACAGGGACCACTTCTACTGCCGATACCAACATTTTTCCCCCATAAAATAAAATTTGCTGATTTAACCATGAAATAGCATCAGAAAAGCTAAATAACAACATAAGGCTAGTGGTTTAAAAGGGACACACACACGCACACGCACACACACACACACACACACACACACACACACACACACACCAACATTAGAGTATGAAAAAGAGGACCCCTTTTCCTTTTTTCCCCTCGCCAAAATGTAGCCTAACTTTGGAGCGTTGTTTACCCAACTTCCTGACAAGCTAGCATGACATGGTTATTAGGGGTGTGCGGATTAATCGTATAATCGATGCATCGCGATGAGTCACGTGACGATTAAAATCGATTCACAATGTTCAATTATCGATTTGCAAAAAATTGCAAAAAAAAAAACTTTTTTTTTTTATACCGCAAAAAATACGGTATTTCGCAGTTCCTTAACTGTAAAACGAGACCAAAACCGAAGTACTGGAAACTGGAATCACTGAAGAAAGCATGCAGGGTGGCTGTAACATGTGATGCGTGGACTTCAGTCGCAACTGAAGATAATGGAGGTACATTTGTTTGTTTACTTTAATTAATGGATACTGACAAATATACCTTGCTTAAAAAAAATCCTGTTTGGTGAAAAAGATGCATCGAAAATCGTGATTAATCGTAATCGTTTAATAATCGAATCGTAGCACCCTTAATCGTAATCAAATCGAATCGTGAGGTGCCTAAGGTGGCACACCCCTAATGGTTAGAAACTTCACTCTTCAAACTGAGCCTGATTTTCAAAATCGTGATTTTCCAGAATTTCACAATATTTCCCAAAAAATTGGCCCAAGCCTACTCTTCGGGGTTAATGTGTATTATGTAAAAACTGTTGGCAATGCTCTCGCAGACCACCAGGCAGAGACCACAGTTTTAGGAATCATGATCTAGCAAATTAGGCATATTCTCCTGTTGACCTCATAGTAAATCACTCAGGCTATACGAGCATCAGCCTACAATGTATGTAAAATGTATAGCACTTTCTCCATAGAGCCACATGGGACTTAACCTACTACTGTATAAGAAGAAGGGAAAAATCACTCTGTTTTTAAAAGCACGGCTGGTTTATCCCATATTATGTCCTTCATTATTTATTGCCAACAAAACACAAACAGTCAGTGATGTGTGGTTTAGTGGCTTCAGGCCTGCACTAGCTTTGTTTTGCTCTGCAGTGGAACTCGGCCCAGAAACACTTAGCTAAGCTGGGCTAAGCTAGCATGTCGCCATCAGCTAAGAACAGCACTAAGAGTGTTTGTTCCATGTCTAATTTAGAGTTCCTGCTCCATGAATGATTTATACACAGGTGTAAATAGGTGTGGCTAGACTATAGCTTAGCGGTGCCCTGGCACACCTGAGTGCCAGACAGCTGATAGCCTTACCGCCTTCTGAAGTGTCGTTGTCACGGTGCTGGTGCGGCGCTGAGCAATGAACTTGAAGGAGTGTATTTTACAGACAGGAGGAAATCACAGACACGTAACAGCTCCAATGAAGCACCTGGGGCCAGGAGACTTGGTAAACACATGAAGCACCTGGGGCCAGGAGACTTGGTACACACATGAAGCACCTGGGGCCAGGAGACTTGGTAAACACATGAAGCACCTGGGGCCAGGAGACTTGGTAAACACATTAAGCACCTGGGGCCAGGAGACTTGGTACACACATGAAGCACCTGGGGCCAGGAGACTTGGTAAACACATGAAGCACCTGGGGCCAGGAGACTTGGTACACACATGAAGCACCTGGGGCCAGGAGACTTGGTACACACATGAAGCACCTGGGGCCAGGAGACTTGGTAAACACATGAAGCACCTGGGGCCAGGAGACTTGGTAAACACATGAAGCACCTGGGGCCAGGAGACTTGGTAAACACATGAAGCACCTGGGGCCAGGAGACTTGGTAAACACATGAAGCACCTGGGGCCAGGAGACTTGGTACACACATGAAGCACCTGGGGCCAGGAGACTTGGTACACACATGAAGCACCTGGGGCCAGGAGACTTGGTAAACACATGAAGCACCTGGGGCCAGGAGACTTGGTACACACATGAAGCACCTGGGGCCAGGAGACTTGGTACACACATGAAGCACCTGGGGCCAGGAGACTTGGTACACACATGGGGAGGTGATTACCAATCAGAGACAGCGGGGTCAAACAGAGAGCATGGCAAACATAGAAATACAAGACCTAGAGACAGCGGGGTCAAAGAGAGAGCACGGCAAACATAGAAATACAAGACCTAGACAAGGAATCACAATCAGGGGTGTCAGACTCATTTTAGTCCACGGCCGGCCACACGGGACCCAATTTGGTCTCAAGTGGACCCGACTAGACAGAAAATCAATGCATGATAACTTATAAATAACAACACCTCTAAAGCCTCTTCTAAACATGCAGTGAAATGTGGATTATGACCAGCTGCTAGCCGGTCGGCCTGCATGTTTGGAAACAATTATCCATCTTATGCGCACTATACCTTATACGTAGGCCTACCTCTGTATAATCAAGTACCGTTCAATTAATGTGATGTTTTTCAGAGCGAGGCAACGACGATCACGTGCTACGTGGAAAAGAGTGCCAAACGGGGCTAGTGTTGCAGCAGCCTATATCGATATATCGATCTATATATATATATATCAATATATATAGCCTAACTTTTGTGGGGAGAAATAAATTGAAAACTATAGTCAGATATGACTTGAATGTCACTTGTAAAATCATCCACAGGTTAACGTTAGTGCGACGGTGCGACCACTATTTTGACTGGCGGCTCTTGGGCGATGTAACAAAGGCAAGCGCTCACTTTTTTGGCACATTGCCACCCCACGTTATCGCCTGAATGTGTCGGAATGCATCGGGAACTTGACAGTGAGACATGTGCGTTATGGAGTAGTGGAGAAAAGTGTTTGACAGAGAGCTCATGTTGTGGATGCAGTGTATTATGGAGACCTGTGCGCACGTTTTGGGTATAGACCCCTTATATCAGTGGTTCTCAAATGGGGGTCCGTGGCACTTTGCCAGGGGGTCCGCGAAAAGTTTTCAAGTAAAAATTTTTTTTTTTTTTTATAAAAAGCTACATGTTACTTATTCCTTCTCAAACTACTTCCTACATGGTGCTAGTCTATCAAAATATCTTGGCTGTCATTGATTGTGTTGCATAGTGGTTTTCTGTACTGTTGACAAATTGTGATATTGTAAGTCGCTTTGGATAAAACAAAAGTGTCTGCTAAATGACGTAATGTAAATGTAATGTAATAAAAAAAAAAAAGATTTTTTTTTTGCAAAATCTTCATAGTTCAACGAAAATAGTTTATGCTTTAAAGCAGCTACGAGCAACTTTTTCGATTGTTATTAAACAGTATAAATTTAATATCAATGCATCACATCTTACCGCTAATAGTCGACGAGACCAACGCAGAGTAGTCTCGCTTGAACCCCGAGTGAATCGGCCAGTGTTAGTCTGTCTGTAGCCAGGGCAGATCAGGAAGTGAAATGAAACGGTTTGCAGCAGCCACTTCGGCCATAACCACAAAATAACTTCCAAAAAACCTGTTAGAATATAACGAGAGATGTTCCCGAGAGTATGCGTGGCGTTCACATTGTTTATGTTATGTTGCTAGGCAGCGCAAACGGCGTAGGAAGGCAGCTGCGTTTCACTTCCTGGTTTCACTTCCGCGTTTCACTTCCGGGTTACCCGGTCCGGTCGCTCTAGAGAGCCCCCTGTTGACGCGAGTTTAGACAGACTATAGACTTAATAATCACCTAAGGGAGCAATCTCAGATACACACGGCTTTGGTCTCAGCTACTATTATAGGTAAGATGTGATGCATCAATATTGTAATTATACTGTTTAATAACAATCGAAAAAGTTGCTCGTAGCTGCTTTAAATCTAAAATGGTTCATGGATTACATTCTAATAACAAACCTATCAAATTAAAAGTCAAGCACGTTACCGTGGAAACAATTAAGCTTTTAAGCCCAAAATCACAAATCAGAATGAGGGGGTCCCCGGTATATTTTCTATCTTGTAAGGGGTCCTTGGCTGAAAAACATTTGAGAACCTCTGCCTTATATGACTACGTCACACTGACATCACGCAGCGTCAGATGCGCATGACGGAGGCAGAAAGACAGAGTCCGCGCAGCCCTGGCAAGTAGTTTTCCAGTGGCTGGAAAACTATTCGAGCTAGATATGTCTTCGTGTTGTGCAGTGTGATGCCAGAATCAGAAAGCTATTGTAGCAGAGTATTCGGGTCCGCCTATTCACACTTGGTTAATAAAATACTAAACGATAGAGCCAGGCTGTAACGTTATAACAAGCTTCTCCCCACATATCCTGTTCTACGCAACTCGAGGGAACATACACAGCCTCGCACACACGCAATAGAACACAACACAACACTGAACAGTCTGTTACACTATCAACAAAGCAAGGACTACAGTTTTACCGAATCCCGTCAACTCATACGGCTTTTAATGCTAAACGTAGGTGTCTTTGGTTGCAAGCCGAAAGAGGAAATCATTAAAAATGCCCGACTTTGTAGTGCTCATTTCATATCAGGTAAGCTGTAGCTGTAGGCTGCTAACAGCCACATCGCTCGGTTAGTTAACAACCAAGTAACGTTAAATAATGTCATTATTGAGTTGTGTGCATTATCAACATAACAATATATCTTTGCAAGTTACAGAATAACTCTACATTGTAGCTATGTATTGCTGGCCACTCTAGGCTTGGCCATTTCTTCTTGTCTTTTATCCATTGACACAGCGCCAGTGCGTATGGGTCTGTAAGACATATCCCATTAACCAACGTTAATTTTGATGCATAACATTGCTTATCACTAGGCGATAAGCTGTTGTAGTAAGCCGAGAACTGCGTTTTAAAACTAAAATATAACTGTGTGTTGCAGATGAGCACAGAGCAGTCCTGACAGCGGGGCTTTTACACAGTTCTCTGTGTCTGTCAATGCTGGGCTCACGGCTTTTTGCCTACACGATGCGCGCGCAGCTCCAATGTTGACAGCTGTATACTCTACTTGGCAGAAAAAACTGACCATTTCCAGCTGTTTCTAAACAAAGACTCCTCATGTCTAGAGGGTAAAACCGGAAAATATCCTGCTCTGGCTAGCCGGACATGGTCCAGACTTCATGTTTAGAAGTGGCTCAAATTTCCCAGAGTCTTTTAGTGTATAGGCACAGTACAGGTACGTTTTAAGAACACCGTTTCACATGAGGTTATCTCAATTTCTCAGCTACCATAGCCCTATCATATCAAATATACTGTCTGACTGTGCATTACAATTGATGGCAACTGTGCAACGCTCTATATTCAAGGGTTTTGAAAATAGATTACCATTTATTTAGTAATGAATACAGAAAACATGAATAGGCTAGTCCTTCAGACAAGCAGCGTCAGCATCATCACTGATGACATCATCACTGATGACATCATCACTGATGACATCCCTGATTGGCCCGTGCACTTTGTAAATTCTTAAAAGGCCCGCCCCGGGTGGAGGATGCTTTAGCAGGCTGTGTTGGAGCCACCAGCCAGGATTTCTACATTACTGATGCAGGACAAGATTTAAGATGGGAAACTTCCACCATGATGACCACTCAGATAGTCTCTCTCTCTCTCTCTCTCTCTCTCTCTCTCTCTCTCTCTCTCTCTCTCTCTCTCTCTCTCTCTCTCTCTCTCTCTCTCTCTCAGAGTTAGCTGAGGGCAGCACAGAGGCCCACAGTTTATAATTTAACACTTGTGAATGATATATGAGACACTCGCACAGAATGGGCCACATTCAGACACAAACTTATGTATTTAAAAGCTAGAGAGAGAGTGAGAGAGAGGGTGAGAGACAGAGAGAGTGAGAGAGAGACAGAGAGAGGGGAGAGAGACAGAGAGAGGGGAGAGGGAGGGTGAGAGGGAGAGAGAGGGGGAAAGATATGGGAGAGAGAGGGTGAGAGAGACAGAGAGGGAGAGATAGGGGAGAGAGAGGGTGAGAGGGAGAGAGGGGGGGAAAGATAGGGGGAGAGATAGGGTGAGAGAGACAGAGAGAGGGAGAGATAGGGGAGAGAGAGGGTGAGAGGGAGAGAGACGGGGAAAGATAGGGGGGGAGAGAGAGAGAGAGAGAGAGAGGGAAAGATATGGGGAGAGAGAGGGGGAGAGAGAGAGAGAGGGGGAAAGATAGGGGAGAGAGAGGGGGAGAGAGAGAGAGAGAGAGAGAGAGGGGGAAAGATAGGGGAGAGAGAGAGAGGGGCGGCTTACATAGTCTTTCTGTATTTAAAATGTAGAGGAAGTGAAGAGAGAGAGGGAGGAGGACAGGAGGAGGAGAGAAGAATATGGACCGAGAGGAGGAGGAGAGGGGGAGGAGGACAGGAGGAGGACAGGAGGAGGAGGACAGGAGGAGGACAGGAGGAGGAGAGAAGAATATGGACCCAGAGGAGGAGAGGAGGAGGAGAGGGGGAGGAGGACAGGAGATTGACTGCAGAGAAAATGAGAAGTGAAAGAGAGCGATTGGCTTGGATAGTTTTTATTGTCCTCGAGGGGCAACTTGGTTTGCAAACAGTCGTCAACACAAGCGACATCCATCATCAAATAAATAAATAAAAGACATCAATACATATAACAGCCAGTAGATGTCAGATAAACAGCACTGAGAGGCCATCAGTCCTTTGTTAAAGTGTGTGTACAATATTAACTAAGCCTACTTTTGTCTTTGTGCTTTTACCAAACCACATACTGTACACAGTCCCAAAAGCTTGGAAAAAGGAAAAATAAGTCACCTTTTTACGCCGGTGATTTAGTGATATTTCTCCACGCAGCGTTCAGCTGCAATCGGCACGGTCAAACGTAGCTGCTTGGGAGCAAATAAAAATGAATAACTATAAAAACATATTCCAAAGTGGTAAGTAGGCTTCATTTAATTATGTACAACAAGTGCAACACTTCAGTCCTCGATCTCACGTGAGGTGCGGAAGGACTCGACCCATTCCCTGCTGACGAAAAATCAAGATGGTGACGGCCAACGTTTGAAGTCCGCCAGGTAGAAGAAATGTAATGGGATAGCTACGTCCATATTAATTATGTCTATGGTTAAACCTGAAGTGACCTCGCTAAGCCACTAGTCTTGCTTCGTGGTCTAGGCCTTTGGTTGAGGGTATAGGGTTAAATAACACAAATATAAAATGTGACTTACGGTTGAAATGTTGACATTGAACACGCTGGGGATCGAACATGGCTCTCTTGGTGTGAAAGGCAAGTGAAAGGCCCTTTATACTGGCCACCGCGCTATTTCAATAGCAGACTCTATAACGTCGATATACACATATCTAGAAACGTGACATGTAATGCAACATATCTTTGGTCCAGAAATCCTGATGTTCTACACATCCGTGATTGAAGAAACATACAACCAACAAAGCAACACATTATCTCAAATATGTGTTTGATTTGACCCAAACCCTGCATGTGTGATGAGGTCTCCAGAATGGCCTCTGCCCTCCGAGTGTCTCTAACTTGATTAACATGCCAAAACCCTCCACGTTTGTGCCAATGGTCCTTTGGCAATCTTTCCCAGGCTATTTCTGTTAACCGCTGATGTTGCCAAAGCAACAGATCATTGCCAAAGTTCAAATTGACTCAACTTCCTCAAGAATAACTGATTGGCCTTTTTGCAGACCGAGTCATGGTCCGAACGCTGCGAAAGCGCCGCCAAGCGTTAATTCAGCTGGAGCAGGAGTCTGGCCGTTCACACCATACGCTCTATCAGCTGGAGCAGGAGTCTGGCCGTTCACACCATACACTCTATCAGCTGGAGCAGGAGTCTGGCCGTTCACACCATACACTCTATCAGCTGGAGCAGGAGTCTGGACGTTCACACCATACGCTCTATCAGCTGGAGCAGGAGTCTGGCCGTTCACACCATACACTCTATCAGCTGGAGCAGGAGTCTGGACGTTCACACCATACACTCTATCAGCTGGAGCAGGAGTCTGGACGTTCACACCATACACTATCAGCTGGAGCAGGAGTCTGGACGTTCACACCATACACTCTATCAGCTGGAGCAGGAGTCTGGACGTTCACACCATACATTATCAGCTGGAGCAGGAGTCTGGACGTTCACACCATACACGCTATCAGCTCGAGCAGGAGTCTGGCCGTTCACACCATACACTCTATCAGCTGGAGCAGGAGTCTGGACGTTCACACCATACACTCTATCAGCTGGAGCAGGAGTCTGGACGTTCACACCATACACTCTCTCTGTTTGAGCAGGAGTCTGGACGTTCACACCATACACTCTATCAGCTGGAGCAGGAGTCTGGACGTTCACACCATACACTCTATCAGCTCGAGCAGGAGTCTGGCCGTTCACACCATACACTCTATCAGCTGGAGCAGGAGTCTGGACGTTCACACCATACACTCTCTCTGTTTGAGCAGGAGTCTGGACGTTCACACCATACACTCTATCAGCTGGAGCAGGAGTCTGGACGTTCACACCATACACTCTCTCTGTTTGAGCAGGAGTCTGGACGTTCACACCATACACTCTGTTTGAGCAGGAGTCTGGACGTTCACACCATACACTCTATCAGCTGGAGCAGGAGTCTGGACGTTCACACCATACGCTCTATCAGCTCGAGCAGGAGTCTGGCCGTTCACACCATACACTCTATCAGCTGGAGCAGGAGTCTGGACGTTCACACCATACACTCTCTCTGTTTGAGCAGGAGTCTGGACGTTCACACCATACACTCTATCAGCTGGAGCAGGAGTCTGGACGTTCACACCATACACTCTATCAGCTGGAGCAGGAGTCTGGACGTTCACACCATACACTCTATCAGCTGGAGCAGGAGTCTGGACGTTCACACCATACACTCTATCAGCTGGAGCAGGAGTCTGGACGTTCACACCATACACTCTATCAGCTCGAGCAGGAGTCTGGCCGTTCACACCATACACTCTATCAGCTGGAGCAGGAGTCTGGCCGTTCACACCATACACTCTATCAGCTGGAGCAGGAGTCTGGCCGTTCACACCATACACTCTTTTAGCTGGAGCAGGAGTCTGGACGTTCACACCATACACTCTATCAGCTGGAGCAGGAGTCTGGACGTTCACACCATACACTCTATCAGCTGGAGCAGGAGTCTGGACGTTCACACCATACACTCTATCAGCTGGAGCAGGAGTCTGGACGTTCACACCATACACTCTCTGTTTGAGCAGGAGTCTGGACGTTCACACCATACACTCTGTTTGAGCAGGAGTCTGGCCGTTCACACCATACACTCTATCAGCTGGAGCAGGAGTCTGGACGTTCACACCATACACTCTCTGTTTGAGCAGGAGTCTGGACGTTCACACCATACACTCTGTTTGAGCAGGAGTCTGGACGTTCACACCATACTGAGCAGGAGTCTGGACGTTCACACCATACTGAGCAGGAGTCTGGACGTTCACACCATACTGAGCAGGAGTCTGGACGTTCACACCATACTGAGCAGGAGTCTGGACGTTCACACCATACACTCTATCAGCTGGAGCAGGAGTCTGGACGTTCACACCATACTGAGCAGGAGTCTGGACGTTCACACCATACTGAGCAGGAGTCTGGACGTTCACACCATACTGAGCAGGAGTCTGGACGTTCACACCATACACTCTATCAGCTGGAGCAGGAGTCTGGACGTTCACACCATACTGAGCAGGAGTCTGGACGTTCACACCATACTGAGCAGGAGTCTGGACGTTCACACCATACTGAGCAGGAGTCTGGACGTTCACACCATACTGAGCAGGAGTCTGGACGTTCACACCATACACTCTATCAGCTGGAGCAGGAGTCTGGACGTTCACACCATACTGAGCAGGAGTCTGGACGTTCACACCATACTGAGCAGGAGTCTGGACGTTCACACCATACTGAGCAGGAGTCTGGACGTTCACACCATACACTCTATCAGCTGGAGCAGGAGTCTGGACGTTCACACCATACTGAGCAGGAGTCTGGACGTTCACACCATACTGAGCAGGAGTCTGGACGTTCACACCATACTGAGCAGGAGTCTGGACGTTCACACCATACTGAGCAGGAGTCTGGACGTTCACACCATACACTCTATCAGCTGGAGCAGGAGTCTGGACGTTCACACCATACTGAGCAGGAGTCTGGACGTTCACACCATACACTCTATCAGCTGGAGCAGGAGTCTGGACGTTCACACCATACGCTCTATCAGCTGGAGCAGGAGTCTGGACGTTCACACCATACACGCTCTGTTTTGCTCTGCGCAGGTCACAACTTTGACTCTGACTTCACGGCCAGTCTGAACTAATCTGTTAACAAAGGCGGAAGAAACTGGCTGTACTTCCAGGTGCTTCGCAGTTTCTGGTGTACTGTTAGTGTTAGCAGCAGAAGTCCTTTTGTCATCCAGGATGGTGTCCAAGCACCTATATTGACTTACTCCTGACAGCTATGCCATTGATAAAAGTCAGTGACGTCACAGGACGGTTTCTGCAAAAGTCCATAAGCATATTTTCTGTCTTCAGAGACATTGGGTTGCAAGTAGTCATCACTAGTAGCACCGTCCTTTGGTGAATCAGCCCATTGAGATGTAGGGGAGGTTTTCCCCGACCGTCTAGTCTCGCGCGGCAGCCGTATCTATACCATTTCATAGACATCAGGCTAGGGGGGAGTTTTATTATTTTAGCCTACGTCACTTTTTCTTTTGAAATGTAAATAATATATAAAATATATAATTTGTTTCTTCTTTACTGTACAAAGCACTGTTGTTCTTATTGTTGCAAACAAGCTTTTCTCAAAGCATCCCCATGTGTTAGTTAACACCTACGGATAAGTCTGCAGTCAGTGTAAACTAAGACAATTCAGTGTAGTATTTGGTAAATGGTAAATGGCCTGCATTTATATAGCACTTTTATCCAAAGTGCTTTACAGTCAGTAGGTACATTCACCTTGGTGCTGGCACACCAACAGGAGCAATTTGGGGTTCAGTGTCTTGCCCAAGGACACTTCAACATGCAGACTGAAGGAGCCGGGAATCAAACCACCGACCTCTTCCATCCAAAGCGATTAGTGGACGACCCGCTCTACCCAGTCTGAGCTACAGCCGCCCCAGTATTTGAACCTAAACTGTTAGAGTCTAACACTTAGACTGTTTGACTGAGTGACTTAAAACCACATCCTACAACCCCATACTAATGACAATCAGACTCATTCAAGCTATAGCACGAGAGTGGTGTGTGTGTGTGTGTGTGTGTGTGTGTGTGTGTGTGTGTGTGTGTGTGTGAAACCACAGCATAATAAAGGAGGACAGTTAACTCTCCTCTTTCAGTTTTCATTTCGTGAGCCGCTAGATACTGTAACACGCGTGCGCGAACAAACACACACACGCACGGACGCGCACACACATACACACACACACACACACACACACACGTTTGTACATTAGCATGCACGGTCAAACAGATGCAGCTCCTCAATGCATGAACACACACACACACACACAGACACACACACACACACACACAGACACACAAAAGGTCAGTGAGTGGTCGAGCTACATTAGAGAAGACGAGTGGGCACTTCCTTCTCACGCAATCCCCCTCTCTCTCTCTCTCTCTCTCTCTCTCTCTCTCTCTCTCTCTAACACACACACGCCTTCCATTCAAACAGCCTATTCTCTCGCTTCATCACACACACACCAACTGTATCTCACAAAAATATGTGAAGGTGGTCGGGTGCAGCCTGCCATCCATTCAGGACCTACACACTCCCGAATGTGCTGAAGACGTGTCAGAAAATGATTGCTGACCCCACGTATCCACGACTAGGCTTGCCGCAGTTTTAGGTGTTACTTACCGGTGTTACCCGGTGGTGAGACATACACCGATTACATAACGTGCCCACCGGTAACACCTTTTGTTTTTATGGAGGAAGAATTGAAAGGAAAACTCTGCAGTTTCAGCGCCGGTGTAAATTACAAGCGCTCCCTCTGGCCTGCAGTGTGGCTCCACTGTTCTGGTTAGACCAGCAACTAACGTTAGTTAACGCTATACATCTTATGAACACACATGATGCCCTCCTCATACACATGTAGGTAAGACCCTTAGCTAAGCCTGCATGCGTGTGCATACTGTTGTCACTGCGGGCCATCTCTGGAAATGTGCCTTTTTTTCCACAGCGAAAAGTCGATGCTAACTTAGCATCAATGCTAACGGGAGGGAGGACTTACCAGCATTCAGTCATTGCCTGCTTACTGCTGCTTGCTGGTATTGTTAATCCCATGTCAGAAAAAGTCTCCAGGTGTGTCGCTAACGTTAGTTTCTTTTGAGAAAGATTGTCTCCACGGGCGTCTGAAAAGTTGTCTCGAGTCAGATGCAGCCATGAGTTGTGATGCAGCCAGTGTTGTATGACTGTGAGCGTCCATGCTAACGTTAGTACTTTAAACAGCAGCAGCGTGCGTCTCGTCTCTATGAACCTACAGAATGGACGGTTAAAGCATAGACTCTTGCTTACTTTAAAACTTGTATTATCAACATACATATAACGTAACGTTCGCTCTAGTCTAGCTGCTATGGATACCCGACTGGTGTCTCACTGTTATTGTTCCCGGGAACAACATGCACTAGTAGGAACTAACATTTCCCGGTGTAACCGGTAATACCGGTGAAGTCACGTGCTTATTATTCGGTGTGAAAATGTTCACACCGTGGCATCCCTTATCCACGACATAAACTCTTCAGTGTCCTGCCCCATGGCAGAAGACCAGAACGTCTTGCCGGAGGGATAGCTTCTACCCAACTGCCATCTGCCTCTTCAATGAGACCTGAAAGCCCCCATGAATCAGGATTTGTCACCCTGAATCTTGAAATGAACACAGCCTCGTAACAATGCATTTCGTTCAATTTGAGTTCAATGATAAATATTTTCCTTTTGGACCATCATGAGCGCCCCCCACAGGTCACTCAACAGAATACAACTTCCGGGTTAGCCTCAGCAAATGGAACCAAATGGAACAGTATTATGCAGTATTATGCCCCACAGTAACAAAGCCCCACCTTCCTCCATCACCCTGTGTGACTCCCCAGTCAACACTGTGGAGTCCTTCTGCTTCCTGGGGACCATCATCAGCCAGGACCTACAATGGGAGCTGAACATCAGAGCTCTCACCAAGAAGGCACAGCAGAGGATGTACTTTGCGTGGCAGCTGAAGAAATTCAAAGTGCCAAAGGCCACGATGGTGCACTTCTACACCTCCATCGTTGAGTCCATCCTCACCTCCTCCATCACCGTCTGGTATGCTGCTGCCACTCTCAAAGACATCAACAGACTTCAGCGCATCATCCGCTGTGCTGAGAGGATAATCGGATGCAACCTGCCATCCCTCCAGGACCTGCATGCAGCCAGGACACTGAAGCGGTCTTGCAAGATCATGGCTGACCCCTCCCACCCTGGCCACAAACTCTTTAAGACACTCCCCCACGGCAAGAGACTGAGGTCTGCCAAGACCAGAACCACCCACCACAAGACCAGCTTCTTCCCAACCGCCATCAGCCTCACCAACAAGGCCCGGAAACCCCTTCCGCCAAGGACCTCACCAACAACCCCTCCCCCCCCCCCCACACACACACACAAACTCACTACCTCCTCCTAAACTCAACTGAACTCCCCCCCCCATAAAACTGTAACTCATATCTAATTTAATGCCTGTTTAACTGGGACTGTAAATTCATGTAAATTCCCTGCACATTTAATGCCTATTTAACTTAGCCTGTAAATTTCATGTACATTCAATGTAAACTCTTATTTAACTCCGACTGTAAATTCATGTAAATCCACTGCCTATTTAACGTCTATTTAACTCAGTCTGTAAATCTCATGTAAATCCAACGTAAATTCATATTTATCATCCACAGAACACTTCACCACTCATGTACATATTGTATATTTACTCGATTTGATTTGATTTGATTGCACTTGCAACTTTGTGATTGTCTTTAGTTATCTTACTACTTCTTATCTCTGTATATTGATGTGACCGCTACGCTGCGTACAGACACTAAGACAAATTCCTCATTATGTAACTTGCATACATGTGGCAATAAAAGTGATTCTGATTATGATGCCCACTGGCTGTAATGAAGAATATAACAAAGCCTTATAGCCTTATTTATTCTATATCCACTTATTCGATACTGTAATACATGACTTTGCTTTTCACTTTTTTACTGCTCTTTTGCACTTCTGGTTAGATGCTAATTGCATTTCGGTGTCTCAGTACTTTGTGCAATAACAAGAAGTTTAATCTGATCTAATCCAATAAAAACAAATGAACAAAAACACTTCTCTTCAAATTCAGCGTCCATTGTATTGCATACGCGCCGATTTTCCCGGGAGTCTGCTTATTTTTAACCCTTTCTCCTGCTGTGCCCCTGATTGGTAACTCCTCTCATCAATCTCCTGATTTCATTCAAATGGCTGTAGTGGTAAAGGTAAAGTGAAGCTAGAGTGACCTATCTGGTATGACATGAAACTAGATGACCTAAGGCAGTGATACTCAACTTGCGGCCAGGGGCCCAGATGCGGGTGCAGAGTGGCCCCGCGACCATTTTCTAATAATTTCACATTCGTTTTCATTGTGAATTAGAATCTAATTCACAATAAAAACTCACGTGAAATAAAGTTTGACTGAGCTCCAGCTAAATTGTCAAATACCGCCGTCTGCTCGCTACCCAGGCACTTATGTATGTACTTAACCTAACTAACTTAACCTAATTATCAGGTGTGCACAACATGGTCAGACTAAACTCCGGCTGACACCCCAAAAACCTACAATCCGCTACAGAAAAATGTATATTGTTTGTTTATTAACTCATTGAGTGCCAGCCACTTTTGGAGAACGGACGCTCCCAGTGCCAGAGTTTCAGAGCGTTTTCAGTGATTTCTCGAGGCCCACAGAATATTGTGTGATATTACTATGTAAACACCGAACACGCACAAAGAACGAGGAGACTCTCTTCTATCATCTGCAAAAAAAAGTTTATTGATCCCATTTTCCGTTCTTTAGTTATGAGCCGGAGAAGATAGCTTGATTTAACCAAAAACAGCCATTTTTTTCTAGAAGCTGAGATAATGAGCCTTTTGTGAAATTAAACATTTCAAGCACATCACTGACTCTGAAGCTAATATTTTCTAATGTAGTCACACCTCAAAAATAATTTCCTTCAATAAAACAGTGAAGGCCAGGGAATTTTGTTTTGCAGAATAATATTTTTTAGCCTGCGTGTGCTGCTGGTTGCAGCTTCTTGCTGGTCTTGATTTGCTGCTGGTGGGCATCGGATATTCTGGCTTGCGTTTGCCAATCCTGTCCTGCTGTCTGGGTCTGTCTGGGTCAGTGTTGTGTGCTGCTCTGCGTGGGAGTGTCTCTGGTGGCTTTCTGCTGCGTTTGCTGTGCACAGTGAAGGGTGCGCTACAACCAGCTTTTTTACAGCGTTCCGCGTGTGTTTGTCACCGGCTCCCATGCTTCCAGTTGAGAATAATAACAACTCCACGGCTGATCATGCGGATGGGCTGTCGCAACGGACACGGAGGGGCTCAATTGTGGCAGCAGATTGGCTGCTGCAGGCACAGCTAACGTTATGCTTCATGCATATCGATGCATACGGATGCGATGCGATTTCCGTTTCCCCAACGACTTCTTCTTTGTTTTTTCCTCGCCTTTCTGTAATCTGGAGAGCACTGTCGCCACCTAAGGGTTCTGTAAAATAGGTTATACACATTCAATAGCTCCCATATTGTAAGAGGCGATGTAAGAGGGTTAGATCCACGTCCCACTGTCAAAAAACGCAATTGACGACTTTAGTCGTCTTTGGCACTCAACGTTACTAAAGCAATTGACGACTAAAGTCGTCATTGGCACTCAATGAGTTAACTGGCCCCTGGCCTCCTATCATTTCACGAAATTGGGCCCCGGGCAAAGCAAGTAGAGTATCACTGACCTAAGGCATCCATACCAACTATGGCATGCTAGCTTGTCGGGATGGCGTTTTGGCCAGGGGAAAAGTACTTTGAAAGGGGTCCCTTGACCTCTCACCTATATCTGAATGAAAATGGGCTCTCTGGATACCCACAAGTCTCCCCTTTACAGATATGATACGTAACATGAGCATTTTTGACTGGTCAGCATAAATCCACAGAACAGTGGATCACATGACTGATGGAGCTTCCACGGACCTGATTCTGTTGGGGGGAGGGGGGGGGGGGCGCATTTGACGATACCCCAAAGACACCTCACTCCTTTTCACAGCCTGATGTTGGCAGGTATGGGTTTTCCAACATACAGTATGCCCATGTAGCGTAGCCTAGTCAGCACGGTCACTACTTTTTTTTTAGGTAGCTACGCATACACCCTCTGATGATGAGATTTACATCACACACACACACACACACACACACACACAACACACACACACACAACACACACACACACACACAACACACAACACACACACACACACACACACACACACATACACACATACACAACACACAACACACACACACACACACATCACACACACACACACACACACACACACAACACACAACACACACACACACACACACACACAACACACAACACACACACACACACACACACACAGTCCTCCAGACTGGGGCAGATATCATCTTGACATGGTCGCTCTATAATTAAACTGGTGTCATCTGTCTGCTGTGGCGCAGCACGAGGCACGAGAGGCAGCGCGGCTAACGTTACACACACGCACACACACACACACACACACACACACACACACACACACACAC
The DNA here is from genome assembly GCF_964638095.1 of Poromitra crassiceps. Taxonomy (NCBI): domain Eukaryota; kingdom Metazoa; phylum Chordata; class Actinopteri; order Beryciformes; family Melamphaidae; genus Poromitra; species Poromitra crassiceps. The sequence goes on from NC_139637.1 coordinate 27,717,011, forward strand.
ACACACACACACACACACACAGTGGTCGATGTGGTCTGTTCTTTGTATGTCTCTAATATCTTTATTAAAGGAAACAGGAAGGCAGAGAGAGGAAGGAGAACCTGAACCTATGTCCAAAACTAAACCCAATAAAGTGCCCAAGTCAGCACGCCCTCTTCCGGGTTCTCCATGGGGCCTGGGCAGTGACATCTCCCCTTCATTTATCCATTGACTTTTCCTAAAATCCGTATACTGTATGATTAGGGATGTCACAATATATCGTCCCACGATATATCGCGATATCAAAACGTGACAATATGCATCGTTGAGATGAAATCTCATATCGCGAGAAAAAGAAGCTGAACATGGTGGCACTGATCTGCATCTGATTGCATGCTCGCTCTCCTTTTCATTGCTTTGTTTGAACAGACGAGGGACGTTACAGACACGGAGGATGAAAATGGTGAATTGACTCAAATTAGCGTGGAGGATGCCCCCTCAACTTACAAATTGATCGCAAAAACATATTGTTAAAATATCGTATCGCATCGTTATCGTGAACCCAATATCGTGTATCGTATCGTATCGTGAACTGAGTGTATCGTGACACTCCTATGCATGATCAAACCAAGCCATTCAGCTATTCAGAATCACCAGAGACATTTGACTTGTTTAAGGATTTACACAGGCTGTCATGTCAAGATGGACGCATCTGCCACAGAAGACCTTAGGGCTGCCCCCTCCAGGTCGATTGGTCGATTGTTTGGTCAACGTGCTCTTCGTCGACGAGATTCACGTTGGTCGAGCAATCGCTGGTGTTAATAATTTCATAGGAGAAATTTTATTTAATCAAAATAAAAGCGATCCGGAACGAAGTAGCGTGCCGCAGAAGCATGTTGCAACACAGAGCTTTTCTAGAAGCACACAGGGAGTGATCCAGGGTAGAGCCATGGGCTACAGAGAGACAGGCTAACAGTTAGCAGGCTATCTAGACAAAAGAAGAGCAGCCAGCAGAGTGATGGAATTAATAAGTAAATGGCTGAGCTATCATCAGCACAAACAACGGACACGTTTCAGCACGCAGCCACCATCAGCTGTTAACGAGCGGCTAACTATGCAGTACCACCTTATGAGTTGAGACTACAGTCGTCAGTGAGACTGAACGTCCACAGAGATACACTCCAACTCCAGTAATGTTAGACAGACTTATAAGATGTTACTGGAATAAATCACAAAAGCTGTCTAGCTGTCCTTTCTGCCAACTAATTAACCATGCCACGTGTGCTAACGTTACATAAGCATAACCATCGCACACGCTTTCTGAACTGAAAGCTGTTTCCCAATAACTGAATATGGCCAGGTGTTGCATGGCACGCTGATCAGTCTGTCCATTCCGGTAATGTTACAACGCTGCAAATAGCTTTTATTTATAATTATCAGCTATCGGGTATAGTGCGCCCAGTAGTCAGTACACTGCACAAAATAAGAAAAAAATACACAAATTATTTATATATATTTATTTGTTTAGGCCCCGTTACGACCAATCAATTGGTCGGAGCTGGGGTCGACTTTTAGTCGACCAGGATAACCTTTGGTCGAGGGCAGCCCTAGAAGACCTACATGCAAAATTGGACGTTGGCGTATGCATGCACTGCACACAATTTAAAAGTGTAAAGTTGTGTT
>NC_139637.1:27718872-27738872 GCF_964638095.1 Poromitra crassiceps
ATGCAGACTCGTCACCATCTCGGAAGAAAAGCCGATGACCGGTGTGTTGCCTGCAAACTTCAGGAGTTTGTCACAAGAGTAATGACGGTGATTAAACTTGAGCCGAACTACGTGTGTTTTAACGCACACCTGCTGACCAATTATAAAAGAGTATTCACCCAGACCATAGTATAAGTTTCAATAATAAATCAAATTAATTAAGTGCACTCATCCGTGGAATCATTCTTTATTTATAGGCTATTATTTCTGTTAGCTGAAGAAATGGTATACTGTGGTGTCTGGCACAGTGCGGCCTTTGTTTTCAGCTCTTTCCTCCTCCGCCTCCTCAGTGGTCTCGTGCTGCTCGTCTCATCTTCTGAAGTCCTTTGCCTGAGACCACACACTAAGCTCTGCCCTGAACCTCTACCCTGAACAACACTAAGCTCTGCCCTGAACCACACTAAGCTCTGCCCTGAACCTCTACCCTGAACCACACTAAGCTCTGCCCTGAACCTCTACCCTGAACCACACTAAGCTCTGCCCTGAACCTCTACCCTGAACCACACTAAGCTCTGCCCTGAACCTCTACCCTGAACCACACTAAGCTCTGCCCTGAACCTCTACCCTGAACCACACTAAGCTCTGCCCTGAACCTCTACCCTGAACCACACTAAGCTCTGTCCTGAACCTCTACCCTGAACCACACTAAGCTCTGCCCTGAACCTCTATCCTGAACCACACTAAGCTCTGTCCTGAACCTCTATCCTGAACCACACTAAGCTCTGTCCTGAACCTCTATCCTGAACCACACTAAGCTCTGCCCTGAACCTCTACCCTGAACCACACTAAGCTCTGTCCTGAACCTCTACCCTGAACCACACTAAGCTCTGTCCTGAACCTCTACCCTGAACCACACTAAGCTCTGTCCTGAACCTCTACCCTGAACCACACTGAGCTCTGTCCTGAACCTCTATCCTGAACCACACTAAGCTCTGCCCTGAACCTCTACCCTGAACCACACTAAGCTCTGCCCTGAACCTCTACCCTGAACCACACTAAGCTCTGCCCTGAACCTCTACCCTGAACCACACTAAGCTCTGTCCTGAACCTCTACCCTGAACCACACTAAGCTCTGCCCTGAACCTCTACCCTGAACCACACTAAGCTCTACCCTGAACCACACTAAGCTCTGTCCTGAACCACACTAAGCTCTGTCCTGAACCACACTAAGCTCTGCCCTGAACCACACTAAGCTCTGCCCTGAACCTCTACCCTGAACCACACTAAGCTCTACCCTGAACCTCTACCCTGAACCACACTAAGCTCTGTCCTGAACCTCTACCCTGAACCACACTAAGCTCTGTCCTGAACCTCTACCCTGAACCACACTAAGCTCTGCCCTGAACCTCTACCCTGAACCACACTAAGCTCTACCCTGAACCACACTAAGCTCTGTCCTGAACCACACTAAGCTCTGTCCTGAACCACACTAAGCTCTACCCTGAACCACACTAAGCTCTGCCCTGAACCACACTAAGCTCTACCCTGAACCTCTACCCTGAACCACACTAAGCTCTGTCCTGAACCACACTAAGCTCTACCCTGAACCACACTAAGCTCTGCCCTGAACCTCTACCCTGAACCACACTAAGCTCTACCCTGAACCTCTACCCTGAACCACACTAAGCTCTGTCCTGAACCTCTACCCTGAACCACACTAAGCTCTGTCCTGAACCACACTAAGCTCTACCCTGAACCACACTAAGCTCTGCCCTGAACCTCTACCCTGAACCACACTAAGCTCTGCCCTGAACCTCACTAAGCTCTACCCTGAACCACACTAAGCTCTACCCTGAACCACACTAAGCTCTGCCCTGAACCTCTACCCTGAACCACACTAAGCTCTGCCCTGAACCTCACTAAGCTCTACCCTGAACCACACTAAGCTCTGTCCTGAACCACACTAAGCTCTGTCCTGAACCACACTAAGCTCTACCCTGAACCACACTAAGCTCTGCCCTGAACCTCTACCCTGAACCACACTAAGCTCTACCCTGAACCTCTACCCTGAACCACACTAAGCTCTGTCCTGAACCACACTAAGCTCTACCCTGAACCACACTAAGCTCTACCCTGAACGACACTAAGCTCTGCCCTGAACCTCTACCCTGAACCACACTAAGCTCTACCCTGAACCTCTACCCTGAACCACACTAAGCTCTGTCCTGAACCTCTACCCTGAACCACACTAAGCTCTGTCCTGAACCTCTACCCTGAACCACACTAAGCTCTGCCCTGAACTAGGGGTGTTAATGATGAACCGATAGTCGGTTAACTGCCGTTAAGAACATAACCGATTAAAATGAATGAACTGTTTTGACCGACAACATTGTTACTTTGTGTCATCAGTCTTCATAGCTCACAGTGTGTAAATTATACCAGTCCAGCAGGGAAGAGGGGGGAGGGAGAGAGGGGGAGAGGGAAATGAAGACAAGAAAGAAAGAAAGAAAGAAAGAAAGAAAGAAAGAAAGAAAGAAAGAAAGATTGGACAAACAATGACAAAGGCAGAAAGAGAAATGAACAAAAAAAATCAAATTAAATAAACAACTAATGAAAGAGAGGGGAGGGGAGAGGGAGAGAGAGGGAGGAAAGCAGGAGAGAGGGAGGGAGAGAGAGGGAGGAAAGCAGGAGAGAGGGAGGGAGAGAGACAGAGAGTGAGAGAGGAGAGGAGGAGAGGGAGGGAGGAAAGCAGGAGAGAGGGAGGGAGAGACAGAGAGTGAGAGAGGAGGAGAGAGAGGGAGGAAAGCAGGAGAGAGGGAGGGAGAGAGACAGAGAGTGAGAGAGGAGAGGAGGAGAGAGAGGGAGGAAAGCAGGAGAGAGGGAGGGAGAGAGACAGAGAGTGAGAGAGGAGGAGAGAGACAAAAGTGCTGTAATCAGACCTCAGGCTGTTTGTTCTCAATTAGAGCCTCCTACACTGTGTGTGTGTGTGTGTGTGTGTGTGTGTGTGTGTGTGTGTGTGTGTGTGTGTGTGTGTGTGTGTGTGTGTAGTGTGTGTTTGTTTGTTTGTTTGCACGTGTGTGTGTGTGTGTGTGTGTGTGTGTGTGTAGTGTGTGTGTGTGTTTGTTTGCACGTGTGTGTGTGTGTGTGTGTGTGTGTGTGTGTGTGTGTTTGTTTGTGTGTGTGTGTGTGTGTGTGTGCTCGTGTGTTTTATGATGTTTGTGCATCTATGTTTAGGTCTGTGTGCATACATGTGTTCATCTGTGTGTGTGTGTGTGTGTGTGTGTGTGTGTGTGTGTGTGTGTGTGTGTGTGTGTGTGTGTGTGTGTGTGTGTGTGTGTGTGTGTGCATGTGTGTGTGTGTCTTGCCGCAGTGCCACATATCCCTCCTCCCACTCTGAAGCTAAAAACAAATGCAGCAGGTCTCATTACACACACTGAGAGCCAAATCAATACACACGGCCTCTGGGGGGTGTGTGTGTAGGTGAGTGTCCGTGTCCGTGTGCGTGTGTGTGTGTGTGTGTGTGTGTAGGTGAGTGTCCGTGTCCGTGTGCGTGTGTGTGTCCGTGTGTGTGTGTCCGTGTGTGTGTGTGTGTGTGTGTGTGTGTGTGTGTGTGTGTGTGTGTGTGTGTGTGTGTGTGTGTGTGTGTGTGTAGGTGAGTGTCCGTGTCCGTGTGTGTGTGTCCGTGTGTGTGTGTGTGTGTGTGTGTGTGTGTGTGTGTGTGTGTGTGTGTGTGTGTGCGCTTCCGTGCATGTGTGTGTGTGTGGTCATGCCTGTGTGTGTGTGTGTGTGTGTGTGTCTGTGTGTGTGTGTGTGTGTGTGTGTGTGCGTGCATGTGTGTGCGTGCATGTGTGTGCGTGTGAGAGTGTGTAATTTTTGACATTCAGCAATAAGAGTGTTAGATAGATAGATAGATAGATAGATAGATAGATAGATAGAAAATGTTGTCATTCCTCCTGCAACATGCCTCACTTATCACTCAAACTAGCTGTCAGTCATCACTCCTCACGTCTCACATGAAAACATCATTGGTTGTTTTTGTTTGTTCTTCCGTGTGATGGAGAAACCACAAGAACGCCTCCGTGAAGTGACCAACAACCATCACACAGGAATGACAGCGTTTTGGTGTGAGGACTGAAGGTGTTTCAGAGCACACGTGATGCAGTGTATCTGTGATACACAAGAGCTGACAACGCTTAAGCTTAATTTATACTTATTAGAAAGTGTCGCTCAGCACATGGTCGCAGACGAAAAATAAAGTGTCGCTCATGTTGCTGCATTTATGCTTCTCTCCGCGGCGCAACGGTCACGTGACGCTAGAGACAGAGGGAGGCAGAGAACTAGTGCAGTGCAGACAGGCAAGAGAGGGAATGCTGTCAGTGAAGCCACGTCGGAGGCAAGATGTAACTGCAGCCGCATATAATATAACGACACACAACCACACAATCACTTCCTCTCTCTCTGGGAAGTTGGTCACGGTGTTCTTTGTGATTTTCACGAAGTCATACATCAAGGACATGCTGATAAAAATGCCGGGGACACGTTCATTAATTTCATTTCAGTGAAAACTAAAACAAGGAAGTCGCGCGTGCCCGTCTATTAGGGATGGGCATCGAATTTCGAATTTTCGAATAATCGTTGTTATTATCAAGGTCGACTTTTATTATTGAAATTCGAAATTCGAATTTTTTTTTTTTTTTTTTTTTTTTTTTTTTTAGTGAAATGTTGCATTGTCTCCCCTGATTCTAAGTATAGTCAAATCGCTTGGTTTGAGCAAGTAAAACAATTTTCATAAACATTTTAAGCAAGGTTTATGGAAAAATAAATGGCGGATGAAATCCCATGAAGAGGGAGAGGGGGTGACTTTGGCACCCCTTTGGCACTCAGACCTGAGCCTACTAAATATTTAATGAACCACTCATGATTGTCAAAACTGTTTTTTATTTTCGAAAATGTCAATGTCATGTAACATGTTCTTTACTTCAGTGGTGCAATGCTTGTTTGAGCTAAAAATCCACAACAGAAGCTTTTTATATTAATTAAAGGATGGGTTTTCCGTGGGGAATATGAATATATATTAAATCTCACGCCCCTAAGGTTTTCGAATCCGTTGAAATTTTTGAAATTGGATATTCACTGCCAGAGATATCAAGCATCTCTCACATATTTTTTGGGCCAGCCGACGCGTTTCGCGTCATCTGGCCTAAGTCCGCCTTGCGGAAGTCGTGCACCTATGAACTACAACTGTTGTTGGCCATGGTCCCGCCTCTAGAGGTCCTCCACGCCCCTTCAGAGGCCTTGACCAAAACAAAAACGCAGCCATCTTGTCAACCGCCTAGCCTGCTGTAGCTAATATTAGCTTCCCATAGTTCCTTGCAAAGAGACCATTATCTCGGGAACGGAAGCACTAATCGACACGGGACTGGCGGCATTGGAAAGCTCGTCAAATTTTACATCTAGTAGTAGGTGGGTTGAAGTAACGAAATCAACGCTGAGCAATGTACCCGTTTTTACACATTTTTACAGAAAATAGTTACAACATCAGATGCGCGTAACTCCTACGAAAATGCCTTAAAATGCATGAAAAAAATTTTATGAAGACATCTCCCGACATATATACTACCGTTTACATTTGGTGCAATTTGGAGGCAATTTTATTTTCGATTTATTTCTTGTTCTTTGTATATTTCATTGTCGAAGCCTTCTTCTTCTTCTTCTTTGAGTTTTATGGCGGTTGGCAAACATATATGTGCATTACCGCCACCTACTGGAGTTTGATATCAGCCAAATGCCTGAGGGGTGGGCATAAAAACGAAGGCCACGCGAGCCCAGTGCATTGTGGGAAATGTAGTATTTCGAGTCCCCGCACCCGCACCTCCCCCCCACCACCCCCCCCCCCACACACAGAGTGGATTTCGGTTGATATCTCTGTGAGTAAACCTCCAATTTCAAAAATTTCAACGGATTCGAAAACCTTAGGGGCGTGAGATTTAATATATATTCATATTCCCCACGGAAAACCCATCCTTTAATAAAGCCGTAGACTTATCAGGGGAGACAATGCAACATTTCACTCACAAAATTTTTTTTTTTTTTTTTTTTTTTTTTTTTTTTTTGCATTTTTTTATTTATTTTCGAAATTCGAATTAAATTCGAATTTGGCCAGCGAATTTCGAATAGTGTTTTTGCTAGAAATGCCCATCCCTACCGTCTATATAGCCAATCAGACTTGCGCGACATTATGTGACGTAGTCAGCGACACTAGACATTTCACCAGGTAGCAGACGCTGCTCGCAGACACTTGAAAGTGTCGACTCAAGTCCTCATTTCTGTCGGCGACCGTTTCAAAAGTGTCGGCAGACGAAGCATAAATTGGGCTTTAGTCTGAGGAATGATAGCCAACACTCTGAGGTAGGAGGATGCCCTAAAATGGTTGCCGTACAGGAGACAAAAAACAGACACTGAAACATGTAGGTAGGCACAATAATACCAGAATAAGTTGCTAAATGTACTACGGCAATAAAAAATATACATATTATCTAATATAGAATTATGCTAAAATACTGAAAGTGTGAAAATGTGCATAAAGTGACTAAGTATCAAAACTAAAACGTATACAAATAATATACATACATTACAGCTGGGTGGGATCAGCCTACGACTGAAGGTGCTCAGCAGAACCACCTGCAGGACATGGAGTGGTGAGCAGGATTGCTTATTATGGAGTGGAGTTTAGAGAGCATTCTCCGCTCTGCCACCTGCTGGAGTTTGTCCAGTTCAGTCCCAGAGGTGGAGCTCGCCTTCCACATGAGTTTATTTATTCTGTTCTTGTCTGCTGTGCGAGCAGCCTCCCCCCCACACAGCACACCAAAGAACAGAGCAGCCTCCCCCCAGCACAGCACACCAAAGAACAGAGCACCCTCCCCCCAGCACAGCACACCAAAGAACAGAGCACCCTCCCAAACGAATTTTGATATTCGAATATTATTCGAATTTAATAATTATGAACGAAATTCGATTATTATTATTTTTTTAAACGAATATATATATATATATATATATATATATATATATATATATTTTTTTTTTTTTTTTTTTTTTTTAAGAACACTAGAACAGTGACAAGTTCTGACAACATACTTGAAGAAAAGAGTGTTAAAGCAGCTACGAGCAACTTTTTCGATTGTTATTAAACAGTATAAATTTAATATCAATGCATCACATCTTACCTCTAATAGTCCACGATACCAACGCAGAGTAGTCTCGCTTGAACCCCGAGTGAATCGGCCAGTGTTAGTGTGTCTGTAGCCAGGGCAGATCAGGAATTGAAATGAAACGGTTTGCAGCAGCCACTTCGGCCATAACCACAAAATAACTTAAATTAAGTAAAAAGGCAGCTGCGTTTCACTTCCTGGTTTCACTTCCGCGTTTCACTTCCGGGTTACCCGGTCCGGTCGCTCTAGAGAGCCCCCTGTTGACGCGAGTTTAGACAGACTATAGACTTAATAATCACCTAAGGGAGCAATCTCAGATACACACGGCTTTGGTCTTGTCGACTATTAGAGGTAAGATGTGATGCATTGATATTAAATTTATACTGTTTAATAACAATCGAAAAAGTTGCTCGTAGCTGCTTTAACTGAAGTTGACTGTTGAAGCTGCTATACTGATGTAAACCTACCTGTAGCTCTTAAAATGTATGTTCATTCATTGTTAACTGAAGTTGACTGTTGAAGCTGCTATACTGAATGTAAACATGTAGCTCTTAAGTGCAATACGTGACTGATTTTTTTTGTTCATGGCTCATTGTTGTTTTGGCAAAGTTTACTTATTTGTTTATTGATAAGGAGCTCAAACAAAGGCTGTGTCTTTTTTTATTATCAATTATTTTATTTTAGCATTTCAGACAGCACCAATACATCACTGATGAATATTAACTAAGCTCTGGTTATCTGACCTATTTTCTAATGCAATGAATGTATATGTACATTGTACAAGGAACATGTTTTCTTAAATAAACATCATTGCTGGACTATTTGTGATAAGCCTAATATTATTTTGAATATTCATCCACCATTCACTTTTCCATCTACATTTGGTAAAATGCTTAGAAAAAGTTTTACTTGGTCAAACCCAAAGATTCAGCTATATTTAGAATCAGAACATAACATAAGAGAAGACAACAATTCACTCAGACCAAAAAGTTTTTTTTTTTTTTTTAATTCAATTAAAAATTAATTAAAATATTCGAATATAATTCGAATATTAAAATGTATAAAGCACTGAAATTCGAATTTGATTATAGAGGGAGATTGACAGCCCTACAGCACAACACACCAAAGAACAGAGCAGCCTCCCCCCAGCACAGCACACCAAAGAACAGAGCACCCTCCCCCCAGCACAACACACCAAAGAACAGAGCACCCTCCCCCCAGCACAACACACCAAAGAACAGAGCAGCCTCCCCCCAGCACAGCACACCAAAGAACAGAGCACCCTCCCCCCAGCACAACACACCAAAGAACAGAGCACCCTCCCCCCAGCACAACACACCAAAGAACAGAGCACCCTCCCCCCAGCACAACACACCAACGAACAGAGCAGCCTCCCCCCAGCACAGCACAACACACCAAAGAACAGAGCAGCCTCCCCCCAGCACAGCACACCAAAGAACAGAGCAGCCTCCCCCCAGCACAACACACCAAAGAACAGAGCAGCCTCCCCCCAGCACAACACACCAAAGAACAGAGCACCCTCCCCCCAGCACAGCACAACACACCACACCAAAGAACAGAGCAGCCTCCCCCCAGCACAACACACCAAAGAACAGAGCACCCTCCCCCCAGCACAACACACCAAAGAACAGAGCAGCCTCCCCCCAGCACAACACACCCAAGAACAGAGCAGCCTCCCCCCAGCACAGCACAACACACCACACCAAAGAACATAGCAGCCTCCCCCCAGCACAGCACAACACACCAAAGAACAGAGCAGCCTCCCCCCAGCACAACACACCAAAGAACAGAGCAGCCTCCCCCCAGCACAGCACAACACACCACACCAAAGAACAGAGCAGCCTCCCCCAGCACAGCACAACACACCAAAGAACAGAGCAGCCTCCCCCCAGCACAGCACAACACACCAAAGAACAGAGCAGCCTCCCCCCAGCACAACACACCAAAGAACAGGGCAGCCTCCCCCCAGCACAGCACAACACACCAAAGAACAGGGCAGCCTCCCCCCAGCACAGCACAACACACCAAAGAACAGAGCAGCCTCCCCCCAGCACAACACACCAAAGAACAGGGCAGCCTCCCCCCAGCACAGCACAACACACCAAAGAACAGGGCAGCCTCCCCCCAGCACAGCACAACACACCAAAGAACAGAGCAGCCTCCCCCCAGCACAGCACACCAAAGAACAGAGCAGCCTCCCCCCAGCACAACACAGCACACCAAAGAACAGAGCAGCCTCCCCCCAGCACAGCACACCAAAGAACAGAGCAGCCTCCCCCCAGCACAACACAGCACACCAAAGAACAGAGCAGCCTCCCCCCAGCACAGCACACCCAAGAACAGAGCAGCCTCCCCCCAGCACAACACACCAAAGAACAGGGCAGCCTCCCCCCAGCACAGCACAGCACACCAAAGAACAGAGCAGCCTCCCCCCAGCACAACACAGCACACCAAAGAACAGAGCAGCCTCCCCCCAGCACAACACAGCACACCAAAGAACAGAGCAGCCTCCCCCCAGCACAACACACCAAAGAACAGAGCACCCTCCCCCCAGCACAGCACAGCACACCAAAGAACAGAGCAGCCTCCCCCCAGCACAGCACACCCAAGAACAGAGCAGCCTCCCCCCAGCACAGCACAGCACACCAAAGAACAGGGCAGCCTCCCCCCAGCACAGCACAGCACACCAAAGAACAGAGCAGCCTCCCCCCAGCACAACACACCAAAGAACAGGGCAGCCTCCCCCCAGCACAGCACAACACACCAAAGAACAGAGCACCCTCCCCCCAGCACAACACACCAAAGAACAGAGCACCCTCCCCCCAGCACAACACACCAAAGAACAGAGCACCCTCCCCCCAGCACAACACACCAAAGAACAGGGCACCCTCCCCCCAGCACAACACACCAAAGAACAGAGCACCCTCCCCCCAGCACAACACACCAAAGAACAGGGCACCCTCCCCCCAGCACAACACACCAAAGAACAGAGCACGCTCCCCCCAGCACAACACACCAAAGAACAGAGCAGCCTCCCCCCAGCACAACACACCAAAGAACAGAGCAGCCTCCCCCCAGCACAACACACCAAAGAACAGAGCAGCCTCCCCCCAGCACAGCACAACACACCAAAGAACAGAGCAGCCTCCCCCCAGCACAACACACCAAAGAACAGGGCAGCCTCCCCCCAGCACAGCACACCAAAGAACAGAGCACCCTCCCCCCAGCACAGCACACCAAAGAACAGAGCACCCTCCCCCCAGCACAACACACCAAAGAACAGAGCAGCCTCCCCCCAGCACAGCACACCAAAGAACAGGGCAGCCTCCCCCCAGCACAGCACACCAAAGAACAGAGCACCCTCCCCCCAGCACAGCACACCAAAGAACAGAGCAGCCTCCCCCCAGCACAGCACAACACACCAAAGAACAGAGCACCCTCCCCCCAGCACAGCACACCAAAGAACAGGGCAGCCTCCCCCCAGCACAGCACACCAAAGAACAGGGCAGCCTGCCCCAGTGGTGTAGTCTACGTGATACGCAGGTATACGCCGTATAAACACTGCGAAATGACTCAGATTTGCGTATGCGCGACCACTCGGAAATGCGCTATGATAACGTATACGTTTCAATTTCCATTCATAAAATTCACCCTGTGCGCTCTGTGTGTTACCCTACGTTCACACACAGCACATAGACATTCATGCAGTGTCTCTATGGGTGCCAGAATGGGGGGGGACAAAGGGACAATTTGTTTTGACAATTTGTTTATATGTTTTCATGTAAAGCGTCTGAGTATAGAGACACTGCATGAAATAGGCCACGCCCATCATGGGGGAAAGCTCTCCATTCACTTCCACACACCAGCATCATTTTCCTTGAATTAAACATAGCTAAAGGCTGTTGTGTGGTGGGGCTGCACAGACAACAAATGTAAAAAAATCGGCAGTTAAAGTTTTTTTGTACTCCTGAGCAAAACAAGGAAGCCAATGAGAATTAGCGAGAAGAAAAATGTGGATCTAGCTGTCAAGAAGTAAGTTGGAGTGTTCATCTTCCGTATATACGATCTTTTGGTGCAACACGCAACCATGCACGTGACATAGGAGAACGCCAGGATTGGAGGGGGGGTTCCTGTTTTCCCCCGTCTTGGGCGTGGTTTCTGAATGATGACGCGTTATGCAGTGTCTCTATAGTGCTATATAAGTCCTATCTATTATTATTCGTATTATTTCTGCTGATGGATGTTGTCATCATGTTACAGGACAGGCATCACGCACACACTCTCTCTCTCTCACACACACACACACACACACACACAGGGCCCGAAATTAGAGCCCGCCACCCGCCAATGGCGGGCAGATTTTAGGTTTGGCGAGTGACTCTGAGAGGTCTGTCCGCCACGTGGCGGGTCCCAAAATAGTTGTCATGTAATATTAAAACTGTGTGTAGCCGGCTAACATGAGTGCTTCCTGAGGCTGTTTCATTCTGGCTCTCCTGTATAGGCTACCAAACGTGACTCTGGAATGAAATGCAGTCGTCAATTTAGCGGAGGTAAATTGACAGCCTAACGCCGGGCGAATCAATCAATGAATCAATCGCTTGCACTTGTTGCCGACACTCGTATGATACAGTATATATGAGGAAATTAAAAAACACGATTTCAGACGGAAGCCCGTCTTTATTATCACACGAACACTACAACACATGCATGCGGCCACAACACACACTCATGCTGACGGTGGCCGGTGAAATATGTCCTCTGCATTTGACCCATACAGGCTTGTCCTTTCCTCCAGGGGTCAGGCCAGGAGCAGTGGTCGCTTTTTCTTTCCAGCGCCCGGGGACCATCATTGGACCATCATTGGACCAACTTCAGATGTTGTCGTCACTGGTCGGATGACGATCTTCTGCATGTTTTTAGTGGGGGGTTATGTACGGAGGAACCCCCTGGGGGGTACGGGGAGAACATGCAAACTCCACACAGAAAGGCCCTTTCGACGAGATAGCCCACCTGGGCAGTAGGCACTGAAGATATGGGGGGATCACAACTCCAGCGCCCACAGCGTCCCAGGCGAGAATCGAACTCAGGACCTTCTAGCTGTGAGGCGACAGCGCTACCGACTGCGCCACCATACCCCCGACATAATAGTTATGTGTGTTTTGGTGCGCAGCTGGCTAACACGAGTGCTTTGTGAGACTGTTTCACATGGCTCTCCCGTAGAAGCTACCAAACATGACTCTGGAATGGAATGCAGTCGTCAATTTAGCGGAGGTAAAAAGCGTCTTTTAACCTCTGCTAAATTGACAGCCTACATCGGGCGAATCAATCAATGAATCAATGGCTCGCGCTTGTTGCCGAGCTCGTGTGATGAGATGAATCAAAATGCTTACCACCAATAAAGCCGAAGGGGAGCCGAGAACGAGTGCAGGGGAGCTAACGCAGGTGCCAGGTGTGAGTGGGAGAGAAAGGTGTGTAGCCCAAGTTGTGCGCTGTCTGTCTGGACTGACACTGTCGCAGTTATTACCTTTAGCTGCGTTGTTTTTTTTACAACAATTTAAGCTCAAGATTAACTTGACATGTATTGATAAGATTGACTTGATTAATCAATCATCAATCAATATATTAAAATAATTTACTTCAAATTTTACTCTGGCCTCTTATTTAAGTGTGTATTCTTCAACGGAATACCTTATCTACTTGAAATGTACTGAAAAAAAAGGATATATATGGATATATGTGACACAAAAATTTGTTTTTTTTTGGCCGGTAAGAAATATGCTTGGCGGGTAGATTTTTTTCATCTACCCGCCACTGGCCGGTGGGTCAAAAAGTTAATTTCGGGCCCTGCACGCACACACACACACACACACACACACACAGACACACACACAGGCAGACAGACAGGCAGACAGACAGTCTATATTTAGCTGGTAGCAGGAGAAAACTACTGAATTTTTAAAACTCTGGTAACTCTAGTTCTACCTCTCCTCTCTCTCTCTCTGTATCTCTCTTTTTTCAATGCTCGTTCTCTCCTAATCCCTCCCTTCCTTACGTCACCTCTCATCCCTCTCTCTCTCTCTCTCTCATGTGGGGATCGCTGTGGCAACCCCCTGGTTTCCCAGGGCGAGAATAGAACCCTGTTACATCATCCTGTCCTCCTACACACACACACACACACACACACACACACACACACACACAATTACAACCTCAAACCCAACTATAGCCTTTAAAGTGCCCCGCCCTGTGTGTGTGTGTGTGTGTGTGTGTGTGTGTGTGTGTGTGTGTGTGTGTGTGTGTGTGTGTGTGTGTGTGAGGGGATGTGATGGAGAGTTGTGATGTGCCATCCTCTCTCCACCTGCCTCTCTCCCTCCCTCCTCTCTCCCTCTCTCTGCCTCTCTATCTCTCTCTCCCTCCCTCCTTCTCTCTCTCCCTCTCTCTCTATCTATCTCTACCCCCACTTCTCTCTCTGATATAAACAGTCTGATGGGCGAACACCAAACACCAGCACAGAGAAGCCTAATGGCCTGTGGTGTGTGTGTGTGTGTGTGTGTGTGTGTGTGTGTGTGTGTGTGTGTGTGTGTGTGTGTGTGTGTGTGTGTGTGTGTGTGCGCGTGTGTGTGTGCGTGCGCAGGCCACAAACACACACACTTCAAAAAGTATATTTTATAGGCAGATATCTTCACATGACATCAACCCAAACCTTGAATGAGCTCCATCGCCTTGGTTCCATCATCAGACGTGTAAAAACTGTGATCGACATGGTCATAGGCTATACAGTAACCACTGATACAGTAACCTCTCTCCCTGCAATTGCACCATGCAACAATAGCTTAACCCGAGTGGACAATTCTGGCATAGGCTATTGAAATAGGCTAGAATTCAAATCTCACACATTCCTACCCTATTAAAGAAACAAATATTTTGTAGATGTGTAGGCCTATATGTTATAGCCTATATGAACCAAACGTCTAATTACAGTAAGCACACGCTTTGGGACATCACTGCGTAATTGCACGGTGGCCCTCTCTCTCTCTCTCTCTCTCTCTCTCTCTCTCTCTCTCTCTCTCTCTCTCTCTCTCTCTCTCTCTCTCTCTCTCTCTCTCTCTCTCTCTCTCTCTCTCTCTCTCTCTCTCTCTCTCTCTCTTTTCTCTCTCTGTCTCTCTCTCTCTCTGCTTGCTCTCAGCAAGAAAGATGGCGGTGACGCTGTGACTTTTAAGGGGAGTGATCTCACCTTGTGAATCCTGTATGGGCATAAACACGCCTACTGTATGGACGTTTGCACAGAAATGACGTGAAGCGCAGCGGCCCTATGTGTGATAGTACTATGGGGCGGGCCTGGGTTACGGTCTCAAACTTAATGGCGCTATACCTGTTCTTTAAATATTCACACTCTTATTCATAAAACTAAAATAACTGGCGGTGCCTCCAATAATGTTAAGGAAATATAAAATATATATATATCCCTGATCCCTGTTGATGTATATTGTGTCTTTTTAAACTACCTTTTTAAACAATTATTTATTACCCAGATATGAATTACTTATATATGAATTACACAACATGTATGATTTAACTGCAATAAACCCAAAACGTGGGGATTTATTACTCTAGGTAACAAAATGTAGAAAAAAAAAGTGCTTTGGATCAAATATCAAACAAATGCAAATAAAATAATATTGACAATTGACAAACAACAATAATTATTAATGTATCTTTTTATATTCCAATTCTTTGTTATCGATGTATCTGTTACCTCTAATTTATATGTCCAATTAGTATAACCTCTTTGAAAACAATAAACCTCAAAAATATACTGTGGGCCCACACCCAAAACCCCTGTTGCAGGCCTGAGTGTAGCTTGGGAGCTTGACCTCTCAGGTCAGCAGGGTCCAGCTTATTAACTGCCCCTAGGATCAAATCAAATCAAATCATGGGAAGGCAGCATTTACCCACTATGCTTCTGCTAGCTGGAACAAACTGCCTGAAGACCTCAGATCTGCCCCAACCTTACTTACTTTTAAAAATAGACTAAATACTTTTATGTTTACCGTCGCTTTTAACTGCTGACAGCTGTTTCTCAATCACTATTATACAATTGGTTTTAAAACATAGATGACTGTAATTACTGCTAAAAGCTGCAGGTCTGGGGGATGGTTCCGTAATACGGATATACTCACAAGAGGGTGAGGTGATGCGTCAGGAGGGACGGTAAGGGGTAAGGGGAGCTTACTTGAGCCGTACTCGTTTTAAGCAAGGTTTAGAGCGGCGATCCTCAAAGAAGCAAGTTGCAACACAGACCTTTTCTAGAAGCACACAGGGAGTGATCCAGGGTAGAGCCATGGGCTACAGAGAGACAGGCTAACAGTTAGCAGGCTATCTATTCTAGACAAAAGAAGAGCAGCCAGCAGAGTGATGGAATTAACAAGTAAATGGCTGAGCTATCAGCGCAAACAATGGACACGTTTCAGCACGCAGCCACCATCAGCTGTTAACGAGCGGCTAACTATGCAGTACGACCTTATGAGTTGAGACTACAGTCGTCAGTGAGACTGGACGTCCACAGAGATACACTCCAACTCCGGTAATGTTAGACAGACGTATAAGATGTTACTGGAATAAATCACAAAAGCTGTCTAACTGTTCTTTCTGCCAACTAATTAACCACGTGTGCTAACGTTACATAACCATAACCATCGCACACGCAACTCAAAGCTGTTTCCCAATAACTGAATATGGCCAGGTGTTGCATGGCACGCTGATCAGTCTGTCCATTCCGGTAATGTTATAACGCTGCAAATAGCTTTTATTTATAATTATCAGCTATCGGGTATAGTGCGCCCAGTAGTCAGTACACTGCACTACACTTTTTTTTTTTTTTTTTTTGGGCCCCGTTTTGACCAATCGATTGGTCAGAGCTGGGGTCGCCTTTTGGTCGACCAGGATAATCTTTGGTCGAGGGCAGCCCTAGACGCAAGGTACAAGCGGGGGTATGCTTGGCGTCCAAACTGCAGTATAGAGGAAAAGAGGACACCGTACCCAGACCTGAGTTTTATGTGTGTGTAGTCATGTTTATAGTCATGATGTCGGAGGACTAAATATAGATACATTGATTTATTCTATTATGCAAACCCAATGAGTCCTCTATAAGTTTTTAGCTCTTTTTGCAACTGCTGCGCCTGTTGCTTAATGCACTTTTTATACTCTTTTAAGTTTTGTTGTGATGCTTTTAAATATCCATTTTATTATTTTATTCTTCTGTCATCCATTTTCTGTGAAGCACTTTGAATTGCCTCTGTGTATGACATGTGCTATACAAATAAACTTGACTTGACTTGACTTGGAGGCCTGGAAACTGTAATGGCCGCTTCACTTGTTCACACAAGCAGGTAAAACAAAAGGCAGGTGTGGTCAGTACTCACGGAAAGCAGGGACTAATCAGAGGCGGGTAGTTCATGGAAGTAGGGGGGTAGATGATGGTTGGGGCAGATGAATGGCTGGGCGGAAGAATGTCAGAAGAAACGGCAGCAACAGTCCAACAGCAGCACACCCACATGTGGTCCAAACAGAGCTTTCCTGGTCCGCTCTCTCTCAGTGACCACTGTCCGTCTCCTGAATCAAATATATCAGCTAAGCAACAAGTCCAAACACTATTTCATGGCGTTTTAGCAGTAGCTTGTCTTAAGCAATTGCTTCAAATGAACAGTTTGACTGCAATGCTAATGATTTAGCTAAGCTAACGGCTAAACGCTATTAGCAACAAAGCAACGTTTTTACACTTCTAACATTCAGTTTACAGCATAGAAAACAACACACAGACTCGTATTTACCTCTTGTAGATAAACATAACGTCCAAAACCACAGGGTAACTGGTCGTCAAACCCTTGAGTTATGAATGCTTTCAGTCAAATATCTCTTGTTCACTGAATGGTGACAAATCGCTTCTGTCATTCCCCAACTCCGATACATGCGCAGCTCACTAAGTCCCGCCCCCAACCCTGAGACTGGACTTGGGTTGGCTGTTTGATTTACGACTTCCAATTACATTAAAGAAAACAAATGATGGACAGATTAGGCTACAAAGCAAGTTAGGCTGATCGTCTGACTACACGAGTTGAATCCTTGAATGAACAAACTATTATGGTCATTTGCATGAACTCTAAACTTTGACTCTTAAAACGGTAAATAGCATGACTTCTATTTTATACATTTTATCATCCATGTACATTTTTAGACTTATTTATTTTATCCATGCATAATTAAATGGTGTTTAAATTGTGTTTATGCATTTTTATCTGTATTTATTAACTTGGTTTTTTTAACTATTTACATCCTGATGTCTAAATTGATTTTAACCAGGGCTACATAAGATTAAGGAGGCATATAACACACATAGATTTATTTCATCATTATTTTTCTGTGTATCTCCAGCACATGAATGAATTGTAGCCTAAATATGGCCATATTATCCATAGGCTGAAGAATTCACTCTGAGTCTCGTTTCCCCGCAGCCGTCTCACTGCCTATTCATAGTATTCCGATGATGTCACAAGCCTTTTTCCTACCAATATGGTGTTACAATACACACAGCTCATTGGCTGCAAGTGTCACTTGATTGTAATCACCTGTTAATTGATCACAATCACCTGTTGTTTTCCTACCAAAATGGCCGTGTGGTGATGTAACAAAATAGAGGGTATGCACCCACTGGAACACGCCTCCTCAATCGGGAATGAGTGTCAAAATGAGTGTCAAGTTCCTCCCTGAGCAGCAGGTGTCAGTTATCTAGGCTGATTACTGCATTCAAGCTCAGTCTTGCTGTGACTCAGTGGGCGTGACCCCACAGTGACTTCTGCCTCTGTGACATCACATGCATAACCTCTATACTATAAATTGATAGTATTCTGTTACATCACCACACAGCATTTTGGTAGGAAAACAACAGGTAATTGTGATCAATTAACAGGTGATTACAATCAAGTGACACTTACAGCCAATGAGCTGTGTGTATTGTGCCTATTGCACTGCATGAAATAGACCACGCCCATCACGGGGGAAAGCTCTCCATTCACTTCCACACATCAGCGTCATTTTCCTTGAATTAAACATAGCTAAAAGCTGTTGTGCGGTGGTCTGAGCAGACAACAAATGTAAAAAATCGCCAATTAAAGTGTTTTTGTACTCCGAGCAAAACAAGGAAGCCATTGAGAATTGGCGAGAAGAAAAATGTGGATGTTGCTGTCAAGAAAGTAAGTTCGCCTTCAGTAAGTAAGTGTGCCTTTATTAATTTTCAAACTAGTAATAATGTTACTAATCTTAATCTGAGTGTTTGCTGTGATACATGCTGTGATGCATTTACCTGTTGTACGGCGACCTTGAGTGCCTTGAAAGGCGCCTTATAAAATAAATGTATTATTATTATTATTATTATTCAGTATATACGATCTTTGTGTGCAACACGCGACCATGCACGCGACATAGGAGAACGCCAGGATTGGGGGGGGGTTGTTTCCCCCGTTTTGGGCGTGGTTTCTGAATGATGCCATGCTCCGCAGTGTCTCTATTGCCTACTCCCTTCCGAATAGAGAGGCCCAGGAACGAGTCCGGAAAACATTGATGCTAACACTTCCGGGTTCTTCACTGTTTTCGCCTATGGGATTTTTGAATGGGTTTTTGGCGCGATGCTTCTAATAAGGTCTCTGGGCAAGTGTGAGGACCTCATGTGTGAATATTATCCCACTGAACACTGGTTCGCGTTTGATTAAGCTTGCGTTGCCCAGAGACCTTATTTGAAGCATCGCAGCAAAAACCCATTCAAAAATCCCATAGGCAGAAACAGTGAAGAACCAGGAAGTCTGGGACTTCCGCGTTCCGACTACAAAAATACGTCATCCCTGGGGCTCTCTATTGCACAATCCTTATAAACTGCTTGCTTGGCAATTTTATTTCATTTTAAATTGTTTGGTTCTCTGTGTTGTGTTTGGTTAGAGTGACTTAATGCGTTCCACCTAAAAAATAAAACTTATTTTGCCATACTAATGCATCCATGCTTTGTCTGTTTCTTTCTTTCGTTCTTTGTCACATGGCACATTCATTATTTGTTACTATTTCTGTCAATTGTGGCACTATCTATAAATGTGGTGAAATATTGACAGTTATTTCAGATGCATTTCTTTGTTTATCCAATAGGTTCAAATGTTAATATCGCCAATTTACATGTTTTTAAAACCTCGTTATGCAACTTATTAGTGGTTGAATGCCCAATTCACTCGTGCCCGCAAGGTTACATTAATAGTTCAATGCCCTTTTTCTTTCTATTGCTTTGTTTCTATTGTCCAGAAACCATGATGTCAAGTCATCAAAGCCACAGACAACCATCAATCCCTATCTGTTTGTCTGTGCTCCTCTAACCCCCCTGCCTTGATTCAACAGTCACAATACGATCTGTGAACCTTCTGAACTCTTCCTGGGTTCATTCTTGATGTGAAACGTGAGTGGGGCAACAAACAACATGTGATCATGGCTTTCCTCTCACCAGCACATTCAAGTCAGAGCAGTCTGACACACGGGCACTGTCCATGGTGCTGAATCAGCGGCTTTTCAGAGATGCTCACGAGACCAGATGCAATCTGTGAACCCGGAGTCCATTTTTATCTGAAAAAATAGACTCTGACAGGACCGTTTTTCCCAGCTTCCTGTACAGCGCGCCTCTCCTGCCACTGTCTTCTCCTTTTCCGCATCCGTGCTCCACTGTTTACAGTCTAAATAGCAACTTGCACCGTGACTTTA
>NC_139637.1:27743872-27761372 GCF_964638095.1 Poromitra crassiceps
GAACATCTAACCTGTCTCTACTCTACCTCTTTTCCTATTGGACATCTAACCTGTCTCTACTCTACCTCTTTTCCTATTGGAACATCTAACCTGTCTCTACTCTACCTCTTTTCCTATTGGAACATCTAACTTGTCTCTACTTTACCTCTTTTCCTATTGGAACATCTAACCTGTCTCTACTCTACCTCTTTTCCTATTGGAACATCTAACCTGTCTCTACTTTACCTCTTTTCCTATTGGAACATCTAACCTGTCTCTACTCTACCTCTTTTCCTATTGGAACAACTAACCTGTCTCTACTTGACCTCTTTTCCTATTGGAACATCTAACCTGTCTCTACTCTACCTCTTTTCCTATTGGACATCTAACCTGTCTCTACTTTACCTCTTTTCCTATTGGAACATCTAACCTGTCTCTACTCTACCTCTTTTCCTATTGGAACATCTAACCTGTCTCTACTCTACCTCTTTTCCTATTGGAACATCTAACCTGTCTCTACTCTACCTCTTTTCCTATTGGAACATCTAGCCTGTCTCTTTTGGCAATATTGGCAATATGGCAAATAGGCAAATCTCCAAAAATGTTGGCGTATCCCTTTAAAACTCGTCATATAATGATTTTTTCGAAATGTCTATGGAGAAAATGAATGGGGAATTCTCTTCCGGACGAGGGGACGCCACGGAACATCACATGACCGTTGAGCCCTATTTACTGTATCTTCATTCTTTCATTTTCCCTTTCTTCTCCTCTGCTCTCCTCGAATACACACACACACACACACACACACACACACACACACACACACAGCGGGATGTTCTGTGTGCTTCAGCATAAAACATTCATCAGTCTTCACCTCCATCTTAATGTTTCATAACAGCAAAAAACACTCTCCGCCCTCCCCTCCCCCCTCCCCCTCCCTTTAAGGCCCCTCCCCTCCCCCTCCCTTCAAGGCTGGTTTAACACGAAACTTTGAATGACCATACCGCCGTTAATTACATGAATTATCATACCTAACCGAACAATGCAACGCTTTCCTTAAATTTTTCGCAGACAAAATCACCACTATCTATCAATCGCTGTTCCCTCTGTCTGACCCAGCAGCCCTCACGCCGGCCCCTCTCCTCTCTATCCCTCTTGACCTCCCAGCCCCCCTCCCTCCATCGCCGCCTCTCCTGGTCAACTCCTGCTGCCCCTCCACCATCTCCAAACTCATCAGCTCTTCCAAACGCACAACCTGCTCTCTGGACCCCCTCCTCACCCCCCTGCTGAAGACATCCCTTCCTGTCCTCTGTCCCTACATCACCAACCTCTTCAACTCCTCACTGTCCCACGGCACTGTCCTGCACTCTGCTTTCAAAACCGCCTCTGTCACTCCGATCTTCATGAAACTCAGTCTCGATCCATCCTGCCTCAACCACTACCGGCCAATCTCCAACTTCCGCCTCCTCTCAAAAACCCTGGAACGTCTTGTAGCCACTCAACTTCAAAACCACCTGCACTCCACCAACTTATTTGGACCCATCAAATCTGGTTTCCGCCCACTCCACAGTAGAGAAACTGCACTCCTCAAAGTCTCCAACGACCGCCTCACCTCTGCCAACACGGCTCCCTCAACATCCTCGTCCTCGTCGACCTGAGTGCTGCCTTGGATACCGTGAGCCACAACATCTTGCTCTCCAGATTGGAAGACCTCGGTATCGAAGGCACCACACTCGTGTCGATCCGCTGCTACCTATCCAACCGTTCTCACTTTACTTCCCTCCATAACCACTCCTCTGTCCCCTCTACAGTCACACAAGGCGTACCCCAAGGTTCTGTACTCGGTCCACTCCTGTCCATCAACTACATCCTCCCTCTCGGTGAGATCGTCCGCCACTTCAACCTGGACTTCCACTGCTATGCCGATCACCCCAGATCTACCTCAGCACCAAATCCCCCTACAACCCACCCCTCTCCCGCACATCAACTCCTGCCTGTCTGCTATAGAATTCTGGATGCAACAAAACTTCTTAGAATTTAACAGCAAAAAAAAAATACTCGTCAGTTCTAAGTCCACCTTCTCCAAAATCAACAAACCCACCCTCACCATCGATGGCACCACTGTATCCCCAAACTTGGCGGGATCCTTGACCCCACCCTTTCCCTCGAGCCCCGTCAAATCCTCCTTCTTCCACCTCCATAATATTGCAAAGACCCGGTCCTTTCTCATTTGCCTCTCTGCTGAAACACTCATCCATGCCTTCATCTCCACCCGTCTGGACTACTGTAACAAACTCTTCCACGGCATCAACGCCAGCCTCATCAATAGACTGCAACTGGTCCAGAATCCATCAACGCCAGAATCATCGACAGACTCCAACTGGTCCAGAATGCAGCCACCCGACCTTTCACACACACCAAATCCTGGCACCACATCACCTCGAAGAACTCCAAAGGCTTCCCATTTCTCACCGGATCAAGTTCAAAATCCTGGTCATCACTTACATAACTCTTCACCAACTGCGTCTCGCCATCCCCCCTCCCTTTCCTCTCCCCCTACCAACCCTCCTGATCCCTCAGATCCAGCTGACCTTCTCTGATCTTCTCTCCACCCCCAAATCCAACGTCCAAGGCTCTGGAACTCCCTCCCCCAAAACATCAGAAACTCAGAGTCCCTCAGTCTTCCACTGCAGCCTCAAGACAACTCTTCTCTTAGCCCCCCTCTCCCATCTTTCCTTGTGTGTGTCATCTCTGCCATCTGTAGCACAGTGTTTAGGGTATAGTGTCATCTTTGTGCGCTATTTGTTCAGTAACTCCACCCCCGTGTTTAGTATGTTGTGTAAAGTGTCTTTTTCTGATTTTGTCCCCAATTATACTTGGCCAATTTCCCCCTGCTGCCCCAGTCGCTGCTCCACCCTCTGCCGATCTGGGGAGAGCCGTAGACTAGCACCTTGCTTCCTACAACACATGCGCAGTTGCCAGCCACTTCTTTTTCACCTGACAGCCCTTCACCGGCAGGACATACAGTAGCACGTGGGAGGATCACGCTTATTCCCACCAGTTCCCTTCCACCCTGAACAGGCGCCCCGACCGACCAGAGGAGAATAACAATTTTTTTTGTGTGTGTGCACAGGGCATACAGTAAGCGCACACCCCAAGTTTGAAGTGGATAGGAGAAACGGTTGTCGAGATAAATGGCTTTTTATGTTTGCCAGTAGGTGGCGCTATGCCAAGTCTGTGTGTGTGTTTGTTTTGCAGCACTGGCGCTTCCTATATTTGCTCTTGTGTTTAGTCCGGTTTGCTTTCACACAACAAACGAACCGCGCGAACCGAGACCCACGTTTTCAAGCGGACCAGAATTAACTTGTTTGTTCCGCACCAGAGTTCGTTTGTGCTTTCACACCATCCCAAATGAAGCGGACTATCCGAGGAAACGAACTGTGACGCGTTTAAAGCGGACCAAACAGCTTATATGTGAAAGTGACCTTATCTTAAGATTATTGTGGACTATAGGTTTCTTTTCTTTCTTTTTTAAATCTATTGATAATCTTTGTTTCTCTGACTGAAAGCTTCTGATCTGCTTCCACTTCACAATCAACTCTGTGAGGACGGAGAAATAGTTTCAGCTTTACTGACTATGCAGAAACACACAGACACACTTCAGTCTCCGGACAATAATCATGTATCACCTCTGCATCATTACAATAACCAGCGTTCAATGCATCAGTCTCATAAATAGATCAGTTAGTCATCACAGCATCATATACTGTATATACAGGATTAAACATTACAAACAGAGCAGTGACATCATCATATTGCTGCACACACATCCAGCACATAGCCTGGCCCCGCCCTTCAGACATCCAGTACAAAGCCTGGTCCCGGCCCTTCAGTCTGGCCCCGGATCTTACCGGGTCAAATCAATGCACCTCTGGGGTACCACTTTTTTGGTGTTCTATGCCCCAGACTTATTACACAATAAGCTCTGTGAACTAATCAGTGCCTCTACACGGCAAATTCAAAAAATACATCAGGATGTATCAAGTTATGCAGCACTGGGGGGAAGCACTTCAGCAGACATGGCTCCACAGTTTCAGAGCAGAGAATACTGCTTAGTTTTTCATGATTTTGAGAAACCTAATTTTATATACTTGGCGACATTTTTAATCATTCAGATTTGGCTGGGTGGTTAATACATTTTTCTATGGTGTGTCAAATTTATTTTTGGTTTCCACGGGGCTTTAATTCATCAGTTATAAAGCATTGTTCCCACATTAATAAGGTGAGCATTTACTAGTTATTTAAATATTTTGTGCAGCCTCATCTAAAGTGAGGACTACTGTAGATCTATGAAGAGAGAGGTAGGGCGTGCACATCCGCTTGTAGGGCTCAGGTGCAGGACAAAAAGCAAATAACATAGAAAATAGACTCTATTTATTTTCTACTGTAGATCTATGCCTTAAAAAGCATTCACAAATGAGATTGAAAGGCTGGCAATACCTGAAGTACCATTCCGTATTTCAAGACTCACAAAATTCTCCTAATTATTTTCTCAACAAAGGCAACAGACACAACAAAAAAATAGTTAATATGCATTAATGTAGGAACAATGCTTTATAAACAACAAATTAAGTATTAATTAAATAATGCTTCATAGCATGCAGTTATTATAAAGTGTTACCCGTTTTCCCACCAGACTGAAGCACTTTCTGGCAGGGATGTTTCTGCAGCGTTCAGAGGAAAATAAAGCAGAGATACAGTATGTATACAGGCAGTTACAACATAAAACAGGTAGTCCAGGATGTAGCCATGGCCCAGTCAGCAGAAGCAACCTAGAACAGCCCAGGATGTAGCCGGGGACCTTGTTGCAAAAGACCCAAAGTCCAGGAGAATAATAGAATCAGCCGTTACAAATGTTAACAGCAGATTTACAGAAAGATAAGTTGTATAGTTCAGGATGTAGCCAGGTCCGACAGATCAGACAAAAACATTAAAAGAATAAACAAGTCATAGAAAAGCAGCCAAAGCAAAGTGTTAGTTACAGTTTCACTGCTTTCCGTTGCGCCATTTGGAGTCCCCAGGTACATTAAACCAGATGGACGAGGAGGGAAGGAGAACAGGTACAGATGGGATCTCAGGTAAAACTCAAAGTGACAGAGAAAACGAAGCAGAAACAGTGTCAGTTACAATATAAGATGCGTCTGTTTTCAGCTTGTGTAATCCAGGACATAGCCACGGCCCTGCAGTTCAAACGAAGCAGGGACAGTCACTTTTCCATGAGCCGTTTGGCATCCCGGTTTGACTCAAATGGAGGAGAGAAGACAAAGAGCCACAGATGGGAGCTCAAACAGCAACCCAAACAAACAGTCAATTACGAGCTTTGTTACAGCCAGGCCGAAGAGCCATTTGGTATCCCTGTCTGAAATAAACAGAAAGTATAGACTATAATTACAAAGCAATAAAGAAAACACTGAGGAGATTGATATAAATAAATATGAGGAAGGACTCAGAGCAACAACAGTTATATTGTAAGACAGAAGTCTGTTAGTCCAGGACAGCGGCAAGGTGGACAAATTTTGATGAAGCAATTTAAAGTGACTGAAGGTAACTAGCAGAGCAGTTTAGTGCGTTAAATATTGTGATTGGTCTAGATGTAATCAATAAGAAATCAATAATATTGGATATTGGCTTTTTATGTGTCCAAGTGAGTAAGTGTCCCCAATATGTTGTCCAAACTGTGAAGCCTTGTCTACTGGAAATCCCAGTTTGGGAGCCAGTGCTCCAATAGACAGGCATGTCGTCCAGGACATATCCATGTCCCAACAGATAGGGCTACAGTAAATTATAACTTATTCAAAGCAACCAAAGTAGGGTTCCAGTTCCAATTACAATATGAAACAAAAGTCTCACACTGGCAGGCGATCCAGGATGTAACCAGACCCCAACCACAGAATGGCCTGAAGACGGCAAACACAGCAAATGTGCAGTTACACAATTATAAAGTAAAACACCTGTTTAAGTGGGTAACCCAGAACATAGCCAGATCCCACCAGAGAGAACAGATTACAGTAGAATTACAGCGCACAGAAACCAGAAAAGCAGTTATTCAGTCGGTTACAATAGAAATCATAAATCGATTACAGGCATGTATTCCAGAATATAGCCAAGACCCAACTGGCAGACATACAATCAAGCTCTTGGATCATACAAACCAATGAAAGCAGAGATTTACAGTCAGTTACAATGGAAACCATATGTCTGTTATAAACATGTGTGTTCCAGGACGTAGCCAGGACCTGACAGATAGGAGAACTGAGTGGTACAGTCTAATTACCGTACATTCAACAGCAACACAGATGAGTGGAGTCCAATTAGTCATTCTCTCAATCTTTCCATTCCCATTTTCCTTCTCTCCATCTCTAACTACATTACTTTCCTTCGTTCTCTTCATCATGTTATTGAGAAATGGTGATGGATAGTTTCCAGCATTTAGTTGTAGCCCAGCGGGTGGACTGGAGGGGTGCAATGGCGAAGCCTCCAGGCCGTAGCCCGAGCCCTCGGCTGGTCTCAAGAGGGGAATGGAAAGGCGAGGATCCAGGCGATAGTCTTATCCCGACCCGGCCATGCTGCCACCGGGACTGCTGTCTTTACTGAGACGGACTAACTCCTGGGACAAAACCTCCAAGTCCTGCAGAGAGAGGATGGGAGAGAGATTATATATTTTGTTATTGTTATTAGTTTACTGGAGAAACAACTGGAAGTCTTTATCATCAAGAAGATTATTCTACGCATGTACACACACACACACACACACACACACACACACACACACACACACACACACACACACACACACACACAGTACATAATGCGTTTCTTCACTTTTCCTGGCTGAAGAAATGTTTCTCCTAATCTCTCCTCTGTCAAGGTTACTGCACTGTGTGTGTCTGTGTGTGTGTATGTGTGGGCGTGCGTGCATGTGTGTCTGTGTGTGTGTGTGTGTGTGTGTGTGTGTGTGTGTGCGTGGGTGCGTGTGTGTCTGTGCGTGCGTGTGTGCATGTGTCTGTGTGTGTGTGTGTGTGTGTGTGTGCGTGCATGTGTGTGTGTGTGCGTGTGCGCACGTGTGCGTTTAAGCTGGCCGTCCTCCAGGGTGTTCTGACACACTCCTCAAAACACAGCTACACCCCCTGCAAAGAATTAACCGCCTTTCAGCGGCAGGTCAGGAGACATTGTGGGGACGCCTGCCCCCTAGTGGCCACGGGAGAGATGAACAACCATCCACAAAAGACAACTATAAACCACCTAATATGACTGTAGGCTTATGTAGGAAATAAACTGACAAAGACCACAATTAAAAGGGAAAAAAAGGGAGATTTTGAATGCTAGAAACTAGCAAAGAGAACGCTTGCCCTTGGCGTAAGATAATATGGCCCTATGTGTGTTTGAGCATGGGATGTGGACGAGATTTAGCCTAAGCCCCTCCCCTCCAAACAAGCTCAGTCACAGGAAAAAATTAATAAATAATATATACACACATACATATTATCGATGCTCAATATTGCAACATGGTGCCACCAGCTCCACATGGTGCTTATATGCTTGTAAGAGACATTGTGCGTGGGAACCCACGCAAGGGGTCCATGAGAAAACAGCCATGCAAGTCACTCTAACCTCAACAAGGTAGGCTAATTTACCTTATGTAGCCACGCCCATTTGACCCGGTTGTGTGGTCATGTGACGACTTCCGGCAAAAAAAATAAAAAATGGCTGGCTGTCAATTGTCTGTAACATACAAAATAAAAGCAGCAAACGGCAATGTCTAAGAATGCAACGCCATGTAACTGGCTCGTTAATTTCTCGCATTCCAGGGAATTAGTTAACACATTCACTGCCAACAGTTTTTTTTTTTACTGTAGGTAGCTTCTACCAAGGGTTTTTTGGAGGATTCTGGCTCATCTTTCAAGAGCCGAGGATTATTTTCTGCTAGGAATTTGTGAACACAAAATATCTCAAAAGAACTAATAGAATGTGTGCTTTCTCTGTCTAAAAGAGTTAGTTTGTAGAGTTAGTAGTTATGTAGGCATTAGCAGTTGAATACAGCATGGTTTCAGCGTCTGAGAAGAAAAGCTGAGAAAAATGCATTTTTGTGAAATTCGATAGAACAGTCACTTTAACTATTTATTTTTGGCATCAGTGAGACATCAGACATCTAAACAATAGTTCTTTGAACAGTAATTTCCTCCATAACAGCACCCTCACCCCCCTCTCCTCCAAACTCCTCCCTCCGTGGGTGTGTCTCTGGTGGCTTTGCAGCGTTTGTCACAAGCGAGTCTCTCCTGCCTGTCTGTGCTGCCTGGCTGCTGGCGGCCGCTCTTTGGGCGAGTCTGGATGGGGCTCGTTTTTCGGTTGTGAGCTCAGCTGGAATGAAGCTGCGTGCGATTCTGGGCTTTCTGCCGGTGTTTCAAAGTGTGTTGCACCCATAATCTATTATGCAAATTTGCAATCCCCCACCGCCAGCTCCCAGCGCGAAAGCGAAAGCGAAAGCGTTTTCGCCAATCCATTTTCATGAGAATGGCTTCCTCACGCTGCTGTTTTTGCTTGGCTTCGTCTAGTCTGGAGAGCACTGTCGCCACTTAGTGGGTCGGTAAAATAGATTATAACCATTCAATACCTCCCATATTTTTATAGGAGATGTAAAAGGGTTTGATCCACGTCCCACCGTCAAAAAAAAAAAAAAAAAATTTGACGAGATATCTCGTCCACGGCAGTCAACCGTTGGTTTCTGCTTGACGAGATATCTCGTCCACGGCAGTGAACGTGTTAAAGTCCCTGGAAACCAAAATCCACAAAAACGTTTTAACTATGTTATTTAGGGTCTTATGTTAGTAATTGTGTGCCTCCGAAATTATTATACATTACTTTCAACCCAAAGCCTTAAAATCAACACTTTTCTACAAGATTCTACAAGGTACTTCCTCATTGAAGAGAGCAGTGCGCGAGGTGCTAAAATGCAGGAGCTTATGACGTCATAAGCTCTATATAACCTTTGTACACGCGCGCAACTCGCCCTTCTCCTTTTGTCCGTTCTTTGCCCCCAGTGACAGCGCTCGCTCAGTGTCTGTCTGTCTGCCTCCCACTCTGTGCCGAGCGCTATGCTGCTCTCTCTCTCTCTCTCTGTCTCTCTCTCTGTCTCTCTCTCTCTCTGGACTAGTGTGAGAGAGAGCACAGAGAGACACACAGCCTGGTGACGCGAGGTTACTCACACATACACACACACACTGCGCTGTGCAGTCGCACTCTCCCTCTCCGAGCAACGAACACACACACACACACACACACATCGAGTGCGTGTGTTCGACACGATCTCTCTTTCTCTCTTTCTCCGTTTCCCTCCCCCCCTCTCTCTCACGCTCTCCGAGAGACAGAAATTTCCCTGCTGCAGACGGGACACGCCCACACAGTCCGCGGGAGAAAATACACTCTAAAAACTAATTGATTCTCATGACTTTTGTCAAGACTGTCAAACCTAAATTTATATACTTTGCGACGTTCATCATCGTTCAAATTTGGCTGGTGGCTTATTAACATAGATTCCTGTGATGTGATTAACTCAAAATGCTAAATAATAATAAAATATTTCTGGTTTCCAGGGACTTTAACGTCTGCGGGTCTTATAGACGTAAGTGGCTCGCGCTGCGCTCGGAGGAGAGAAAACCATCTGAAGCTTTCTTTGTTGGAGTCCTGGTATGTTTTACAAGAAAGTGCTCGTCATTGTCGACGATAACGTTATCTGACCTGGCTAACAGTGGATACTCCGCTTGCTTGCTGTGTACCGAGCTCAAAGTAGTAGGCTGTTTTACCCCCCTGCACTGTCCGCAACAAAAACAACTCTCTTCTTCGTGACGTTCTTTTGTATTTCGCGCCGTGACCGCCGGAAGTGTTAACACGACCCGGAAGAATTTGGCCCACCCCCACGTCTGAACATAAGGTGAATAAGGGGCCCAAATAGTTGAGAATTCTTTAAGTGAGTTGGTCCTCAGGAACCTACGTTTCTCCATCCGTATGACAGAGGTCATGTCCGTCGACCACAGTTGAAAAGAAGGTGAAGAGGGGGACTTCCATTCCTGCAGAATGAGTTTTTTAGCAACAGTTGTCCCCTGCATCAGAGACTTGTTGCACAGCTGCAGGGAAGTTCAGAGAGGACTCGGAGCAGCCGAAGATGGCGAGTTCTGACTCCGGCTGAAGGGTTATTTTGTAGGCCTTAAGACCAAGACCAATCAAATATTTTGGCCCAGACTGTCGTTAGTAAGGGGCAGAACCAGAAGGCATGAGATAGTGTGCCCTCTGAAACTTCACACCTGTCACACGGTGGCGAGACAGAGCGGAATATCTTGTTTCATTTATGCTTGGAGTAGTGAAGACGATGAGCGACTTTCAATTGGATCAGCTGGTGTCTGCTATTAAGTTGTATCACAGACATACTCCTTTCCCACATAATGTCAGATCAATCAATACCAAGTTCCACTCCTCACTAATCCTCTCAGTAGCGGCCATGGTGCAATTGTCAAACAGACATACAGACCTAGAGATAAGATGCTTGGAGTGAGGAGGGCTCAGCAAAACATAAAAAAAAGCATGTTCATTTGGGAGCGCTTCAAAGGTGCGAATCTTGGATCGAACATCATTTCTGATCTGCAGGAATCTACAACAAGGAAGGAATGAATGTACAACAGTGCGGCTGCACACGTTGTTTGACTGTAATGTGCAGAGTCGCAGCACCAGGTTGTTCACGTAGCGACTCCCCGCCCTCCTCTGACTACACGACTGCAACTGCAACTGCTGTCCAACTGGAAGCAGGCGGCTAAACACTCCATAGAAACTAGTGATCATTTCGTCAACGAGAACTATGAGGAAAAATGTTCATCGACGACCTATTTTCACTGATGTTTTGCATTGAAACATGCAAGGTGTGTTCAAGAGGACCATAATGGAAATAAGTCCTGGACTTTATTGTGTTTATCCTCGATTGTTTTTTCATCCATGTGCCCTGTTTGTGTCATAGTTACAGTTGATCCCTGTAACGTTTAGTAGGCTAAACAACAGACCCGCCCGCAACAATAAAAGTACTCCGATAGTGTGAAAAACAACAACGAACATGCGAAGCCGCATACAGTTATGAGCCAACTAATGTAGCTCCAAGCCGGCGAAACACGCACACACGCAGGCATGCACACGCACGCACGTGTGCACGCACGGGTCTGACCTGCGCAAAACTGCACCACTCACTTCAACACCTGGGTGAGATTTGTTTTTGTAAAGTCTTGTTTTTGTTTTTTATTTCAGTGAAGGAAAATGTTTTTTTGTATTTTGGTGATTTGGTGCGTTTTGGTTCATGACAATAACCTTGCTGTGTGTGTGTGTGTGTGTGTGTGTGTGTGTGTGTGTGTAGTGTGTGTGTGTGTGTGTGTGTGTGTGTGTGTGTAGCGTGCAGTTATCTCATCACACACACGGCTGCAGCATGCTTAGAGCACCGTTCTATTCCTGCTCATCGTCATGGGAACAGTTACCTGTACCGCCCACCAGTTGGCAACGCTTTACACACACACACACACACACGCGCACACACACACACACACACACACACACACACACACACACACACACACACACACACACACACACACACACGCGCGCACACCCACACACACACACACACTTTAAATGGACTAAATTAAAGTTAGAGTGAGATCTTCCAGACATGTTCCAGTTGATTTAAAGCTGCAAGTCGCCCCCACATGGCAGTGAGGGGTATAACGGTGCCATGAGCTCAGTTTAATTTGGACAAATGGGGACAGAACAGCTTAGTTGGTGGACGAGTCACCAGACTCTGCTTAGTGGAGTCTCACTCAGCTCGGTGGGGACGTCTCCTTGGACAGCACATTACTATGGTCTTGGTCATGCTCATGCTCGAGTGACATCACTGATGACATCACATTTGCTCAAGTCTCTAAAGCGTCTGGCATACTCTTCGCGCACGCGCTGGAGGCGGGGCTCCGAGGCTCCGAAACAGAACATACTCAGTGCGCAGCTCGCTCCTCCCACCCCCCTCCTCCTGTGGAAGCTCCAGGGGAAAATGGCGGCGATTAGTGCCAGGCAGTCTGAATGAAATTGAATGTAACATTCCCAATTCTATGTATTAAATTCTAAATAACGACCCTCAACATTTGGGAAGGCTAAGCCACACAACTAGTTCATTATAATCGAACGTCATGCTTTGAAGGCGACTTTACGACTTTGAGGACGGTGAGGACTCAAATCACAGCAGATATCCGCTGATAGCCTACCACGGAGATCTCACAGGCACAGGCAGCAAAACCCGACGCGCTGATAGAAAAATCTCCATGGACGCGCCGCGCTGTGCTCAGGCCTCGCCCCCCGACACGCCCCGTGCGATGACATCATAATCGCCGCGCGCCCTATGCGCTTGGCTGAGAGTGAAGAGTATGCCACAAGCTTTACTTAGCAGAGGGGAGGAGATGAGAGGGGGTTACAAGGGATGATGGAACCAGATGATGGCTTCCACCCCTGGGCTGAAATCACTATTAACGGAGGAGCCCTTCACGAAGGTGAAGGCACGTTGTTGCTCAGGAGGGATGAGGAGCGGAGGAACATGAGATGAGGCGCAACAGCCAAGAGTGAGGAGGTGTGAGAAACACCGGGAACTTGAAAGAAGAAGAACCAGGTCTAGAGTGAGAGTGTGTCTGTCTGTCTGTGTGTGTGTGTGTGTGTGTGTGTGTGTGTGTGTGTGTCTGTCTGTGTGTGTGTGTGTGTGTGTGTGTGTGTGTGTCTGTCTGTGTGTGTGTGTGTGTGTGTGTGTGTGTGTGTGTGTGTGTGTGTGTGTGTGTGTGTGAGAGTGAGTGAGTGAGTGTGTACCTTGTGCAGGTGCATGTTCTTGGTGAGCTGCTCTTCCAGCATGTTCTGCAGCTTCTTGTTCATCTCTCTGAGGTTCTCGTCTCCGGGCTTCACCAGGTCCCTCAGCACGGAGCCCAGACCTCCTCTCTCTCCCTGGGAGCCTCCATGACCCCCGTGACCTCCCACCGCACTGCCCGACACATCTGAGAGAGGAGGAGGAGAGGAGGAGGAGGAGGAGAGGAGGAGGAGGAGGAGAGGAGGAGAGGAGGAGGAGGAGAGGAGGAGGAGGAGGAGGAGGAGGAGGAGGAGGAGGAGAGGAGGATTGTGTTGAATGTTTCTCCACATCATTATTACATTTCCCATCAGCCCAGTTGGGTTTCTTTATCTTTCTTTATCTTTTATTTTATTTATTAACAGATTTTTACAAGTCATATTCCCCATCTACTATACAAGGGAAAAGGATGTTGGTAAACAAACATCAGCTAGTAGCTAGTAGCTGCTGGCTTATACAAATCAGCTACCTATCACCTAGTAGCACGATCCCAAAGTCTCCATACCCCAAGCCACCCCCCCGATCTTCCCTGATCTCACACACAGGATCACACAGGATCCAGCTGACGATGGAGAACCTTAATCCCTCTGTTTGTGAGCTAATCGTCTCTTTAGTGTCTCAAATCTACACAAGCTGCTCGGTTTGCAGTCAGCCATACAGCCATACTGATCAACTTTCACCACACGCACGCACGCCCACACGCACGCATGCACACGCACGCCCACACACACGCATGCACACGCACACGCCCACCCACACGCACGGCATGTGTGTTTGTATGTATGTATGTGTATATGTATTATTGAAGGTAAGCCATGGGTCCAGTCAGCTATGTCTGCCTCCTCAATTATTTACTCACTGCTACTGTCAGCACACACACACAACACACAACACACACACACACACACACACTAGGGCATTCACAGACTAGTCGACTAGTAAAACCACTAGTCGACACTGTGCTTAGTAGTCGACTAGTCGTTTTGTTTTTTAATCTTTAAGAAAGAACATGAGGTATTTACATGACATACATGGACTATCATATCCTTGAAGATAAAAAAAAAAAAAAAAAAAAAAACGACTAGTGAATGCCCTAACACACACACACACACACACACACACACACACACACAGTCAGTGTCCAGCTACAGAACAGAGACCACAGACATTCAGGTATAGACACACTACAAGTGGACTCGTTATAGTGATCACTTTGGGACGGGTCAAACTGATCACTATAAGCGGATGATCATTATAACAGATTTTTCTCTTTTTCTTCATTTCATAATATATGCAGATTACCATCTAATTGACATGTATATATTACATGAATACAATACATACATTATAAATGAATGAAATGGACAGCTTCGCTGTTTACTGAAAATACATAGTTAGCCTAGGCCAGGGATGGGCAACTTTGATGAGAGGGCCACAAAAACAAATCTTCGCTACCAGAGGGCCAGATTGTGACCGTGCACTTCCACCAGTAATATTAATAATAATAATAATAATAATAATAATAATAATAATAATAATAATAATAATACATATAATTGAATATTTGCTCCCTCAATCCAGATTAATATTGATTTTTTTTTAATATGTTGCAGTTTTTATAGTCTCTTTTTCCACAGGAAAGCTGTATTTCTTAAGCTCAAGTTGTGTCTGTAGGGAGAGTGGAATGTTACACATTAACACATTGAGGGCTCTATTCTCCCACAGGCCATCGGCGCTATTACGGGCCTTAACCGCAAAAAAACGTGCCTTGCGCCTGTTTCGGCAAGATAGCAATAGGCTTTAGGCTGCCAAATGCGCTTTAGGCCGAATGGGCGTGGCGCAGTCCCAAAGTGGGCGTGTCGGCGCTAAATACCAGCCTAGTCATATCTTGGGAGCTGGCCTACATTTAGCGCTTTGCGCTTTTCAAAAGCAGGCCTATTCTTTGCCTTCACTGCTTCTTCTCTGTCACCCTTCTCTCTCTCTCTCTCTGAGTTCCCAGCATGCATTGTGTTTCTTCATTTCGCTACTAAATAGCCACCAAATGAGCCAAAATAGATATAAAAGGTAGTTCTAAATTAATGTGTAATGGTAACACAGCCTGCCATTGTCAACATTTCAATATTGGACCAAATAAAACCTCGAAATGAAAACACCACCCTATGTGAAACATATATGTCCTCCTGGGCATATATATACCCCTTGTCGAGTTAACGTGATTTAGAGAAGTAACAGCGGAACGCGCTTCGGAACGCGCTTCTAATGGCATCTGCTATACTGTGATGTCCGTCCAATAACTTGGCCCTATTTCACATTTAGTTTTACAATAAAAACACATTTATGCAATGACTTGACATAATGTAGGGTATATTTATGTGCATCATCCTTCCTGCAGCAGGCGAGAGAAAATGATATCTTTCTGGACAAACTTTCACCAATCTAATAGGCTATATTTTTCTAGCTGATGCATAGAACATTATTTTCACTTTGATCTTGCTATAGTGTAGCGCAGTGATTCCCAACCTGTGGTCCGCGGCCCCCTGGTGGGCCGCGAAAGTATTGCAAGTGGGCCGCCAAATCATTTCCAAAAAAGTATGATTTTTGGAAAAAAAAAAAAAAAATGTTAATTTTTTTTTTTAAAGATTTTGAAAAATCATACTTGAAAAAGTATGATTTTTGTTTCTTTGATGTTATTGCTTTTGCTTGAATTGAAGTTTCATCTTTACATCATCTTTATATTGGGTTTGTGTTTATTTGTAACCCTATCGATTTAATGGGCTTTCTTCTGATATTTGGATTTTGTTTGGATCTGATATTGGATGTCAAATTGTTATGAGAATGCATTTTTCCATTGTTGAAGGATACCGTTATTTATTAATCATTTGTTAATTAGCCTGTTACAGACAGCCCCTTGCTTGTCATTTCTGACATCTGTGTGGTGCTGATGGACAGCTCCTTGAATGATTGGTGTGTGTGTGTGTGTGTGTGTGTGTGTGTGTGTGTGTGTGTGTGTGTGTGTGTGTGTGTGCGTGTGTGTGTGTATGTGTGTGTGTGTGTGTGGACAGCTCCTTGAAAACTGTAATACTGAAGGTGTTGCAACATGTTACAGGTGCTGTGTTAGTGACTGTGGAGCTTCCAACATGTTTCTCCTGTATTCAGTTCAGTCCTTTATGTTCAATTTTCAATAAAAAAGTGCTCTGAGAACGCATTATATGGCCTTTGTATTTATGGGGTCGGAGGTGGGCCGCGAACATTTTTGAGACATAAAAGTGGGCCCTGAGTTGGAAAAGGTTGGGAACCACTGGTGTAGCGTATTTACATGCTTGCAGTATTGAAACTGCAGTTAGATTGGTTTGAGAAGCATAATAATATGGAATAATAGCCTATAATGCAGACAGACAGGCTGGATGAAGGGAGGGGGGGGGGGGCAGAGCGTTTGGCTTTCGTCTGGTTTTGCGGGATCACTGGAATTGGAGCTAAAAAGGCAAGCGTGCGATTCGTTTATTGCACTTATCCAATGAGCATGACGGTGCATAATTTTACGCCTAAAACGCGTGGTTGTAATGCTTTGGGCTGCATCTAGCGCCAGCACGACGATATCAAGTGCGCCTTTCCACGCCCACTGCTTTGATCTGCGCCTGCCGCTCGGCCTAGAAACTGCGCCGATGCAACGATAGGGGCCTGAGTGCCAAGGACGTCTCTGGACGTCCTAAAAAAAAGTAACGAGAAGTGCCAAGGACGTCTGTGGACGTCCTAAAATCATAATTCATATTATTCCATAATTCTGCTGTTTAAGGTCGTACCTAGCCAGTGAGCATGAATCCCTTCAAGGGATCACACGGCACCACCTTAAACATCGACACGGGAGCTGCGCCACCCACCTCAGATCCTTTACTTTGTGCAGGAGACAGCAGGGAAAGACGTGATCAAAGTGGAAACCGATGCATGCTTCAGCCAGAGCCGTATAGATTGCTCTGTCTGCAGCGGAGCGGACAGTTGGCTCGGCTGCATCCGTGCCCACAACTGAGCTCTTCTGCTTCTATCTATCTTCTATCTATCTGTTTCTCCACACGATTCCCTGCCAGAAAGCCAGCACCCGAAGCCGAACGGCCAAGCCCTTTTCGTTCAGTCGCGTTTGGCATTTCCTTGTTGCGCTAGGATCCGGATCCGTCCGGGGCAAAAACGGAGTCAGACTCTGTGCGTGTGGGGAGGAGCCCGCAGCTCAGAGGTTCACATCTCCTCATGTTAAAGCCCCAATCAGTCACTTTTTCACCTTAATATAACAGCTTTTAGTCACTGAAGATGGTAGAGTGACTTGTAACAGGGAGAATGTCACCTCTATTGGTCACACACCGCCCTCCAAAGGCCTCTCCTGGGACTAAGCAGTTTGGTGCCTGCGTTCCGGAGGCAAGATGCGCGCATGCGCTGTACAGCGGGAGTGTTGTGTTCATGAAAACAAGGAAGTAACTCGATGTGGATTTGCTACGAAAATGATGTTTCACTTAAAGGCCGGCTTTACCGTGGGGAATATGAATAAAAAAAAAAAAATCATAATTAAAA
>NC_139637.1:27768120-27770620 GCF_964638095.1 Poromitra crassiceps
GTGCAGCATGCTGCCCAGGTATCTGCACAGAGCTGTGTGTTGTGTTAGTGGTGCAGCATGCCCAGGTATCTGCATAGAGCTGTGTGTTTGTTAGTGGTGCAGCATGCCCAGGTATCTGCATAGAGCTGTGTGTTGTGTTAGTGGTGCAGCATGCCCAGGTATCTGCATAGAGCTGTGTGTTGTGTTAGTGGTGCAGCATGCCCAGGTATCTGCATAGAGCTGTGTGTTGTGTTAGTGGTGCAGCATGCTGCCCAGGTATCTGCATAGAGCTGTGTGTTGTGTTAGTGGTGCAGCATGCTGCCCAGGTATCTGCATAGAGCTGTGTGTTGTGTTAGTGGTGCAGCATGCTGCCCAGGTATCTGTATAGAGCTGTGTGTTGTGTTAGTGGTGCAGCATGCTGCCCAGGTATCTGCACAGAGCTGTGTGTTGTGTTAGTGGTGCAGCATGCTGCCCAGGTATCTGCACTAGAGCTGTGTGTTGTGTTAGTGGTGCAGCATGCTGCCCAGGTATCTGCATAGAGCTGTGTGTTGTGTTAGTGGTGCAGCATGCTGCCCAGGTATCTGCATAGAGCTGTGTGTTGTGTTAGTGGTGCAGCATGCTGCCCAGGTATCTGCATAGAGCTGTGTGTTGTGTTAGTGGTGCAGCATGCTGCCCAGGTATCTGCATAGAGCTGTGTGTTGTGTTAGTGGTGCAGCATGCTGCCCAGGTATCTGCATAGAGCTGTGTGTTGTGTTAGTGGTGCAGCATGCTGCCCAGGTATCTGCATAGAGCTGTGTGTTGTGTTAGTGGTGCAGCATGCTGCCCAGGTATCTGCATAGAGCTGTGTGTTGTGTTAGTGGTGCAGCATGCTGCCCAGGTATCTGCATAGAGCTGTGTGTTGTGTTAGTGGTGCAGCATGCTGCCCAGGTATCTGCATAGAGCTGTGTGTTGTGTTAGTGGTGCAGCATGCTGCCCAGGTATCTGCATAGAGCTGTGTGTTGTGTTAGTGGTGCAGCATGCTGCCCAGGTATCTGCATAGAGCTGTGTGTTGTGTTAGTGGTGCAGCATGCTGCCCAGGTATCTGCATAGAGCTGTGTGTTGTGTTAGTGGTGCAGCATGCTGCCCAGGTATCTGCATAGAGCTGTGTGTTGTGTTAGTGGTGCAGCATGCTGCCCAGGTATCTGCATAGAGCTGTGTGTTGTGTTAGTGGTGCAGCATGCTGCCCAGGTATCTGCATAGAGCTGTGTGTTGTGTTAGTGGTGCAGCATGCTGCCCAGGTATCTGCATAGAGCTGTGTGTTGTGTTAGTGGTGCAGCATGCTGCCCGAGGTATCTGCATAGAGCTGTGTGTTGTGTTTGTGGTGCAGCATGCTGCCCGGGTATCTGCATAGAGCTGTGTGTTGTGTTTGTGGTGCAGCATGCTGCCCAGGTATCTGCATAGAGCTGTGTGTTGTGTTAGTGGTGCAGCATGCTGCCCAGGTATCTGCACAGAGCTGTGTGTTGTGTTAGTGGTGCAGCATGCTGCCCAGGTATCTGTATAGAGCTGTGTGTTGTGTTAGTGGTGCAGCATGCTGCCCAGGTATCTGCATAGAGCTGTGTGTTGTGTTAGTGGTGCAGCATGCTGCCCAGGTATCTGCATAGAGCTGTGTGTTGTGTTAGTGGTGCAGCATGCTGCCCAGGTATCTGCATAGAGCTGTGTGTTGTGTTAGTGGTGCAGCATGCTGCCCAGGTATCTGCATAGAGCTGTGTGTTGTGTTAGTGGTGCAGCATGCTGCCCAGGTATCTGCACAGAGCTGTGTGTTGTGTTATTATGGAGCTGTGTGTTGTGTTAGTGGTGCAGCATGTCCAGGTATCTGCATAGAGCTGTGTGTTGTGTTAGTGGTGCAGCATGCTGCCCAGGTATCTGCATAGAGCTGTGTGTTGTGTTAGTGGTGCAGCATGCTGCCCAGGTATCTGCATAGAGCTGTGTGTTGTGTTAGTGGTGCAGCATGCTGCCCAGGTATCTGCATAGAGCTGTGTGTTGTGTTAGTGGTGCAGCATGCTGCCCAGGTATCTGCATAGAGCTGTGTGTTGTGTTAGTGGTGCAGCATGCTGCCCAGGTATCTGCATAGAGCTGTGTGTTGTGTTAGTGGTGCAGCATGCTGCCCGGGTATCTGCATAGAGCTGTGTGTTGTGTTTGTGGTGCAGCATGCTGCCTGGGTATCTGCATAGAGCTGTGTGTTGTGTTTGTGGTGCAGCATGCTGCCTGGGTATCTGCATAGAGCTGTGTGTTGTGTTTGTGGTGCAGCATGCTGCCCGGGTATCTGCATAGAGCTGTGTGTTGTGTTAGTGGTGCAGCATGCTGCCTGGGTATCTGCATAGAGCTGTGTGTTGTGTTAGTGGTGCAGCATGCTGCCCGGGTATCTGCATAGAGCTGTGTGTTGTGTTTGTGGTGCAGCATGCTGCCCGGGTATCTGCATAGAGCTGTGTGGTGTGTTTGTGGTGCAGCATGCTGCCTGGGTATCTGCATAGAGCTGTGTGTT
>NC_139637.1:27775620-27790620 GCF_964638095.1 Poromitra crassiceps
TTGTTTACAGCTGACGTCATACCTCCACTACTCTTGCCGAACCTCATCAATTTGGTTTCTCAACATCCAATTTTATATGACAAACACCATGACGATCAACACCGAAATTAAGGACAATAGATCTTCAGATCGCCCAGCAGCTGGGATTCACTGAAGATGGTAATGTAGCTGAAACGAATTCCTACTTGCTAACCTTGTAAACCACTGTTGTAAATGGATGGAGCTAATGTTAGCCACTTGTATCCAAATGCTAACTAGCAGTTTAACATCAAAATTGGGGTCCGCTGCTCCTGCCTCCATTTCACTGAAATGGACGGCAATTTCACTGCCTCCAGTTGCTTTTCATGGCTCGTCTCGCTGCTGTGTCTGTCTGTCTGTGTCTGACGTTAGCCGACTGGTAGCTAGCTTGCGCAAGTAGATGGTGCTGTCCTACTAGACGGGAGCCGGGGAGGGACATTAACTACTGGTTACACTGAACACTGTTTTTCCGCTGCGGAAAATTAATGTGGGACTGCGAATAATTCGCACCGGACCTGTGTGTATAGGTTGCAATGTGGAAAATTCGCACGGAATTTCGTACCACATTCCGCCTCTGCATTCGCACCGCATCTGTGTGAAACAGCCTTAAAGCTTCCAAGAAAGGGCTGCTTCTGAGTGTGCTTCTGAGTGTGCTTCTGAGTATGCTTCTGAGTATGCTTCTGAGTGTGCTTCTGAGTGTGCTTCTGAGTATGCTTCTGAGTATGCTTCTGAGTGTGGTTCTGAGTATGCTTCTGAGTGTGCTTCTGAGTGTGCTTCTGAGTATGCTTCTCAGTGTGCTTCTGAGTGTGCTTCTGAGTGTGCTTCTTGTGGTGTGAACCAAGCCTAACAGATGCAATCGCTACTTTGTGAGCAGTTTCATGTGGGAACTATTTTCTTTAACCGAACTACACCCGCCAACCGTCTCACCACGCAGAAGGAAGCGTGCATCTAAAGTCCCTTTTAGGTTGGCCCAAAAGGCAAAAAGCCACTAATATCCACAAACGACTGTCTTTTTCTTGGGTCTAAACTAAACGTGACCAAGCCGTTCAGTTTAGGAGATACATTGAACCCAGAGCCGTATAATAGAAGAGTTCCGACATCTCCATTCACTCCAATGGACCAGTTTTTTTCCAGGAAGTAGAAAGTGGAACTCTTGAGTAAAAAAAGCAGCACTGTTGAGTTGCAGCAAAATAGACAGTGTTGTACTTTGAAAGGGTTTTTCATCCCTTGAAATGAATCAAATTGTACATTATCGGCTTTATTTTAGCATGCAAAAGTAGCGCGAGACCCATTCCTGGCTGTTCATTGGCTAATGAGTCTCGCATTTTGGTCCTCCGCTGACGCCACTCTCTTACTAGAGGACACTAATTGAACCTACCCAGCTTATTCACTGTGAGGCTGTGAGTGGCTGCTGATGTAAAGATCACACCCACAGAGCTGTGAGTGGCTGCTGATGTAAAGAACACACCCACAGAGCTGTGAGTGGCTGCTGATGTAAAGAACACACCCACAGAGCTGTGAGTGGCTGCTGATGTAAAGATCACACCCACAGAGCTGTGAGTGGCTGCTGATGTAAAGATCACGCCCACAGAGCTGTGAGTGGCTGCTGATGTAAAGAACACACCCACAGAGCTGTGAGTGGCTGCTGATGTAAAGATCACACCCACAGAGCTGTGAGTGGCTGCTGATGTAAAGAACACACCCACAGAGCTGTGAGTGGCTGCTGATGTAAAGAACACACCCACAGGGACAGATATCTTTTTATTTTGCACCTTGATGATTAGGGTTAGGGTTAGGGTTAGGGACCCGAAACACCCCACGACCCCAGTCAACATCACTGATGACGCGTCCCAGGGCATGCTGTAGTATGTATACTGAAACCTGCTGAAAATCTGCGTAAACATCGGCGCGGCCTGGGGTCCTTCAGGCTAGAGCGAGGTGCTCGGCGCAGGCGAATGACGTGCAGCGCACAGGCCTCCTTGAGGCATCCTTCCTGCCCATGGTACGGCATGGTAGGATTGCCTTCTTCCACGGGAGGTTCTGGTGAGACGAAGGAGGTGCCCGGCCTGGAATCACCCCACAGAGCCTTAGACCTCCATGCACCGAAGGTCTCTCAATACTGCGGTGTAGCACTAAACTCTATTGCAGCGGATTGGGCATGATCAACCCTTCCGCGGGCAACGTTGCAGACAGAGTAGGAAGGCTGATCCGTGAGCAGCTGCTTCTGGGATGCGGGTCGGGGTCTTAATCGGCCTCGGCTGGGTCTACTGGGCGAGGGTGTATGATGTTGTCAGACCCGAAACACCTTACGACCCCAGTCAACATCACTGATGACGCGTCCCAGCGCATGCTGTAGCATGTATACTGAAACCAATTACGTGCTTCCAAAAGGCTGAAATCCCTCTTTCTTAACAGTCAATTACTTTAAATTGTCTTCACATTGTGTCCAGTGGAACGGTTCCACTCATATGTAATAATATGCCAACAGAAAAGAGAAAAAGTGAAGACGTACCAAATTTCAGCATTTACTGAACCAGCGTCAAGTTGGGCAGAATGTGAAAGTATGTTTTCCGCTTTAGGGCTTTCAAAATAAAATCCTT
The DNA here is from genome assembly GCF_964638095.1 of Poromitra crassiceps. Classification (NCBI taxonomy): domain Eukaryota; kingdom Metazoa; phylum Chordata; class Actinopteri; order Beryciformes; family Melamphaidae; genus Poromitra; species Poromitra crassiceps. The sequence goes on from NC_139637.1 coordinate 27,778,239, forward strand.
CAAGGGGAATATACATTTTTGAGTAATGTAATCTTAACATCACAAATACTTTTGATGTCAAAAACAAGAAGATTATCTTAGCTGTAACGTTGGCTTACCTTAGCTGTAATGTTAGCTTAGCTGTGACGTTAGCTTAGCTTAAGTACAACATTAGCACACTTCCTTCTGTGTGGTGAGAGACGGTTGTTGCAGTTGAAAGAAAATCATCCCTACAGTACATGAAACTGTTCACAACAAGATCTGTGGATTATCTTTCTGGAAAGAGACATCGCTGTTGAGTTTTGTCAGATGTTTGTTTTGTGGCACTATACCAGTTGCATTGTATAGGAGAGCAGACAGACATCTCTATGGCTCATTGTATAGGAGAGCAGGCAGACATCTCTATGGTTCATTGTATAGGAGAGCAGACAGACATCTCTATGGCTCATTGTATAGGAGAGAAGGCAGACATCTCTATGGCTCATTGTATAGGAGAGAAGGCAGATATCTCTATGGCTCATTGTATAGGAGAGCAGGCAGACATCTCTATGGTTCATTGTATAGGAGAGCAGACAGACATCTCTATGGCTCATTGTATAGGAGAGCAGGCAGACATCTCTATGGTTCATTGTATAGGAGAGAAGGCAGATATCTCTATGGGTCATTGTATAGGAGAGAAGGCAGATATCTCTATGGCTCATTGTATAGGAGAGCAGACAGATATCTCTATGGGTCATTGTATAGGAGAGAAGGCAGACATCTCTATGGTTCATTGTATAGGAGAGCAGACAGACATCTCTATGGCTCATTGTATAGGAGAGCAGGCAGACATCTCTATGGTTCATTGTATAGGAGAGCAGACAGACATCTCTATGGCTCATTGTATAGGAGAGCAGGCAGACATCTCTATGGTTCATTGTATAGGAGAGCAGGCAGACATCTCTATGGCTCATTGTATAGGAGAGAAGGCAGATATCTCTATGGGTCATTGTATAGGAGAGCAGACAGACATCTCTATGGCTCATTGTATAGGAGAGCAGACAGACATCTCTATGGCTCATTGTATAGGAGAGCAGGCAGATATCTCTATGGCTCATTGTATAGGAGAGCAGACAGACATCTCTATGGTTCATTGTATAGGAGAGCAGACAGACATCTCTATGGCTCATTGTATAGGAGAGAAGGCAGATATCTCTATGGTTCATTGTATAGGAGAGAAGGCAGATATCTCTATGGTTCATTGTATAGGAGAGCAGACAGACATCTCTATGGCTCATTGTATAGGAGAGCAGGCAGATATCTCTATGGTTCATTGTATAGGAGAGCAGGCAGACATCTCTATGGTTCATTGTATAGGAGAGCAGGCAGATATCTCTATGGTTCATTGTATAGGAGAGCAGGCAGACATCTCTATGGCTCATTGTATAGGAGAGCAGACAGACATCTCTATGGCTCATTGTATAGGAGAGAAGGCAGACATCTCTATGGTTCATTGTATAGGAGAGCAGACAGACATCTCTATGGCTCATTGTATAGGAGAGCAGACAGACATCTCTATGGTTCATTGTATAGGAGAGAATGCAGACATCTCTATGGCTCATTGTATAGGAGAGCAGACAGACATCTCTATGGGTCATTGTATAGGAGAGCAGGCAGATATCTCTATGGTTCATTGTATAGGAGAGAATGCAGACATCTCTATGGTTCATTGTATAGGAGAGAATGCAGATATCTCTATGGTTCATTGTATAGGAGAGCAGGCAGATATCTCTATGGTTCATTGTATAGGAGAGAAGGCAGATATCTCTATGGCTCATTGTATAGGAGAGCAGACAGACATCTCTATGGCTCATTGTATAGGAGAGAAGGCAGACATCTCTATGGCTCATTGTATAGGAGAGCAGACAGACATCTCTATGGCTCATTGTATAGGAGAGAAGGCAGATATCTCTATGGGTCATTGTATAGGAGAGAAGGCAGATATCTCTATGGCTCATTGTATAGGAGAGCAGACAGACATCTCTATGGCTCATTGTATAGGAGAGAAGGCAGACATCTCTATGGCTCATTGTATAGGAGAGAAGGCAGATATCTCTATGGCTCATTGTATAGGAGAGAAGGCAGATATCTCTATGGCTCATTGTATTCACCTTATGTAGCCACGCCCATTTGACCTGGTTGTGTGGCCGTATCAAAACTTCCGGCTGAAAATTATAATAAAATAAAATAAAAAATGGCTGCGCTGCTCCAATATCATCTAACTCTGAATTAACTAATAATTTAGCCAATTGTATGTAACATACCAAATAAAAGCAAACGGCAATGTCTAAGAATGCAACGCCATGTAACTGGCTCGTTAAGTCTCGCATTCCAGGGAATTACGTTAACGTCTGCAGATCTTATTGACGTTAGTGGCTCGAGCGCTCGGAGGACAGAAAACCTTCTGAAGCTTTCTTTGTTGGAGTCCAGGTATGTTTTACAATAAAGTGCTCGTCATTGTCGATGATAACGTTATCTGACCTGGCTAACAGTGGATACTCACTTGCTTGCTGTGTACCGGCTCAAAGTAGTAGGCTACGTTCTTTATTTTACCCCTTCACTGTCTGCTCCAAAAACAACTATTTTATTTTGCGCCGTGACCGCCGGAAGTGTTAAAAGGACCCGGAAGAATTTGGCCCACTGTAAGGTCTGAACATAAGGTGAATAGGAGAGCAGGCAGACATCTCTATGGCTGATGTCTCCAAAACTCAGCAACTCAAACTAGATGGACAAATAGCACTACAGGTAAGAGGAAACATACGTGTTTTTGATTTTGCGATGAACCTTTACTTTACATTCACTTACTTAACTTGCTCATGTATATCTTCTTATTTCACTGAATATTTACTTACTTTAGAGACTTTACTCACTTAACTGCTCTTATTTTACTTCAATTATTTCACTGTACTTCCTTTACTCGCTTTTTACTTATTGTGTGTGCCCTTCTTTCTTTAAGTCTCTCTCTCTCCGTCCAGAAACCATCGGTCAGGTGAGCTTTGACTCACCGCTGCACTGCCCTTCTTCTCCAAAATCCTCTGACCATCCACTGTGTCCTTAATCTCCTGGAGAGAGAGAGAGAGAGAGAGAGGGGGAGAGACAGAACAGAGAGAGGGTGAGAGAGACAGAGAGAGAGGGGGGAAGTTAGAAATGGAAATTAAAACATTTGCAGTCTGTCATATCTCCATCTGAAGTGCAGGAGTAGTAGTAGTAGTATTCAAAGTGCTGTAGTAGTAAACCTGCAGTTGTGTGTATCTGTATACAGTAGATAGTAGTAGTAGTAGTATTCAAAGTACTGTAGTAGTAAACCTCCAGTCGTGTGTATCTGTATACAGTAGATCAGGAGTAGTAGTAGTAGTATTCATAGTACTGTAGTAGTAAACCTCCAGTCGTGTGTATCTGTATACAGTAGATAGGAGTAGTAGTAGTAGTATTCATAGTAATGTAGTAGTAAACCTGCAGTCGTGTGTATCTGTATACAGTAGATCAGGAGTAGTAGTAGTAGTATTCATAGTAATGTAGTAGTAAACCTCCAGTCGTGTGTATCTGTATACAGTAGATCAGGAGTAGTAGTAGTAGTATTCATAGTAATGTAGTAGTAAACCTGCAGTCGTGTGTATCTGTATACAGTAGATCAGGAGTAGTAGTAGTAGTATTCATAGTAATGTAGTAGTAAACCTCCAGTCGTGTGTATCTGTATACAGTAGATCAGGAGTAGTAGTAGTAGTATTCATAGTAATGTAGTAGTAAACCTCCAGTCGTGTGTATCTGTATACAGTAGATCGCCAAAGGGATAAAGTATTTTTGCAGGCCTACCCAGAAGTCCCTGCACTTTGTGTTCAGCAGGATAATCTTCACAAATGAGGACCACTTGTATTATCTATCATTATCATATCATCTCAGACTGAACCTCAGCAAAACAGAAGTACTTTTCATCCCTGGTAAAAAACTGCCCCCTCACTGACCTCTCCATCACCATCGACAATACCACAGTTCTTCCTTCTCAATCTGTTAAAAACCTTGGTGTACTCATTGACAACCAGCTATCCAACTCACCCTCAATTACAGCTAGCGCCACCGCTCCTGCAGATTCTCATTATACAACATCAGAAAGATCCGTCGGTTCCTCACCACTGAGGCAACACAACTCCTGGTCCAGGCTCTTGTCCTCTCCCGCCTGGACTATTGTTATGTCCTCCTGGCAGGGTTACCTGCCTCTGCCATCCAGCCCCTCCAACTCATTCAAAACTCTGCTGCCCGTCTGGTCTTCAACCTCCCTAAATTCTTCCATGTCACCCCTCTTTTCCGTCAACTTCACTGGCCCCCCGTCCTCGCACGTATCAAGTTCAAGACCTTGGTTTTGGCCTTCAGGGCAGTCCACCGGTCAGCCCCCCTTTATTTACAATCCCTCGTCACCTTCCAAACACCTCACCGCTCCCTCCGCTCCTTCACCTCCACCGCTCGCCTCGCCCCTCCACCACTTCTGACGCCTGGTAGTCGCCTGTTCTCCTCTCTGGCTCCACAATGGTGGAATGAGCTTCCTCCTTCGGTCGTGCTGGCCCAAACCCTTCCTATTTTCCTCCGGAGGCTGAAAACCCACCTCTTTGGACTACACCTGGGTCCTCCTTAATTGTTACTGTTACTGTTACATCTCATTGTTACATTTGTTGCTTTTTAACTTATTTTAATGTTTACATTTGACTGTGACTTATGTTTCTCTCTTTCATTTGTTCTTATCTGATATGTTCATAAATTGTAATTGTAAATCTTGTAAGTCGCTTTGGATAAAAGCGTCTGCTAAATGCAATAAAGTAAAGTATTACTTTCGAAGCATTTTCTGAAAATCGCGTAAAAAAATAAAAATAAAAACGCATTTACGTTCTTATCGTCATAAAAGTGGTCCTCCTGTGTGAAGAGTATCTTGCTGAACACAAAGTTCACTGTTTCATAAACGTTTAACTACAGACCATATTTCAAGCATTTTTTTTAAATCCCCGTGCAAAAATCCCATTGACTTTTACACGTAGGAACCGGGAAGTGCAAACTCCGGTCTTCCTCCGATACTCTATTTGCTCGTGTGGGTTGGAACAGCTGTTACCTGTTTGAGTTTGCCGATAGTGTCCGTGTGCTCATCCTTCTCCTTCTCTACCTCCACCACTTGCTGCTTCAATGCCTCCATCTCTGACTGCTTCACCTGCAGGGAGAGATCGGGTTCAAATGACCATTCTGGATTGTGACCACTTCATCTACATTGATGAAAAGTCTATGCCTCCTTTGGTCGTCGCTCGTTCCAGTTTGTCGCTCCTGAGTGTGACTGGAAGCAGCTGGAGAAGAGAAGAGAGTAAACTCCACATCATCTCACCATCCTCCTTTAACAACTCATGACAAGTCACAGTCTCTCATCACTGCACCTGCTCTTGAATTGGCTTCTTCTGGTCCATAGTACAGTTTGTGTTGTTGTGTATACTATATATATATATATATATATATATATATATATATATATATATATATATATATTGTCCACTGTTTTAATGTGTTTATTGACTTGCCTCATGTTTCTGCCTCTTGCCCAAGTCGTCATTGTAAATGATAATTGGTTCGCAACTCACTTATCTGGTGAAATAAAGGTATATAATAAAAAAGATAATAGTAATAGTGAACTATAAGGTAGGAGAGGAGGGGAGAGATGGATAGAAGATGTGGATGCTGTTAAAGTGAAATGAAGCCAAACCAGAAGAACTGACTTGCAGATCCTAACATCAGTGATGTTCTCGTGTCTCCTGACCTCTCAGCTTCTGTCTTGATATTTTCAGTCAGATTCTCTCTCTGCACCGGCAGATCATCTGTTGCTTTTTCAGTAAATGCCACCTGATTTATGACAATATGACTTCTTCTGTCAAGAAATCATGAGGAAATAATGAGGGAAATAATGTAAACAAGACAGTTTCTCCAAGACCATTTCACTTTGACCCAGAAAATGTCCTGAAACAAGTGACACTATCCTGAGGGGAAAAGTCTCTTTTGTTGAAAGTGGTGAAATGATCTGCCAGAGCAGGGAGATGATTTCTGGATGTTCTGCTTATTTTAATATCTGGAGACAAAGTGTGTCGGTTTTTGCAGCGTGAGATGAAATCAATCAGAGTTCAAACTGAAAATAAAAAGGTGACCTGGCTCTAAGGTCTCTGTTCTCTCCGACTGAACAAAACCAGCCAGTCCTAAAGACAAAATAAGAAAAGACATGTCAATCTCCTCCTCAGCAGAGGGATTCGTTTGACTGGAAACTGTATTAAATCCCCCCTAATCTTCTTTGGCTAATTAATTTGTGTAAAAACTACATTACAGCCTACAGCCTCCCTACCACGCGCACACACACACACGCACGCACACCCACACACACGCACACTCACACGCACACACACACGCGCACACACACACACACACACACACACACACACACACACACACACACACACACACACATCAGGTGGGAATTGGATTCTGTTCATTTCTACGTTGTACAGGCATGACGTAAAATTGTAGGCCAACCCAGAAGTTCCTACACTTCCCGTTCTTTGGCTTAAAGTCTGAAAGATGATTCTGCTGAACACAAAGTTCACAGTTTCACAAACCTTTGAGAACCACAGACCTCATGTGAGGCATTTCACTAAAGTCCCCATTAGAAATGGCCATTGACTTTTTGACGAGGGAACCCGGAAGTGCTTCCTGCTCTTTTTCCCCCCATTGAGGCATTGCCTTTCTCCTACACTGCCTCTTATAGAGAGCCCCAGGAACGAGTCCGGAAAACATGGATGCTAACACTTCCTGGTTCTTCACTGTTTTCACCTATGGGATTTTTGAATGGGTTTTTGGCGCGATGCTTCAAATAAGGTCTCTGGGCAACGCAAGCTTATTCCAACGCGAACCAGTGTTCAGCGGGATAATCTTCACACATGAGGACCACTTTTATGAGTTTTGAAGCTTTTACGTCCCGTTAAAAGGGCGGCTAGCTAGCAAACGGCTAAATGAGACTACACTGTTGAGCCGACGGGGATATTATACGTCAATAACGTCATCACTTCAAAGGACGAACACGGAAATTCTCTTTCCCTCACCTGGTTCAGCCCGGGGTAATCAGTGCACAGCAGCGCACACATCAACAACAGTCCAGGTTGAGTGCTGACGTGACGTGGAAGCCTATGCGACACTGTGTGTAGTTCTGGATTAGCTTCCATTAACCGCTGGATTCCAGCGGTTAATAGAGAATGTACCGCGCGAGTGTTCTCACTTGTATGGAGCGCATGTTACACCAAACTCCATTCAAAAATGTGTCCGATTAATGTTGCCTTCATTGTCGGCAACAATACATGCCTGATAGAAGAATAAAGTGCTAATTACGAATCGTTAGGAGAGACTGTTCAAGTCGGCATACTACAACGACACACTAAGCACCTATCTCCAATCAAATATCTAGCTTTAGCCTCCTGGATCCTCTGTCATTCCCGCGGAATTGGGGAGCTAAGCCTATGTGCTGTAGCCTATTGTATTTTTAATTTGATATTTTTTATATGTTTCATTTGCAGGTTAAACTGTCAGCTGAGCTCTGTTATTGAAGCTTTGGCTAAAGGCCTGCATTTTACAATGATGTTTTGAAATAAATGTTTAAAAATCGATTGTGTGTCAAAAGCTTGTGTTACATTTTCATTGGCGTTAATACACTAATAATTAATTTCAATGTCCGCTATCAAGAGCAATTCAGTTGGTTCATGGAATCGCTGTGCCCAGCGATTTGTGGTGTGGGAGATTCCAGCTGTCAAAAGAAGACAAAAGACTTGCTCCTGGCCAATCCCGGCGCTTGACTGCTGCGTAGGCGGGCACAGGGCGTGGTTTTTGCGTAACCTATGTGCGATTCGAAATAAGGCGTCATTCCCTGCCTGTTGTGTGCAGTGCGGATGTCTATAATGCTCGAGATCGCCCCCTGCCTGTGTTGTTGGATATTCAGTACCGCAGGGATGGCGTGGTTTTGTAGGCTTACCCAGAAGTCCCAGCACTTCCATGGGATGTTTGTGTGGGAATCTCAGTGAAATGCATGAAACAAGGTCTGGGGTTAACAAAAGTTTATGAAGTTTGTGTTCAGCTTCTGGGTTGGGTTTTACTGTGCTTCTCCATGCGTAAGGCGCTCTGATTGACATGGTCGGAGCCAATGACAGACCTTTTTAAGCGGGGAGCGGAAATCCGGCAGCGTCTGAAATGGACGCCTCCAATGGGAGAGCAGCTGTAGAGCAGGGGAGGGGCTTATAACAGCAGCCTGTTTCCGTGCAGCCAGACTCCTCTCACGGAAGGGAGGGGAGAGGAGGCTGGCCAGTGAGAATATGTTGCAGGTTTTTCGAAGATTATCACTGGAAAACATTTTTTTTACCTTGTTGATACGTGCTTGATGGTGGATGAGCTACGTGCACGTCCAGGGTGAGTGTGATTGGTTTAAACACGTCCAGGGTGAGTGTGATTGGTTTAAACACGTCCAGGGTGAGTGTGATTGGTTTAAACACGTCCAGGGTGATTGTGATTGGTTTAAAGAAAAACAAACAAGACAGAGCGCCCCCCCCCCCACCCATAGCAGAATGATCGTGGGTTGAGACAGACCTTTCTCTCAAACCAAGAGGAGATAGGTCTGGCTAAGCGAGTCTAATTAGGATTTAACTTCTCTCTGTTGCCATGACGACAGCTACGCTTTAATTAGAAACACACATTCAATTAGAGCTGGAGAGGATTCAATACACACACACACACACACACACACACACAGACGTGCATGTATACACACAATATGCCTACACATATGTACACACCCACACACACACAAGAGATAACTCACACAATGAAGATTCACTGAGAGACACACACACACACACACACGTGCATGGATACACACTATGCCTACGCATATGTACACACCCACACACACACAAGAGATAACTCACACAATGAAGATTCACTGAGACACACACACACACATGTGCATGTATACACACACAATATGCCTACACATATGTACACACCCACACACACACAACAGATAACTCACACAATGAAGATTCACTGACACACACACACACACACACACACACATATAATTAGAGCCAAAGAGAGGCAGCTTGCAGAAACATGTTCTGAAGCACTGACTGTTAAACTGGACTCTGTGTGTGTGTGTGTGTGTGTGTGTGTGCACGTGTGTGTGTGTGTGTGTGTGTGTGTGTGTGCGCGTGTACCTCCAGTTGAAGTCCGTGTTCTTTCTGATGTTTGTCGACCTCCTCTTGATGTTCTAGAGACTTCTTCTCAAGGTTCTCCTGTTCACGCACGCACACGCACACGCACACGCACACACACACACACACACACACACACACACACACACACACACACACACACACACACACACACACACACACACACACACACACACACACACACACACACACACACACACACACACACGGAGGAGGGCAGAGGTTAGTATTTACAGGAAGCTCTATCACCCCCCTGTGGACAGAGATAGACAGAGAGACAGGAGAGTGATCCATCTATATTAATTATCAGACTGATTCATTGAATGTGACTCTAGTTATATGACTGAATTATACGGCTAATTACAGGGTTCCTGTAATCCTCAAAATCCAAGCATTTTTCAAACAGTGAAAACACCACGTGTAAAATCCACGTGTTTACAACAAAGTCCAGCAGCCGTAGGAACCCTGTAATTCACTTCCTGAGTAACGGCCGAGCACAAGCTTACAAATGTTTCAATGCATCTCCTACTGCAGTGGTTCCCAAAGCAGGGGTCGCGGGGGACACCAGTGACGAGATGACTTTCAGAATGTGTGAAATTGGCCTCAAGAATGTGAACTACAAAATGTGTGAAATACAATTAACAAAACGATTAAAAAGAGCAAATTTTAACCAGAATAGTTTGTTTTCTTTACAGAATGCGCAGTAACATTAGTATGCTTCAACCACCTCTGGGCACAGTGGGGGTCGTGACCCTCTACTGTACAAGTAATGCCTACCCTACACTAGAACACTTTCAATAGACTCAGAAAAGACTTTTAAAAGTCTTTAGTCTGACATCAGCTCACATCTAAACACGAGTCATGAGTCACTGAGTTTTTAGTCACAAACTAAGATTTTCAAAGGACTGCGTACAATTAGGCCCATGGGTGGGTGTAAAAATGTAAAAATTGGTTCGATATTATTCTTCAAAGCGCACTGAACCGGTATACCGAATTGTATAAACACATATAAAGACTCCCCTGTATAAACACATCTACAGACTCCCCTGTATAACATTACATTATTACGTCATTTGGCTTTTATCCAAAGCGACTTACAATAACACATTTTTGTCAGCAATAGAGCAATCAACTATGCAACACAGTCTATGACAACTACAACTTCTGAAGGAATAGAGTGGTAAAGTTTTTTTTTTTTGAGAGAGAGAGAGAAAGAAGTTAGTTCAAGAAGGGCCCAGATGGAGCATGAAAAGGTGTGTCTTTAGTCTTTTCCGAAAGATCGGCAGTGATTCGGCCGTCCTGACTGAAGGTGGAAGCTCGTTCCACCATTGAGGTGCCAGGGACGAGAAGAGTCGAGATCGGGATGAGCGACTTTTGAGGCCCCGAAGTGAAGGCGAAGCGTCCTGCGCTGGTGGAGGAGCGAAGGGAGCGCTGAGAGGTTTGGAACCTGACCATAGATTGTAAGTACAGGGGAGCTGACTGGTGTACTGCCCTGTAGGCCAGTACCAGTGTTTTGAATTTGATGCGTGCCGAGATGGGAAGCCAGTGGAGCTCCTGGAAGAGGGGAGTGACGTGAGAGAATTTGGGTTGGTTGAACACCAGACGGGCTGCAGCGTTCTGAATGAGCTGAAGCGGTCGGATGTCAGTGGCAGGTAGGCCGGCCAGGAGGACGTTGCAGTAGTCCAGGCGGGAGGAGACAAGAGACTGGACCAGGAGTTGAGTCGCTTCTCTTGTGAGAAAGGGACGGATTTTGTGGATGTTGTAGAGAGAGAACCTACAGGAGCGTGCTGTAGCAGCTATGTTGGCTGAGCAAGACAGCTGGTTGTCAAGGATCACCCCAAGGTTCTTAGCTGTTTGGGATAAACACATGTAACCGAGTGAGGCTTGCTAGGCGGCTGTGTTTCTGTCAGTGTTTGCCGGTCTGCTGTCTGATGTTCAACACCTGCCCCCTGAAAAACACACTCTGAAATGTGATTTGAGTGAGCAGAGCGTCCGCACTGCAGACACATCAGTCCAAAGGAGATTGGACTCGCATTTCAAACCACCTCCTTATGTGGTTTGGGTCAAGTTGCAAAAATTTTGATTCCACATTGTTTTGTTGCTGTTCACACTGGATACAATCTGGATAGGCCAAAAATAGGCCAAAAATGGGATTTGGCCTGCCAGTCTGAACAAGGCCTGAGTGACAGACTGACTGAGTGAGTAACTGACAGACTAACTGATGTAACTGACCTCAGCCTCCTTCAGTCGGCGTTCAAACCAGCCTTTGGTTCCCTCCATGGCCTGGACCTGAGCCTGCAGCTCCTCCACATACTGCTGCAAGCCTTCCAGCTCCTTAGACCGAGCCTGACACACACACACGCACACACACGCGCGCACGCACGCACGCACACACGCACACGCACACACACACACACACACACACACACACACACACACACACACACACTTAAGAACAGGATCTTTCAGAGTTCTTTTTTTTTTTCATCTGTGTATGTACAGTATATATATATATATATATATATATATATATATATATATATATATATAGACCCCTTATACAGCTGTCAACATTGGAGCTGCGCGCGCATCGTGAAGGCAAAAAGCCGTGAGCCCAGCATTGACAGACACAGAGAACTGTGTAAAAGCCCCGCTGTCAGGACTGCTCTGTGCCCATCTGCGACACACAGTTAGATTTTAGTTTTAAAATGCAGTTCTCGGCTTATTACAACAGCTTATCGCCTAGTGATAAGTAATGTTATGCATCGAAATTAACGTTGGTTAATGGGATACGTCTTACAGACCCATACGCACTGGCGCTGTCAATTGGCCAAGCCTAGAGTGGCCAGCAATACATATCGTGCATTCCTTTATAACTGGGGATAGCGTAGATAATTATTCTGTAACTTGCAAAGATATATTGTTATGTTGATAATGCACACAACTCAATAATGACATTATGTAACGTTACTTGGTCGTTAACTAACCGAGCGATGTGGCTGAGCAGCCTACAGTTTCAGGCAGCTTACCTGATTATGAAGAGCACTACAAAGTCAGGCATTTTTAATGATGTCCTCGTT
>NC_139637.1:27795620-27798120 GCF_964638095.1 Poromitra crassiceps
CAAATAACATAATCATGATCCCATAGGCATCCAGGAATTGAGCGAGGGGGGGGGGGGGGGCGCCTTTTTCCAAGCTTTGTCTCGGGGGAGGCCCACAGTCTCACACTTTGAAAACCCCTGCAGTAGATATTAGGTAAGAGGAGACAGTCCAAGCGTTCCAGAGTCAGATGAGGAGTAGATGAGGTCGACTGACAGGACACAGACTGGGTTCTAGTTAGGGTTCTAGCTGTTACTCTGTCTAATCTGGGGTTGTTCTTTATTAGCACACCAGCTGGTTCAAGGTTCTGCTCATTGTTGTTGAGAAGTTAGGATTGATGTGAAAGAATTGGCCGACGTTTGAGGTTCAGGGTGCTCTATACCAGTGATTCCCAAACTGTGGGCCACGTGGAGGTACTGCAGGAGTGCCGCGAGTGGTCTGCCAACACTAACTACTCAATCTGGATGGACAGTGATAGATGTGGGTTATGGGTGGGGTTCTAAACATTATTAAAGAGTCTAGAGAAGCTAGGCTAATGCTAAAACCAACAGCGTTAAAGGGACAGCTCACCCCTAAAACCTCAGTCCAAGAACGCAACACAAAGGGCGCTTTAAGCACCACAGCCGAGTGCCACTCAGTTCCATTGTATTGGAGAGAAGCAGACATCCCTATGGCCGATATCTCCAAAACTCAGCAACTAACACAAAAAACTATCTAAATGTGAGGAAAAATATGTATTTGGGGTTTTGGGGTGAGCTGTCCCTTTAAGGCAGGGTTCTAGGTAAGTTGTAGATATTACTTGTTCTAAGGTGCCTAGATTACTCAGACCATTGGTAACAAGGGCTCTAGGTAAGGTTCCACATATTACTTGCCTAGGTTAGTACTCTGACCATTGATCTCAGGTTAGGGTTCTAGATGAGGGTTCTAGGTAAGGGTTGAGATAGTATTACCTGTTCAAAGGCACACAGATTAGTCCTCAGAGCTTCATTCTCCTGCAGGGTGTTGGCTTGTGGTTCTAGATAAGGTTATTTCGGATTGGGGTTGTAGTGTCTAAGACACAGGTTCTAGATATGGGTTCAGGGGTCAAGGTATCTCAGATATATTTCAACGGTTCTAGCATGGGTAGGTTAGTCCTCAGGGCATGGTTCCATGGTTAGGCTTGTGGAGAACATTCTAGCTTCTAGATGTTGCTCTTATGTCTGTATTATCATTCGGACTGTGGCCGGAATTGATCACTGTCTGCATTTATGGCACTAATACATAAGTATATTGGGGGGCGGGGGGGGGTGGGACACATTTACTAATTTTATTTTTATTTATTATTTTCACTGCCAATTCATAAGTAATTATAACTGCACGTTTGTTGCACTAATTTCAGCGTTTTAACTGTAACATTAACATTTAGGTCTGTTGGTCAGGAAGGTATAAATCTCTAGCTGCAAGTTCATTTTTTGTCAATGTCACCTTGAGAAGTCCAAAACGTGATGGAAACAGCACACCTGGATATGCAAAGCTGGCTGTGTGAAAATAAACTGAAAAAAGTAGCCGCACACAACTCTGATGCATAGAATATTTATTCACTGACATAAGGTCGGAAGTCCCCAGAGCATGATTAGGGTTCTAGATGAGGTTCTCCAGTTATATTGTTACGTGTTCTAGAGCAGCTAAGTTAGTCCCTTCAGAGCATGGTTAGGGTTCTAGATGAGGTTCTCCAAGTATATTGTTACCTGTTCTAGAGCAGCTAGGTTAGTCCTCAGAGCATGGTTAGGGTTCTATATGAGGCTCTCCAGGTATATATTGTTGTGCGTTCTAGAGCAGCTAGGTTAGTCCTCAGAGCATGGGTAGGGTTCTAGATGAGGCTCTCCAGGTATATATTGTTGTGCGTTCTAGAGCAGCTAGGTTAGTCCTCAGAGCATGGTTAGGGTATAGATGAGGTTCTCCAGGTATATAGTGTTACGTGTTCTAGAGCAGCTAGGTTAGTCCTCAGAGCATGGCTATGGTCTAGATGAGGTTCTCCAGGTAAATATTGTTACCTGTTCTGGAGCAGCTAGGTTAGTCCGCGGAGCATGGTTAGAGTCTAGATGAGGTTCTCCAGCTATATTGTTACCTGTTCTAGAGCAGCAAGGTTAGTCCTCAGAGCATCGTTCTCCTGCAGGATGAGGTCCACCTGCTCCTGACTGACTGCACTCTGATTGGCTGCCTGTAACCCGGCAACCAGGGAGGGAGGGAGGGAAGAAAGAAAGAAAGGAAGGAAGAAAGAACGTAAATAAAGAAATAAAGAAAGTTAAGAATATAGAAGAAACATAAGACAGAAAGAAAACCAGAAAACAAGAAGGAATAAAACAGAAAAGAGTAAAGCAGAAATGAAGAGAACAAATAAATGAGAGTAAACAGAGAAAAGACAAAACAAAAAGGAGGGCAGGGAGGAGAAAGGGAAGAAACAGGAAGTGAGAAGTGAGGAAAGGAAAATAGAGAGATAAAGCCAGTCAGAAAGAAAACAGACCGAACAAAGCAGCGCTTGGA
>NC_139637.1:27803120-27855620 GCF_964638095.1 Poromitra crassiceps
AGTAAAACTATTTTTATAAGCATTTTACAAAATGTCTATGGGAAAATAAATGGCGGATAAAAATCTCTGGTACAGTGCTGAAGCAGGAAGTAGGCGGTCACTTTGCCTCTCTATTGCCACCCGGTGGCCATTAAAGCAATGACTCACATGGGTGAGTCTGTTCAGACAAAAACTAATAAACCAAAACCACATCATGATGAAGGCTGCTCACCTCTCCTGCTTCTTCTTTAGCTTGTCTGACAGCTGGAGGACAGACAGACAGACAGACAGACAGACAGACAGACAGACAGACAGACAGACAGAAAGACAGACAGACAGACAGACAGACAGAAAGACAGACAGACAGACAGACAGACAGAAAGACAAGCAGAAAGACAGACAGACAGACAGAAAGACAGGCAGGCAGACAGACAGGCAGAAATACAGAGACAGAAAGAAAGACAGACAGACAGGCAGAAAGACAGACAGACAGAAAGACAGGCAGACAGACAGAAAGACAGGCAGACAGACAGACAGACAGGTAGGCAGGCAGACAGACAGACAGACAGACAGACAATCAGAATTAAAGACATATTTAATTTTTCACATTTTAGCCCACATGTTCCCATAACAAAAGTATATTTTGTGCTGCCATTCTTCTCTTAACAGTAGATGTCACTTTTTCCATTTGAGAGTGAAATCCTTCAATCAGTCACATGTGCTGGCCTGTTGTGGTGTGTTTCCTGTTTACCTTTGTGATCTCTGTGTGTGTTTCCTGTTTACCTTTGTGATCTCTGTGTGTGTTTCCTGTTTACCTTTGTGATCTCTGTGTGTTTCCTGTTTACCTTTGTGATCTCTGTGTGTGTTTCCTGTTTACCTTTGTGATCTCTGTGTGTGTTTCCTGTTTACCTTTGTGATCTCTGTGTGTGTTTCCTGTTTACCTTTGTGATCTCTTCCTGCAGTTTGCTGATCTCTGTCTGTTTGGACGCCTGCAGGCAGAGAGGACACATCAGCACTTTCTATACTATACTGTACTTTGGCCGCCACTCAGTACAAGACACATTTTTTAATTTATAAATTTTAATTTTAACAGCAGTTATTGGTTCCCTACTCAACATATCAGCTAAGACAGTCCTCACAGTTCTATGTTTCCTATTCCTGCAGTTAGGAAAACAATTGGAAAGAGAGCCTTTATGTTTCAAGCACCTTCAGACTGGAACAAATGACCCCCAAACATACGAACCATTACATCTTTTCACATATTTAAAAAAGGTCTGTCTTCTTGTCTTGAGTCCACGTGCTTCTGTTTCCGTTAATATATAGTTACTATATGTATACATATATGTTGTTAATATATAGTTACTATATGTATACATATATGTTAATGTTAATATATAGTTACTATATGTATACATATATGTTTATGTATAGTTACTATATGTATACATATATGTTTATGTATAGTTACTATATGTATACATATATGTTTATGTATAGTTACTATATGTATACATATATGTTTATGTATATTGCAGATGTTTCTTATGATTATTTCCTTATTATTCCTCCATATATCTGATTACTGTGTGATGCAAGCGTGTGAATGTATAATTGTGCAGTTATGTGTGCATAATGTGTATGATGATATATAAGTATGTGCGTATGTATGTATGTATATATTAGAGATGGGAATAGATTAATTTTTTTAATCTAGATTAATCTAGATTAATCCTGGTCATTAATCTAGATTAATCTAGATTAAAATGGGTCATTTGAAGTCTGTCGAAGCCATTCAAAATATGTGTGTGCAACATAAATAATGACTAGAAGTCCTTGTGAACAGGTTTCTGTTTATTCGGTTGTTCACGCCCCCCCACAGCAGCCAGGATGGGGGAGGCAGACATAAATGTCCGCGCTTACATACCTGTTCCATTCTAAAGTGATAATCATCATGGCCTGCTCAATATAAGTGGACCCTGCTACCAGACAACTTTGAGAATAATAATATATATAATAATAATAATAATACAGTGGAGCTGCTCAGTGGCCAGCAGATCAGACTGTGGTTGTACTGGACAGCTTCCAGGTATGAATGTGTGTGAATGTGAACAGGGCGCTCCTGAAAAAGAGAGCATTGCTCTCAGTGAGACTCCCCCTGTATAAATAAAGGTAAAAAAAAGAAAGAAAAAAAAAAAGATTAAATAACGGCGATAATTTTTTTATCGCGCGTTAAGAGTCTCGCGTTAACGCAGCCGTTAATGGCGTTAACTATCCCATCTCTAGTATATATATATATATATATATATATATATCTACTACTGTACATGTTCTATACAGTTCACCTCAAATAAGATACACATGTAGTTATTATTTTTGCTATATTATCTAACTGATATTTGGGTGTTAACTGCCATAGTTGTAGTGTTCTATTGTCTCTTTGTTGATTGTTTCGTCTGTCTTGTCTCTTTTGATTTGAATCTTGTTGTTGCATGTTAGGACCCCCTCAAAAACCAGATGGTTCATCTCAAGTTTTTTTTTGCTTTTTATTATGAAAAAGAGAATAATGATCATTCCCTCTAATATCGCAAATTATGTTGCAACATCAGTCAAAATAATCTAAATTAGATATTTCTTAAAAATTGTTCAGCCCTAGTGTGTGTGTGTGTGTGTATGTGTGTGTGTGTGTGTGTGTGTGTGTGCATGTGTGTGTGCTCGTGTGTGTGTGTGTGTGTGTGTGTGTGTGTGCGTGTATGTGTGCGTTCCTGTGTGCGTGTGTGCGTGCGTGTATGTGTGTGCGTTCCTGTGTGCGTGCGTGTATGTGTGTGCATTCCTGTGTGCTTGTGTGTGTGTGTGCGTTCCTGTGTGTGTGTGCGTTCCTGTGTGTGTGTGTGTGTGCGCGCGTGCGTGCGTGTGTGTGTGTATGTGCGTGCGTCCGTGCACGTGTGTGTGCGTGCGTGTATGTGTGTGCGTTCCTGTGAGCGTGTGTGCGTGCGTGTATGTGTGTGCGTTCCTGTGTGCTCGTGTGTGTGTGTGCGTTCCTGTGTGTGCGTGCGTGTGTGTGTGTGTGTGTGTGTGTGTGTGTGCGTGTGTGCGTTCCTGTGTGTGTGTGTGTGTGCGTGCGTGTGTGCGTGCGTGTGTGTGTGCGCGTGCGTGCGTGCGTACCTCCAGACTGTGGAGCCTCTCTCTCAGCAGTCTCTTCTCCTCCTGCTCTGTGGTCAGCACCATGTTCATCTCCAGCTCTGCTCCAAAGCAGTGTGTTATTGGACACAGAGGCGGCCAGCTGCCTAGCTCTGACTGCTTAGCTACAATCTCCTCTACGCTCTTCTCTGACCGGCCTAAAGGGGGCGCCAGCAGCACACAGCAGGGGCATTCCATCAGGCCAGACACATGCTACCCAGACAGGACTCTATCTGACCTGAGGTCTGTGGGAGGAGTTTCACCTGATCCAAGGTGTGCTTTTCTGACCGCGCTGCAAAGTCAAACGCCTCTGTCAGTGTGTGAAGTCCTGCTGTGTGTGTCGTGACTGTGTTTACATGCACACTACTCTCTCCCCAGACTCAAATATTACGTTGAATCGCTGCACTCTGCACACTACATGAGTCTGTGCCACTTCACAGCCACAGCTGGTATTTTAGGGAGGGTCTAGGGGGGGTTAAAATTGAATGAGTGACAGGTCGTAGCACCAATGAGAGAGTGGTTCGAAAAATGGGCTGCGCCTCGTGCCGTCGGTGATCACAAAGTCGTTACTGATTGGTGAAGGGTGAATCCACCACTCGCCAATCACTGGCCAAGAGAACGGTTCACTTCCTACACCAGCTGGCTGAGAGGAGTGTCCCAGATATTGGGGGATGCACCATACGTATATCAGCAATCATATCGCTATCGGGCTTCGGCTGATGTCGTGTATCAGATGTTAAATAACAGCAATGTTAATATCTGTTATCTATATCAATATTTTCCTAATGAGAGGAAACAATGCGGTAAATCTATAGATGTATAGGCTTTTCCAAATGTTTTGGAAAGAAAGTAAGATATTACTTGTGTTTACATGTGTTTTTCAGTATGTACCAAATTTAGATTATTATAGAAACTTGTTTTTATACAGATCATATCAACAATATCGCTTATCGGCCATAACAGCAATATTAATATTGGTTATCGCTATCAGCCAAAGTTTTCCCATCGGTGCTTCCCTAACTGATATTCCACTACCTGTATTCCATGAATATGACAATATTCCGAATTTGATGCAGGTCATGTAAACAGCATATTCCGTTTGTGCTGATCAAAATGTCCAAAAATACATTTGAAAAACTCAACAGAAAAATGTCTCTTTCTGGAAATCAAGATCATCAAGATCATCCACAGATGCACGCTTCCTTTTGCACGGTGAGGCAGGCGGTCAGCGGGTATAGTTCGGTTGAAAATAGGGTTGGGCATTTCTAGCAAAAACACTGTTCGACAAGTTAGTGGATGTGATAGATAACATTATTATATTTTCTCAAATAAGTCGTCAAACGAGTGTTATTTCTTTGTGACAAGCTTCTTTTTCTTTTTTTTTCAGCATCGGAGTTTGAGGAGGAAATGCGCCGAATAGGCTACGAACGCCACAGACCCTCTGCCAACAAGTAACGTTAACAACCAGCTGCAACAATCAGTCACGTTCTAGACCTGGCACCCATAATCACTTTACAGTAGGGCTGTGAATCTTCACTGGCCTCACGATTCGATTACGATTCATGTGTCAATGATTCGATTCGATTCAACGATGCATCACGATACAGCTCAAAGTATCGCAGCTCCAAGTATCAAATCCTCAATTTTCTATATTTTTACTGCACATGGCTACTTTTCATCAATTAATACAAGCAGTCAGATAAATATCAAGTCCCTTTTTTACTTAGAAAGTGCATTAAAATCTGAATGTCAACAGAAATTTAAACATAAACGATTCAACGATTCATCTGTCAACGATTCGATTCGATTCACACGTCCGCATTGCGATGCATCAATTAAACGATTAATTTTGACACGCCTACTTTACAGCGGGGCATTCAAAAATAAGGTGGATAAGCATTTTACGCAATGTTTATGAAATGTCTAAATGAATGGCACGTGAAATCCCTTGGAGAGGGAGAGGGAGAGACTTTGGCACTCCATTGACATTAGGCAGCCAGACTATGTTAGCCACGTTAGCATCGTTAGCATAGCCTCCCGACCATAGCCGAGATGGCCCAGGCAACAATAGACAGAATAACAGCTTTTCTTCATGCAGTAACGAGCCTT
The DNA here is from genome assembly GCF_964638095.1 of Poromitra crassiceps. Classification (NCBI taxonomy): domain Eukaryota; kingdom Metazoa; phylum Chordata; class Actinopteri; order Beryciformes; family Melamphaidae; genus Poromitra; species Poromitra crassiceps. The sequence continues at coordinate 27,808,386 of NC_139637.1, forward strand.
GAAAGCTTTTCCTTGTGGCTGAGAGTTGCTGTAATATAGTTTATAGGGGTGGGAGAAAAAAATTGATTCACCTAAGTATCGCGATTTTTAATGTCACGATATTTGAATCGATCTTTTATTCAAGAATCGATAATCGCAAAAGCAAAAAAAAAAAAAAAAAAAAAATTTTTTTTTTTTTTGGTGCCCGCAGTCAGGCCACTCACTGAACAGCAGGCCAGGCGCCGCCTACTGGTTTACTAGTGGTTTTATTACTTTATTAGTTAGTCTGAAGTAATAATTACACTTCAGGGTTAAAGTGGGTGCATTTCATTGTAAAATTGGACTTGGCCCAAATTAGGCTTCAAACGGCCCAAATTGGGCTTCAAACGACCCAAATTGAGCTTCAAACGGCCCAAATTGGGCTTCAAACTACCCACATTGAGCTTCAAATGGCCCAAATTGGGCTTCAAACGGCCCAAATTTCACGCGCGTCGGCCCATATCGGCCTGGCCTGCTTGGTATCTAATGCCCGGCCTGAATTATGATCCCAGTCTGCCCCTGTTTTTAACTATATCGCCCAGCCCTACTCATGATATATAATATACAGTCTCTAGTGTATGATTCAACTTTTCCCATGTTCTAATCTAGTGTAAAAAAGCAAACAAACTGAAAAAAGAAAAGAAAAAAAAGAAACAAAAATCGCAATAAATCGTAATATCGAATCGCAATAATCGTAGAATCGCAATACTTAAGAATCGCAATATATATCGAATCGGCACCCAAGTATCGTGATAGTATCGAATCGGGAGATAAGTGAATCGGCACAGCCCTAATAGTTTAACACAATGTGTTAAACAATGTGCTCCATAGTCTGCATTATGCACATGCGTGAGTGAGTGCACACTGCACAGCAGCTACGGCAACATCACTTGGACAAACTTGTGGTTTTGCCATGCACTTAAAGAGACAGGCGCCGGTAAAAACAATGGAAAACATACGTTTTAAGAGATTTTTGATTTTTAATAATAAAAATCGATCTTAATAATTAAAACGACTATTCAAAAATTGTTGCCCATCCCTAGTTGAAAATAGAACATAGTTCCTACATGAACCTGCTCGCAACAAGGTCTTATCTTGAGTAACCAGGTCATGATTTGTGGACGCTGCTGTTGAGTTTTTCAAATGCATTTTGTTGTTGCTTTGAGCAGCACAAGCCGAGTGCCATCCACTTCCATTGTGTTGGAGAGAAGGCAGAAATCTCTGCAGCCGATATCTCCAAAACTCAGGCAACTCACACCAAAACAATGTAGATGGATAAATAGCACTGCATGGTGAGAGGGAAAATATGTCTTTTTGGATTTTGGTGTCCCTTTAACAAACTGTTGTTTTTATAATCAACTAAACAGTGAAATGGAGTGTTGGCTTTGCAGCTCAGCCAGAAAAGAACAGATTTCTGCACCAGTCAATTTCCACCAAGGTGAAAGTCCAGATCCTGGTCTTCAGTCTCACCCTGACAGTTTGTGGACACACGAGCCAGTGTTGTAGTCAAGTCACTATATGTCGAGTCCGAGTCGAGTCTCGAGTCAAAGTCACCAAATAGAGCTATCAATATCGTATGGCAAATTAGTTGGGCCTATAACAACAACAACAACAACAACTTTATCAATTAACAAGTCCGAGTCCTCGTCTCTTCTATCCTCAACTCTTCAACTTCTGAGTGTGAGTGCAGTCATCAGTCCTCAAGTCCAAATCGAGTCACAAGTCCTGAAAATGAGTCCAGGACTCAGACTCGACTACAACACTGACAAGAGCTCCAGCTCCTCTCAGCAGACAGTGTGTGTGTGTGTGTGTGTGTGTGTGTGTGTGTGTGTGTGTGTGTGTGTGTGTGTGTGTGTGTGTGTGTGTGTGTGTGTGTGTGTGTGTGTGTGTGTGTGTGTGTGTGTGTGTGTGTGTGTCTGTCTGTCTGTCTGTCTGTCCTCTAGCTCTCTAAGCTGTCTGGACATGCGGCTGGCCCGCGGGTCAAGGCTTCTGTCACGGCACGTTCAGACTTTGGGCTGAAGAGGCTCTGGGGATGTCAATGACAGTATGGTACTTTGAGAGTTCTCCAAATCTCAAAAGAACCGCAGCTCATTTAGGAGAGGGTTTTTATGGTCCTGGACTGGAGGTAATGTTTGGTTCCATGAATCAAAACCTTTCATCAGACGCAAACTGTGTAAATCTGCTCTCACGTCCAGAGTTTTATGAAGATGACTTGTTTCCTGCCTTCCCTCGGCTCCAGCTGAACTTCAGTTTTGTAGCTGCTACATGTCCCAGGTTCCTCTGGCTACATGTCCCAGGTTCCTCTGGCTACATGTCCCAGGTTCCTCTGGCTACATGTCCCTCTGGTTACATGTCCCTCTGGCTACATGTCCCAGGTTCCTCTGGCTACATGTCCCTCTGGCTACATGTCCCTCTGGCTACATGTCCCAGGTTCCTCTGGCTACATGTTCCTCTGGCTACATGTCCCAGGTTCCTCTGGCTACATGTCCCAGGTTCCTCTGGCTACATGTTCCTCTGGCTACATGTCCCAGGTTCCTCTGGCTTGCAGCCTTGCAGCCTGCAGTCTGAACGCAGCGCTACAGAGACACGTGGTGGACGTGAAGCTACAGCCAGTCATCTCATCACACACAAATCATTTGATCAAAGAAGAGTTAAAGTTTTAAACAAGTTAAAGTTTCTGCTTTAAAAGGTTAACTTCTGTATTTTTCAACCTGGACAGCATTAGACAACAGTGAGGATAAAAACCTTATTGAGAGACACCTGAGGATACAGGTGTATCAGAAATAAATAAATAATAAATAATACCCTATAATCAACCTGAGGATAAAAAAAGAGTATCATATAACACCACCACCAGCACTGTTTCACAAGAAGCACTTTATCCCATTGATACCTGATGCAGCATTTGTGTGTGTATCCCTTTAAGACCTTCGCGGTCTTAAAGGGATACACACACAAATGAGGGATATACACGCAAATGCTGCATCAGGTATCAATGAGTTAAAGTGCTTCTCTCTGCCACTGACCACTGTGATGAAAACAGGGACTAGGTTGAAAAATACCAAAGTTGGCCTTTAAAGTTGGGCTGAGATTCACCAGACATTTACCAAACCTGACACCGACACAATGTTCTGCATGTTGCTCGGACGGGCGGCAGAACCAGGAAGTGACGTGGGTTTATACCTTCCAAATAAACGCATGCTTTAATATATCTATGATGCTAATGGTGAATGTTGTATTTCTGCAGCGGGGTTAAGAAAATAAACAAATGACCATTTGAGTGATGGTTATGGAGGCAAAAATGGAGGTCTCGTTATGGTCCGGAAGGACATGTCTACGCATTATTCTTAATGGGAAAATGACTCGACTTCTCTCTCGGTCTGTGTCTTAAATAAACACTTTCCAAATGAGCTTATGGTCTGAAAAAACAATTTCAAGTCTTTTTCATTTTCTCATGGTCTCCGTTTTCTAAATTATAGCCCCATTTTGAGTGAAATAGACAATAAATATATTGGATAAATAAGAACAGTAACACTTGCGACCAGTAGAGGCAGCAATGTGCCGCAAGGCATCTAGTCTGCCGGAAAGCTATTCGAAGAAGCAGAAGAAGAAGCTCGCCAGATAGCTCGGTAGCAGATTAGCGAGTAGTAATTTAGCAAACTATCAGAAACAGCGTTATCTTTATGATGTTTTAATAATGTTAGTAGACACATGTTACTATAGATGCCCGTTAGGAGGTCAGTTTATCAAAATAACATAGATTTTTGAAAAGGGTTTGACTTTATGGAGGCTTAAGAGGGGCTAATAGGCTGGGCTGGAGTATTGACTATAGGAGACACAAGCCCAATTCCAATCCGCCCCCTAAAGACTCAAGCCCTGAACCCTCAGACCCTCTAATGGCCGCCATCTGAAAGTGGTTGAATCATCAAGTGTGGAAGGGATCCACATTGGATAAATAAGAGGATTGGGACAGCAGAGCCCTTTGCACTTGACAAGATGATGTTGACTCTGGCACGTTTGGGGTTCGCTATATATTGTTTATTGTCAAGACACTTTGAGGAATAGACTCCCTGATGAGTCTGTTCTCATCCAGGCTCTGGCTCCGAGTGGACAACAGGTCATTTAAAAATAAATGTAGCCTACTGCAAAATCTGCAATCTGCAACATGTGTAATTATAATTAAAATAAGCATAATAATGACATGTCACCCAACATTATACACAATGTCAATACTGTACAATACAGATTCGGTAAAACTATTTCTCATTCATCAAAAAAGTTGTGGATTGCAATTGTAGACCTAATAGAAATGATCGATGATTATTCTAGGATTGTGTAAAATAACTACGGTACTTGCATTCCTCTGATATAATATTTTTGTCTAATCTGAAATCCCTATTAATGTAATGTTTCATTGTCAATTAAGGCATTCCAGCGCACTCGCAAACACCGCGTTCGTTTCGCGCGTGTTGTTTTATTTTTTTGACAGATATTTGCAGCCTTCCCCGTTTTATACATCACAACGCTATGCATTGTGGGCAATTCCCTTTCCGTAAGTGGCCATAGCTGCTCCCTTACGGTAAGGGGGCAGAAAGGGCTCACTCTGAGCCCTCATTCACTTTGCCATTTCACTGTGGGACATCCCTAAACCCTCACTCCCTTCACGTGAACGCGCCTCTAAGGGCTTGAGTCAGTAAGGGGGCGGATTGGAATTGGGCCACACACCAGAGTTCAACAGATATCCCAGAATGCTCCAGGAAACATTACCCGGAAGTAAGCGCTTTGAGCTTCATTTTGAAGTATCAAAAACCAATGGACTCAGTTGCAGGGGTGTCAAAAATAATCGATTATAAGATGCATCGCGATGCGGACGTGCACGATTCTGCATCGATTCACAAATGTCAAAAATCGATTATTTAAAAATAATAATAATAATAATAATAATAATCAAATAAAATATAATGGAAGTAGATGCAGTTGTTTATTTTCATTATGGATCATAATACAATGCAAAAAAGAAAGTGAGAAAAAATAAATCATGTATTGGGGGTAAAAAAGTGATGCATCGATTTAAGATGCATCGAGATGCATCGATAATCATAATCAAATCGAATTGTAGCCCTCTGAATCGTAATCGAATCGAATCATGAGGCCAGTGAAGATTCACAGCCCTACTCAGTTGGTCCATATATATATACTGTCAATGGTTGTCAACTATTAAATTAATCCCCAAATATTTTGAGAATCAATTAATAGATTTAAGTAATTTCTTAAGAAAAAAAACATTCACCATTTTCTGACATTTTATAGAGAAAACAAACTAATTGATTCATGAAGAAAGTACTTCATGGACAATGAAAGAATGGTTAGATCAGAACTTTGTGTAGAGCAGTGAAGGCCAGACACACTGAATGAAAGCAAGACGGCAGGAAGCAAAGCTTGGAATGGGATTAGAGACGCTTTTAACTCCACAAAATAAACATTCTAAATTGCCCCTAGCTTACTTCCTGTTTGCTAATACAACAGCTGACCGGAAATAAGCCAGGTTTCAAATTAAGCAATAAAACCTTTGACATGCTTGTGCGTCAAAGCCCTCGCCGGATGCGCTGAGGGGCGGGCGGCGCAGCTGGCGTGCAGCTCCTCGAAAATGTGACTAGGCGGCGTCGACGGCGCGGACATGATGTGAACAGCACGAGAGCTGTGATTGGCCGACGCGGACATGATGTGACCGGCACGAGAGCTGTGATTGGCCGACGCGGACATGATGTGAACAGCACGAGAGCTGTGATTGGCCGTCGCCTTGGGCCGCCTACGTATATCCACTGACGTACTTGTTGTGAGAGGGGAAGACGGCAATGATTTTCTTGGACAACTTTATTAGCCATCGTTCACATACAGGACAGTGCAATAGAAAACAGTACAGTGCCCATCGAGGAAACGCCATTTCCTCATTTAACAATGCTTGTTCCTCATCTAGCAAAGCCTTCTGCATCATAGCATAAAACGTCAACTTCGCCAACATGATTGCAAGTTCTAGTTGGTAAACAACACGATGGCGTCATATGTAATGGACATGAGTGCACCACAAGCCACCTAGTGTTTCGGAGGTGTACTGCAGCCAAGTGACGTTCGAGTATGTATGTCTGGCTGTTGCCAGCAGACGGTGGCAAGGCTCCAAGTCGAGGCCGACGCACAAGTATGTTTCCAGCTTAAGAGCCAAGAGGTCATGAAGAGGTCATGAAGAGGTCATGAAGAGGTCATGATTTACAGTGATTTCACAACTGCTAAGAGCGGTTTACGGCACGGCGCGTTGTAAAATCACTGTAAGCTGTAAGAGACTCACCACTGAACTGGCCGGCTCTCTGGTCCAGCTTAACCTCCACCTGGTGACAGACAGAGAGACCAAACAATGGATATTTAAAATACCTGTAGATATACATACATAGGATAAATAGGATAAACAAAATGATTCAAAAGGCTGGCTCAGTGATCGGCCTTCCCCCTGATTCCTTGGAGATGATTATAGCCAAGAGAACAAGGAGAAAACTGAACTCTATTCTTTGTTTTGAAGGCCATCCTTTGTATAATGTATTTAATGCCCTGCGCAGTTCATTTAGTAATAGGCTTTTGATGCCTTGGTGCTCTACTGAGCCATTTAGAAGATCTTTTGTTCCTGCTTCTGTAAAGTTCTTTAATGAACACTGCTAGCTCTGCATTGTGAGGCTCTCTCTCTCTCTACTGTGTTATTGTTATTGTGTATCTGTACTCGCTCTGGTGGCAAACCATGTTTCCCCTCGGAGATTAAGAATAAACACCATACCATACATTTATCACACAATTAGCTCACAGGTGCTCTCAGCCAGGCTTGCTGCTTATCTGTTATCTATATGAATATGTCTCCCTCTCTCTCTGTGTCTCTCACTCTCCAGAGCTGCTTATCTGTTATCTATATGAATATGTCTCTCTCTCTCTGTGTCTCTCACTCTCCAGAGCTGCTTATCTGTTATCTATATGAATATGTCTCTCTCTCTCTGTGTCTCTCACTCTCCAGAGCTGCTTATCTGTTATCTATATGAATATGTCTCTCTCTCTCTGTGTCTCTCACTCTCCAGAGCTGCTTATCTGTTATCTATATGAATATGTCTCTCTCTCTCTGTGTGTCTCTCTCTCCAGAGCTGCTTATCTGTTATCTATATGAATATCTCCCTTTCTCTGTGTCTCTCACTCTCCAGAGCTGCTTATCTGTTATCTATATGAATATCTCCCTCTCTCTGTGTCTCTCACTCTCCAGAGCTGCTTATCTGTTATCTATATGAATATCTCCCTCTCTCTGTGTCTCTCACTCTCCAGAGCTGCTTATCTGTTATCTATATGAATATGTCTCCCTCTCTCTGTGTCTCTCACTCTCCAGAGCTGCTTATCTGTTATCTATATGAATATGTCTCTCTCTCTCTGTGTCTCTCACTCTCCAGAGCTGCTTATCTGTTATCTATATGAATATGTCTCCCTCTCTCTCTGTGTCTCTCACTCTCCAGAGCTGCTTATCTGTTATCTATATGAATATGTCTCTCTCTCTCTCTGTGTCTCTCACTCTCCAGAGCTGCTTATCTGTTATCTATATGAATATGTCTCTCTCTCTCTCTCTGTCTCTCACTCTCCAGAGCTGCTTATCTGTTATCTATATGAATATGTCTCTCTCTCTCTGTGTCTCTCACTCTCCAGAGCTGCTTATCTGTTATCTATATGAATATGTCTCTCTCTCTCTGTGTCTCTCACTCTCCAGAGCTGCTTATCTGTTATCTATATGAATATGTCTCTCTCTCTCTCTGTGTCTCTCACTCTCCAGAGCTGCTTATCTGTTATCTATATGAATATGTCTCCCTCTCTCTGTGTCTCTCACTCTCCAGAGCTGCTTATCTGTTATCTATATGAATATGTCTCTCTCTCTCTGTGTCTCTCACTCTCCAGAGCTGCTTATCTGTTATCTATATGAATATGTCTCTCTCTCTCTGTGTCTCTCACTCTCCAGAGCTGCTTATCTGTTATCTATATGAATATGTCTCTCTCTCTCTCTGTGTCTCTCACTCTCCAGAGCTGCTTATCTGTTATCTATATGAATATGTCTCCCTCTCTCTGTGTCTCTCACTCTCCAGAGCTGCTTATCTGTTATCTATATGAATATGTCTCTCTCTCTCTGTGTCTCTCACTCTCCAGAGCTGCTTATCTGTTATCTATATGAATATGTCTCTCTCTCTCTCTGTGTCTCTCACTCTCCAGAGCTGCTTATCTGTTATCTATATGAATATGTCTCTCTCTCTCTCTGTGTCTCTCACTCTCCAGAGCTGCTTATCTGTTATCTATATGAATATGTCTCTCTCTCTGTGTCTCTCACTCTCCAGAGCTGCTTATCTGTTATCTATATGAATATGTCTCTCTCTCTCTCTGTGTCTCTCACTCTCCAGAGCTGCTTATCTGTTATCTATATGAATATGTCTCTCTCTCTCTCTCTGTGTCTCTCACTCTCCAGAGCTGCTTATCTGTTATCTATATGAATATGTCTCTCTCTCTCTCTGTGTCTCTCACTCTCCAGAGCTGCTTATCTGTTATCTATATGAATATGTCTCTCTCTCTCTCTGTGTCTCTCACTCTCCAGAGCTGCTTATCTGTTATCTATATGAATATGTCTCTCTCTCTCTCTCTGTGTCTCTCACTCTCCAGAGCTGCTTATCTGTTATCTATATGAATATGTCTCTCTCTCTCTCTCTGTGTCTCTCACTCTCCAGAGCTGCTTATCTGTTATCTATATGAATATGTCTCTCTCTCTCTCTCTGTGTCTCTCACTCTCCAGAGCTGCTTATCTGTTATCTATATGAATATGTCTCTCTCTCTCTCTCTGTGTCTCTCACTCTCCAGAGCTGCTTATCTGTTATCTATATGAATATGTCTCTCTCTCTCTGTGTCTCTCACTCTCCAGAGCTGCTTATCTGTTATCTATATGAATATGTCTCTCTCTCTCTCTCTGTGTCTCTCACTCTCCAGAGCTGCTTATCTGTTATCTATATGAATATGTCTCTCTCTCTCTGTGTCTCTCACTCTCCAGAGCTGCTTATCTGTTATCTATATGAATATGTCTCTCTCTCTCTCTCTGTGTCTCTCACTCTCCAGAGCTGCTTATCTGTTATCTATATGAATATGTCTCTCTCTCTCTCTGTATCTCTCACTCTCCAGAGCTGCTTATCTGTTATCTATATGAATATGTCTCTCTCTCTCTGTGTCTCTCACTCTCCAGAGCTGCTTATCTGTTATCTATATGAATATGTCTCTCTCTCTCTGTGTCTCTCACTCTCCAGAGCTGCTTATCTGTTATATATATGAATATGTCTCTCTCTCTCTGTGTCTCTCACACTCCCGAGCTCTATTCCAAACCGCTCCCCATTATACAAATAGTGGACTAGAGTGTGTTTGCCATTTTGTACTACTGTTACAATGCACTGCCAGTGAACAGCAAACGTACCCTACATGTTCTCCCATATACCACAATGCAATGTTTACCAAAGAAGAAGAAGAGTGAGGTAGTGTCTGAAACTCCTTTGATCATTCCCCATATAGTTCACTATATAAACACTTGGGGAATAATAGTGAGTGAGTGAGTGAGTGAGTGAGTGAGTGGGTGAGTCATTCCGAACACGGCTTCTGTCTCACCTGTTCCAGTCTCTTATTGCCTCCCTCTGCAGCTGACTCCTCTCCTCTCGCTGTGACATCAGAGACTCCGTTGCTGCCGGTTGGCCCCTCGGTGCCCGGGGCGACCGTCTGTCTGTGCAGTTCCTGCTCGTAGCGCTCCTGCAGGGCTGGAGGGGAATCACATCTCTGGTCAGATAATGATATGATGATGGTATGATAATGATAACGATAATTAGGGCTGTCCTGACGCGTCGACATCGTCGACGTCATCGACTATGTAATTGCGTTGATTTGCATAAACATAAGGCTTGTAACGGTACACTTAATCATACCGGAATTTTTCGGTACACAACGTCGGGTCTACTACAGCTGTGTACCGAATTTTGTGAAAGAAAAAACACAAAACCAATCCAAGTTCCTGCACGGATAGTTTAAGTGGCGGACCGGCATTTCCATATAACGACACACTGCTACTGTGTACGAGGTGGTAAGAATAGGCCTAGTTTTACATATAGGTGATAAGTGTTGCTATTGTCGTTGGCACAGATTAATTAAGTGCTGCTATTATTGTTCATGAATTGCACATATAACACTAGTTAAACAAAGGGCCACATCACCAAGCTTAAGCTAGACATTAGCCTCCATGTATTCCCATGGACTTACTATAGGATAGTATTCACCTTATGTAGCCACGCCCATTTGAAAAAAATGGGCGAAAAAAATTATGAAAAAAATAAAATAAAATGGCTGGCTGCTCCAATATAATCTAACTCTGAATCATTGCTCTGAATTAACTAATAATTTAGCCAATTGTATGTAACATACCAAATAAAAGCAGCAAACGGCAATGCCTAAGAATGCAACGCCATGTAACTGGCTCATTAAGTCTCGCATTCCAGGGAATTAGTTAACGTCTGCGGTAGGGGTGGGAATCGCTGAGTAGCTCACGATACGATATCGTCACGATACTTGGCCCTCGATAACGATATATCACGATACTGCGATACTGCGATATATTGGAAGACGATACATCACGATACCTGTGTAACAAGTGAAAAAAATACCTCTGAAGGCAAAAAATCATGTATTATGCATTTATTAGCAGAATTGACATGAACTCTCTGAGTTCACTCACTCACTCATACCATTTTCGATACCACGGAGGAAAAGTTACACATTAAGTCTTTTTATTATTACTATTAAAACAAGAAAACCTATAGGCTATAACCTACCTACCTACCTATATAATTTCTAAAAGTAGATATTAATGATCAAACATTTCCATTCATGTAGCCTACAGTAGTTATGTTTTTGTTTCAACTACAAACATAAATAAAGTCAACTTGGGAAAAAAAAAAAAAAAAAAAAAAAAAAAAAAAAAAAAAAAAAAAATAATAAACATATCGATACTTGGCGCCAGTGTATCGATAACGTATCGCGGGTGGAAATATCGCGATAACGTGGGTATCGATATTTTGTCCCACCCCTAGTCTGCGGGTCTTATAGACGTAAGTGGCTCGAGCTGCGCTCGGAGGAGAGAAAACCATCTGAAGCTTTCTTTGTTGGAGTCCAGGTATGTTTTACAAGAAAGTGCTCGTCGACGATAACGTTATCTGACCTGGCTAACAGTGGATACTCGCTTGCTTGCTGTGTACCGGCTCAAAGTAGTAGCCTAGGCTACGTTCTTTATTTTACCCCCTGCGCTGTCCGCTACAAAAACAACTGTCTCCTTCTGACGTTTTTATATTTTGCGCCGTGACCGCCGGAAGTGTTAACACAACCCAGAAGAATTTGGCCCACCCCCGCGTATGAACATAAGGTGAATAGGATATTACACAAGATAAATAGATAAATGATGATATGATAATGACATGATACCTTTACAATCCACTAGAGCTGCAAAGATGAATCATTGAGACAGCAATTGTAAGTGAATGAAGTGACACACCTGTCATCTTCTTCTGCAGGGCGGAGTTCTCAGCCTGGAGGCGGAGCAGCTCTCCGTCCACAGGGCTGGAGGTGGGCTTGGGGGTGGGGCTAGATGCTGAGGCCCCTCCCACGTCCTTCAGCCCCTGGTTCTCCTGCTCCAGCTGTTCGATCTGAGTACACAGCTGAGACACAGACACAGCGTCAATATGAGAGACACATCAGTTATAGGGAGCTATTTAAAGCATTCATAGGGCCTGTGTCCACCTAGCGTCTTTTTCCGACCGCTAAACGCTGGGAGTGCGTTTGATCCCAGCGCACAATATACAAGGAAGCAGTCTGAAACTAACGTTAGTTCAGTGCGGTAGTAGCTTGATAGCTGACAGCTAAGATTAGCAAACAACACACATACAGTGATTTAGCTCAACACTCACCAGAAATATTAAGTGTCTAGCCAATCTGCTCCCACAATTGAGCCTTTCTGTCTCTGTTGTGATCGTTTCTCCATGATTAAGTTGCCAGAAAAGCAGCACCCGACACCAGCGTCTTTCTGAAAAGTTCAAATATTTTCAGCTGGAAGCGCTGGGAGTCAGGCGCACAAAAACGCCGGAGCGCTGTGAAAATAAGACGCTGGGCGCAGCGCACTTTCTCTAGACGTCCGTGTGCGCCCACATACGCTCTCCCCCCATTGGAAACAACTGAAAAAAGATGCCGGAGCTGATGAAAAGACGCTAGGTGACACAGGCTCATAGACCATTCATAGCATGAATGGGCTACATGTAAGCCAGTGTTGTTTCCCAAACTGGGGTACTTGGGAAAATGGGAAGAATGTAAGAATAAACCATGAAAATAAATGAAATGTTAAAGGAGAATTTCGTTTTTTTTTAACCTGGACCCATCTCCTGGCAATAATTATGATTTGGCCACTCACCCAGCGATGTCCGCGGCGTTTCTGGCCGTCCTAGCATTGTTTTGAGATCAATAGCGTCCAAGTCAGTTGTAAAATGGAGCTGATTTGGGGCCAAGTGTGAGCCTGTCTTTCCTGCATCTAAATAGCTATTTTTATTCCCGTTTTCACCACATATCGTAATAATGTGATCCCTCAACATCCACCAGAGTGATATTTTGCCCCAGGCCATTTCCTGGACTCTCACAGGGATCAAATTACCTCAAACGTGATCTCGGTCACCAAGTCTCGTGAAGTCCCGCGATACTTTCCTGCCACTGGTCTTAAGGTGCGTTCACACCGACCTTTTGCGGTTGTGTGAGTTTTTCACTGGTAGACATGACTCAATAAAGCACTTCATCACTTTGTAAACATGAGGGAGAAGCTCTGTGGTTTGGGGCACAGCACAGGCCAGCGCATGAAAAGTAGCCTCAGGCTACTGCTCTGGATCTAAATAAATGTTTCAAATGCATTTTATTCCTCTCGTATTCTACTCTTATACCTCTTCTCAGAGATCGACTTTGCAGCGGGAATATGCCTATAGCCTATTTGTTCGGCACGTCATTCTGGGCAGGCTTGGGACACATAAACACAGACAACATGCACGCTCCTATCTGCATTTGCGTGTGTGAGCGGCTCCTCTCATGTGGTCTCTCCCACCTGGGCACCGCTGCGTCAGGCTGATGATCAAAGCGAAGAGGCCTTTAGCTACTAAACGCTGTTCGTGAGTCTGCTCGTTTAATTCATTGAAATGCGTGAACGATTAAATAATATACGTGAACGTTAATACCGGGCACTTATTACATTTTCAAACTGTCAGATGGAGGAAAAGAAGCGATTAAACGTTTAGGCTACTTGTTTACTCACCAATTTGGCTCTCTTCCAAAATTCTAAAATCTAATTCACAATGAAAGCTAACGTGAAATTTGTATACTCTGCAGTCGCGGGAGTGCGCTCAAAACGGAGAATTGGTTCTAAACATGCAGCCCATTTGACTAAGGCAGTGTATCTTAAAGTGTGGGGCGCGCCCCACTTGTGGGGCGCAGTGGTATTACAGGTGGGGCGCGGGTGAAATCCGCGGAACCAATGTTTTAGCCATTTTTAGGTCGGACTTCTTTTCCCCGTGAGGAAATAAACAAACCCCGCGCTTCCGTAGTGACCCGTTCATTCATCAGACAGACTGGAGGCTGTTTAGTTTAGATTAGTGCACAATGAAGAGACATTTGGCTGGGACAAACAAGGAGTCGGAGGGCGGCAGTCAACTAAAAAAACCGAGACGAAAATATGATGACGCCTATCTTGCTCTGGGATTCACAGTCAATGCGGTAGGAGACGAGGAGAGACCAGTCTGTGTTCTCTGTCTGAAAACTCTGGCAGCGGACAGCATGAAGCCTAACAAATTAAAAAGACACTTGGAGACAACACACCCCACTTTCGTCAATAAGCCACTCGGGTTCTTTCAGAGGAAACTCGGTGAATACCGCAAGCAGGAAAATCGCTTTGTAAAAGTGGCATCAGTGAACAGCAAAGCACAACTAGCGTCATACAAGGTCGCATACAGAATTGCACAGTGCAAGAAGCCGCACACCATCGCTGAGGAGCTCATACTCCCAGCAGCTATCCATATGGTGTCAACTATGCTGGATGAGACCAGCGCTGCAAAATTGAAGACTATCCCGCTGTCCAATGACACAGTTGCAAAACGTATATGTGACATTTCAAATGATCTCGAGGAACAACTCACGGAAAAACTGACAGACACACGTTTCGCCTTACAAGTGGACGAGGCTACGGACAGCAATAAAGACTGCTTGCTTATCGCCTATGTTCGCTTTGTCACGTCGGAGTCACTGAGTGAGGATTTGCTGTTTTGCAAGTACGTTACAAGCAGAGCAACAGCTGAAGAGCTATGCTTCTGGACAGTTACCTGACACAACACGGGCTGAATTGGGAGAACTGTGTGGGTTTTTGCAGCCACTAATACTGAGAAAACTTGAGTCCTCACCATTATTATTATTATTTTCTGCACAGGTTGCACTTTATTATTCTTTTGAAAAGATTTGCAGTGGAAAACAGGCTCATTGCAGCCACTAATACTGATAAAACTTGAGTCCTCACAAATGTCTGCACTTATTATTTTCTGCAGGTTGCACCTTATTATTGTTTTGAAACGATTTGCAGTGGAAAACAGGCAGCCCTTAATACAGTGATAGTGACTTGAACTCACAATTAAGATATTTGAATTTATTTTGTTTTGTAGAGGTTGCACTTTATTGTTATTGTTTTTGAAAAGATGTGCAGGGCAAAACAGCCAGAATATAGAAATGAATGGTCATTATGTCAATAAAAGTTAAACTTGGACCGTTTTGTTTCAATTTTGTTGGGGCGGTGGGGCCCGAAAGATTTTCTTCCTCCAAAGTGGGGCCTGACAGAAAAAGTTTGAGAACCACTGGACTAAGGTGTGCTTAAGAGCAGGAGTTCACTGCGTGTTTAGAAACAGCTAGTGAGTGTTCAGTACCTTGGACAGCTCAGTCATCAGAGTGGTGTTCTGCAGTCTGAAGTCTTCCTCCTGACTGTGGAGCTTCCCCTGCAGCATCTCTGTCTCACTGAGCAGAGCCTCCACCTCCTAAACAACAACAACAACATTATCAACCTGCAGCATCTCTGTCTCACTGAGCAGAGCCTCCACCTCCTCAACAACAACAACAACAACAACATTATCAACCTGCAGCATCTCTGTCTCACTGAACAGAGCCTCCACCTCCTAAACAACAACAACAACAACAACATTATCAACCTGCAGCATCTCTGTCTCACTGAGCAGAGCCTCCACCTCCTAAACAACAACAACAACAACAACATTATCAACCTGCAGCATCTCTGTCTCACTCAGCAGAGCCTCCACCTCCTAAACAACAACAACAACATTATCAACCTGCAACATCTCTGTCTCACTGAGCAGAGCCTCCACCTCCTAAACAACAACAACAACAACATTATCAACCTGCAGCATCTCTGTCTCACTGAGCAGAGCCTCCACCTCCTAAACAACAACAACAACAACAACATTATCAACCTGCAGCATCTCTGTCTCACTGAGCAGAGCCTCCACCTCCTAAACAACAACAACAACAACAACATTATCAACCTGCAGCATCTCTGTCTCACTGAGCAGAGCCTCCACCTCCTAAACAACAACAACAACATTATCAACCTGCAGCATCTCTGTCTCACTGAGCAGAGCCTCCACCTCCTAAACAACAACAACATTATCAACCTGCAGCATCTCTGTCTCACTGAACAGAGCATCCACCTCCTAAACAACAACAACAACAACAACATTATCAACCTGCAGCATCTCTGTCTCACTGAGCAGAGCCTCCACCTCCTAAACAACAACAACAACAACAACAACATTATCAACCTGCAGCATCTCTGTCTCACTGAGCAGAGCCTCCACCTCCTAAACAACAACAACATTATCAACCTGCAGCATCTCTGTCTCACTGAACAGAGCATCCACCTCCTAAACAACAACAACAACAACAACATTATCAACCTGCAGCATCTCTGTCTCACTGAGCAGAGCCTCCACCTCCTAAACAACAACAACAACAACAACAACATTATCAACCTGCAGCATCTCTGTCTCACTGAGCAGAGCCTCCACCTCCTAAACAACAACAACAACAACATTATCAACCTGCAGCATCTCTGTCTCACTGAGCAGAGCCTCCACCTCCTAAACAACAACAACAACATTATCAACCTGCAGCATCTCTGTCTCACTGAGCAGAGCCTCCACCTCCTAAACAACAACAACAACAACAACATTATCAACCTGCAGCATCTCTGTCTCACTGAACAGAGCCTCCACCTCCTAAACAACAACAACAACATTATCAACCTGCAGCATCTCTGTCTCACTGAGCAGAGCCTCCACCTCCTAAACAACAACAACAACAACAACATTATCAACCTGCAGCATCTCTGTCTCACTGAGCAGAGCCTCCACCTCCTAAACAACAACAACAACAACATTATCAACCTGCAACATCTCTGTCTCACTGAGCAGAGCCTCCACCTCCTAAACAACAACAACAACATTATCAACCTGCAGCATCTCTGTCTCACTGAGCAGAGCCTCCACCTCCTAAACAACAACAACAACAACATTATCAACCTGCAGCATCTCTGTCTCACTGAGCAGAGCCTCCACCTCCTAAACAACAACAACAACATTATCAACCTGCAGCATCTCTGTCTCACTGAGCAGAGCCTCCACCTCCTAAACAACAACAACAACATTATCAACCTGCAGCATCTCTGTCTCACTGAGCAGAGCCTCCACCTCCTAAACAACAACAACAACAACAACAACAACATTATCAACCTGCAGCATCTCTGTCTCACTGAGCAGAGCCTCCACCTCCTAAACAACAACAACAACAACATTATCAACCTGCAACATCTCTGTCTCACTGAGCAGAGCCTCCACCTCCTAAACAACAACAACAACATTATCAACCTGCAGCATCTCTGTCTCACTGAGCAGAGCCTCCACCTCCTAAACAACAACAACAACAACAACATTATCAACCTGCAGCATCTCTGTCTCACTGAGCAGAGCCTCCACCTCCTAAACAACAACAACAACAACATTATCAACCTGCAACATCTCTGTCTCACTGAGCAGAGCCTCCACCTCCTAAACAACAACAACAACATTATCAACCTGCAACATCTCTGTCTCACTGAGCAGAGCCTCCACCTCCTAAACAACAACAACAACAACATTATCAACCTGCAGCATCTCTGTCTCACTGAGCAGAGCCTCCACCTCCTAAACAACAACAACAACAACAACATTATCAACCTGCAACATCTCTGTCTCACTGAGCAGGGCCTCCACCTCCTAAACAACAACAACAACAACATTATCAACCTGCAGCATCTCTGTCTCACTGAGCAGAGCATCCACCTCCTAAACAACAACAACAACATTATCAACCTGCAACATCTCTGTCTCACTGAGCAGAGCCTCCACCTCCTAAACAACAACAACAACAACAACAACATTATCAACCTGCAGCATCTCTGTCTCACTGAGCAGAGCCTCCACCTCCTAAACAACAACAACAACAACAACATTATCAACCTGCAACATCTCTGTCTCACTGAGCAGAGCCTCCACCTCCTAAACAACAACAACAACAACAACATTATCAACCTGCAGCATCTCTGTCTCACTGAGCAGAGCCTCCACCTCCTAAACAACCACAACAACAACAACATAATCAACCTGCAGCATCTCTGTCTCACTGAGCAGAGCCTCCACCTCCTAAACAACAACAACAACAACATTATCAACCTGCAGCATCTCTGTCTCACTGAGCAGAGCCTCCACCTCCTAAACAACAACAACAACATTATCAACCTGCAGCATCTCTGTCTCACTGAGCAGAGCCTCCACCTCCTAAACAACAACAACAACAACAACATTATCAACCTGCAGCATCTCTGTCTCACTGAGCAGAGCCTCCACCTCCTAAACAACAACAACATTATCAACCTGCAGCATCTCTGTCTCACTGAGCAGAGCCTCCACCTCCTAAACAACAACAACATTATCAACCTGCAGCATCTCTGTCTCACTGAGCAGAGCCTCCACCTCCTAAACAACAACAACAACAACAACATTATCAACCTGCAGCATCTCTGTCTCACTGAGCAGAGCCTCCACCTCCTAAACAACAACAACATTATCAACCTGCGGCATCTCTGTCTCACTGAGCAGAGCCTCCACCTCCTAAACAACAACAACATTATCAACCTGCAGCATCTCTGTCTCACTGAGCAGAGCCTCCACTTCCTAAACAACAACAACAACAACAACATTATCAACCTGCAACATCTCTGTCTCACTGAACAGAGCCTCCACCTCCTCAACAACAACAACAACAACAACATTATCAACCTGCAGCATCTCTGTCTCACTGAGCAGAGCCTCCACCTCCTAAACAAGAACAACAACATTATCAACCTGCAGCATCTCTGTCTCACTGAGCAGAGCCTCCACCTCCTAAACAACAACAACAACATTATCAACCTGCAGCATCTCTGTCTCACTGAGCAGAGCCTCCACCTCCTAAACAACAACAACAACAACAACATTATCAACCTGCAACATCTCTGTCTCACTGAGCAGAGCCTCCACCTCCTAAACAACAACAACAACATTATCAACCTGCAACATCTCTGTCTCACTGAGCAGAGCCTCCACCTCCTAAACAACAACAACAACATTATCAACCTGCAACATCTCTGTCTCACTGAGCAGAGCCTCCACCTCCTAAACAACAACAACAACATTATCAACCTGCAACATCTCTGTCTCACTGAGCAGAGCCTCCACCTCCTAAACAACAACAACAACAACATTATCAACCTGCAGCATCTCTGTCTCACTGAGCAGAGCCTCCACCTCCTCAACAACAACAACAACAAACAACAACATTATCAACCTGCAGCATCTCTGTCTCACTGAGCAGAGCCTCCACCTCCTCAACAACAACAACAACAAACAACAACATTATCAACCTGCAGCATCTCTGTCTCACTGAACAGAGCCTCCACCTCCTAAACAACAACAACAAACAACAACATTATCAACCTGCAGCATCTCTGTCTCACTGAGCAGAGCCTCCACCTCCTAAACAACAACAACAACAACATTATCAACCTGCAGCATCTCTGTCTCACTGAGCAGAGCCTCCACCTCCTAAACAACAACAAAGAAAACAACAAACGACCTATAAGCTCCCAGTTCTTATCAATGTAAGTTCTTAGATACAACAGAACAGGGCACCATTGTAAATAATAATTCGTTTTTAAAGATTTGACTGGTTAAATCAATTAAAAGGGAATAGAATAGAATACAATAGAATACAATAGAATATAATTGAATAGGAGATGCAGAGTGTGTGTGTGCGCGCGTGCGTGCATGCAGAGTCAGGCAGGTTGTGACCAGCAGAGGGAGCTGTGCATCACTGTAAACAGCTGTAACCATGGCCACCAGAGACAGACTTACCTGAGCTTTCTTACTCTTATTCAGAGCCTGAAGGAGAGATGGAGAGAAACAAATAATAATAAAAGAATGCATTAGTGACAAACATATCAAACTTTATCTACAGGAGGAATTTGTCTCTAATTTTGTCTTTGTAAAAAAAAAACAATTCTTTCTAATTATTTTTATTTTGTTATTACTATTTTTTCTGATTTCCCCCACATTTTTCTCCCCAATTGTACTTGGCCAATTTCCCCCTGCTGCCCCGGCCACTGCTCCACCCTCTGCCGATCTGGGGAGAGCCGTAGACTAGCACCATGCTTCCTCCGACACATGCACAGTTGCCAACTGCAATGCAGAGCGCCTGATCCTGTGTGAATCCGGCCTTAATCCGACTTCCCACCCGCAGACAGTAGGGCTGTGCCAATTCACTTATCTCCCGATTCGATACTATCACAATACTTGGGTGCCGATTCGATATATATTGCGATTCTTAAGTATTGCGATTCTACGATTATTGTTTCTTTTTTTCTTTTCTTTTTTCAGTTTGTTCGCTTTTTTACACTAGATTAGAACATGGGAAAATTGAATCATACACTTCTAGAGACTATATTATATCATGAGTAGGGCTGGGCGATATAGTTAAAAAGTATATTGATATAACATCTTTCATATCAGTCTATATCGATAATTATAGATCATTTTAATTACCTGTTTTTATTCATAAAAAAACATTTTACAGGTTGCATTTAGCCACTTTATTTTGAACCACCTTATTTTCAAGGCACACAGGTAGGTCTAATTTGTCACACACACACACACACACACACACACAGATACATGCTCTAAGTGCAACTGCAAGCATTATTTACAGACATGGTGACGTTTTACTTCGATGACAGCCTAGCGTTGCCAGCCAACGTTTGGTAACGTATATTTCAGGGTTGTAGGGTTAACGTTAGGTGAATCAGAGGTGCGGAAAAGCCTGGGTTTTGCTTTTGACTTGCAAATATGCCATAGGCTTATGTAGGGCTGGAGGGCAACCGCGCGCCGTTAGTTGGGCGAGAAAAAGCCTTGCCTCGCTGAAAATGCAGTACATTTCTCCATATCAGTTGTATATACCCATCAAGACTCCGCCCAAGCAGAATACATAAAGTCATAAGCTGTGTGCTCAATAGATGACACAATGAGTTATTCCTGTGCCAAAGTACAAGTACTGTAAAACCTTTCCAACACTTTGTCTCTGCTCACAGAAGGGTGCCCCGCAGCTCAATTCATTGCAAAGTAACGTTGCAGACGTCCGTATTTGTGAAATTGGTGTCTTAACATTAACGTTAATTTCCCGGGCGCTTATTAATAGAACACATGTTAACACGTTACGTTAACACGAATTGAAACTCGCCCACATTGAATTATTTGTAACGCCGGGTGAGATCAAACGAGTGGCGTCAGCGGAGGACTAAAATGCGAGACACGATCATTAGCCAGGAATGGGTCTCGCACTACTTTTGCATGCTAAAATAAAGCTGATAATGTACAATTTTAATTCAAGGGGAGAAAAACCCTTTCAGAGTACAACACAAACTGTCTATTTTGCTGCAACTCGACAGTGCTGCATCCAGGAAATGTCGGGACTCTCGGCTCTGGATCAAGGGATATGATTAGTTGTGTGTGAATGGGGGCGGGTGCACTCGGAGTTTGTCTGTTAAATGATTGGCTGTTTCCGTGTCACTTGTACTAACAAGGTACATGATTGGCTGTATGAGCCACGGAGCAGAGGGAAGCGCTCTAATGTGCTGGATGAAAGTGGTAACATTTCATACATAAACAGAAAAAATGCAATTATCGATTCTGGAATAAAAGATCGATTAAAAAAATCGTGACATTAACAATCGCGATACTTAAGTGAATCGATTTTTTCCGCCACCCCTAGCAGACAGGTAGCCAAGCCGGAGGTACAGTAACACCTGCCACCCTCGTGCTGGTAGGCAGGGAATCTACCGCTACACTACCCCGACGCCTCTAATGAATCATTTTTAAATGACTGTTTACATTCTAGCAGCCAATGGCATCGCTGGAAAGATTTGAGTCTCAGAAATAGTACAGAATTCTGCACAGTCACACTTTGTGGTCACCCAACTGTTATTGATCACATGATATGCTGGCTGTATCGAACCTGAACCTCAGATCACGTATTGATCAGATCAGGAGAGAAACCGATCGGCGATAAATACGACAGCTACAAACTTGCAATGCAACATTGAGTATGTTTACATTACATGCACACTTAATGTTCCACTATTCCAAATTTGACAATATTCCCAATTTTGGGATATCCCGATATATCAGCTACAGTATGTGTGTTGTAAACACAGAGGCATGCCCCAAAAGAGAAGCCTACATTTCACACACCTACTTTGAATCGTGATGAAAGACTTGGATATCAGGTTGTTGTAGTAGAGTATGCATGCCTGCATGTAACTGGGAATATTAGTAAAATATTCATTTTCATCAGCCACGTAAACAGATTAGTAGGAATACTGTAGTCTTTTTCAGAATAAGGGCAAAATCCAGAATATGTTGTGCATGTAAACAGTCACTTATATATAGTCCTCTTTTACTTGAGTTTGTTCTCCAGCATAACCACAACTCAGGGATCTCAACCTTTCCCGTTGCTCGCTGCATCTTTACAAATATGATGTGTTGCATCACAAAGTGATGAATCTGTGCAGCTTGACTTCTGCAACCCTTCCTGTCATTCACTTGTTGCAAAACCATCTAACTCGAGTTTAGAGGCCGACCGATACTGGATTTTTGAGGCCGATGCCGATACCGATATTAGGGAGTAAAAAGAAATCCGATATCGATCCATCTGCCGATATTCTTATATACACATTATATTACACAATTTTCTTGCAATGATCCCTCAAATATCAAACACTTGACAAAGATATGACTTGACATGACTTGAGATATATAATGTGGGCAGGATATTTTACAGCTTATCCATAAACTTTGTTGTCCAAAATTACATCAATGCAATGGAACAGTAAACTTCACTGGGAATTTAATAATTATAAATAACTAGAAATAGAAAAACACAAATAGAACAAATATAAAATATAACTTGAGTTAAGAGAAAAGATCAAATATACACCACATGCTGTCTATAACTAAAAATACAAAATACAAAAAGATCAGCAATATCGCCAAACATGTCGGCCGATACCGATATATCGGTTATCGGCCAATATCGGCCGATAATAGCGGTGGACCGATATATCGGTCGGGCTCTACTAAAGTTGTTCTGGCATTGTATTCTACACATTCTCAAGGTCCACAGGCTCCGGGGTTTTTGCAACGTAAACACCTTCCTTTGTATTTAAAATAGAAAATGGATAGAAAATATATACATTTGTATTTTACCTTTTGTGCTTTGACAAAATCTCTCTCCAGAACCACATTCTTCTGACGGACGCCATTCAGTTCTGAAACACACACACAAACAATACAGTATACAATATAACACATCTAAAACAATATCAACAATATGATATCTGCAGCCGTGTGTGCCTGGCCCAGCTCTGCGGGCAGAGAGAATAATCTCAACTCTTATGAATGAAGATTTAAAGATGAATGAAGATGTCTTACCAGCAGAGTTCTTCCGGAGCTCGTCAGACAGCTGGTAGTTTTGGGTTCGCAGCTCCAACAGCTGAGCCTGCAAACACACACGCACACAAACACACACGCACACACACGCGCGCATGCACGTGCACGTGCACGCACACACACACACACACACACACACACACAATTACTTTATTCACTTTACTTTACTCATTAAGGCGGGCGATATTGACTGACAATATCAATATCACAATATTTTAGGGTGAATACCTGGAATATCTCAATATCGATAATGTGACAATATTCTGGGGACGAGTCGAGTATCCATGCTTTCATAAGACATTTACGTACACACAAAACAACTTTGAAAATTAGTAACAATCTATGTAATTATTACATATGACTGATTACCAACGATCTTTCAAAGTTTCTAAATCTTAGTTGTATGTGTGTGTACTGTATGTGTGTATGTGCGCCGGATATTACTGTGCGTATTTACGCACAGCTCTCCTCTGCCGATCTCACACTCTCTCCCTCTCCCTCTCTCGCGCATCTCGCTCTCTCTCCCTCTCCCTCTCCCTCTCCCTCTCCCTCTCCCTCTCCCTCTCCCTCTCCCTCTCTCTCTCTCTCTCTCTCTCTCTCTCTCTCTCTCTCTCTCTCTCTCTCTCTCTCTCTCTCTCTCTCTCTCTCTCTCTCTCTCTCTCTCTCTCTCGACAGGCACAAAGACCGATGGAAAAAAAGTTGTTATATCTAGTTTTGAGCCCGTCATTCAGAGGCTGTTTAGCCACATGTGAAATCTCCCAGCATGCATTGAGGCTAATACATTTCGACAATAAATATCAACCAAATCAGCCCAAATTGCCTAAAGTGGTAGATAGAAATAATGTTTATGTTCACACAACATGCAATTCTCGAACATTTCAATATTGGCCAAAATAAAACAGAAATCCAAACACAACCCTATGGTTGTATATATATCCCTCGCAGATTTAACGTGATTTAGATGAGTGACAGCCGTAACACGGTTCTACTGTGATGTCCTACTGTGATGTCCGTCCAATAAGACTTCTTACTTCACATTTACAATAAAAACACATTTATGCAATGACTTTACATAATGTAGGCTATATTTATGTGCATCATCTGCAGCACTGGAGAAGAAAAGGTAGCGAGAGAAAACGATATCATTCTAATCTGGACAAACTGTCACCAATCTAATCTCATCATGACATAGGCCACATAGGGATAGGCTATATTTTTAGGGTTGCTTGCAGTATTTAAACTGCAGTGAGATTGCATAATAGCATAATAATATGGAATAATATATATGGAGACAGACAGGGATGAAAGGGAGGGGGGGGGCTCAGAGCGCTTTGGTTGGCTTTTCTGACCGGACTGGATCGCTCCGTGGAATTGGAGCTTAAAAGGGAAGCTTGTGATTCATTTACTGCACTTCTCCAATGAGCAGGTTGTGCATAATTTTACGCTTAAAAGGCGTGGTTATAATGCTTCCGATTGCAGATCCGAAGATATGATCGTCCGCCTAGTGAAGCCAGTAATTTAGCCGGAACACCGGTGCTGTTAAAATGATACTGCTTGCGTGAAACAACCATTTAGAAGCAGTCTCTCCACAGCCTGGGCTGAATTTACAGCAGGGTATGTTTGATCTCACTATCTTGGTGCACCGATTGCATGCAGCGAGCAAACAAGATTCAAGATTCAAGATTCAAGTTTATTATTTGTCCCCGAAGGGCAATTTGTGTGCAGCAGATATAAAAAGCATAGCGAATACATGAAAAAACAAAACATGAACAAATTAAAACAAACATGGAGCATGGCAGCAGTTTTTCAGCAGAAAAAGGATCAAGTAAACACAGGATAAAAGTAAAATAAAACAACACATGCAGTCACACGGAGACGGCGGCTGTCAGTGATCAACGCAAATCCAGCGCACCTGGGAAGCAAAACATGTCATGTAATACTCAAACTCCCAAGGTTCCTGTCGGCACTTCTCCTGTCCTCAATACGGCGCAGGCTGTGCAAAGACTTTTTTAACAGCGTTTTCCACCTATTGAGGATTTGAACACTGTGTGATGATGACTGCTGTACGAGAATATCTCGGAGTACAGTAAAGCAGCGTCACGTTATGGGGCTAGGTCATCATCAGAGCATCGCTCTACCTGAACATTCACATTCATAATCACATCAACACAAACTGGGGCCTCAGTCAAAACGGCTCAAAACAACATCAAAACTAGAATTGTGTGTATCAGGCCTGAACCACAACATTTTCGAGACTTTTCCAGACATTTTTTCCAAATTCCTAAACTATTCTATACTATACTATTCTATACAATTCATTTGTAACAGTTTTCCAGACCTACAACTGCATTTAGTAGCCCTGGAGAAGCAGGCTGGTGCCTGGTTGTGTTGACGTACCGCTGCTCTAACAGCCTGTTACAGACAGACCACACAACTGTGTTGTCCCGAGTGACTCAGACCCCGTGACACTCATTAGGACAAGCGCTAGTAGATGCTAGCATGCTAGCTAGCAGAAATAGAAGCTAACAGAAACAGCAGGAGAGAAGCTAACAGAAGCAGCCTCTCTTGCTCGTTTCCTCCTTCGGGCAGGCTGCAGCTAGCTAACAGCTGACAGCAAGCTAGTTCATAGCAGCTGTCAATGGAAACGCATCTTCACTGTTTATTTCACTGACTGATCCCAGCTGACTGAGCGTCAACTCCCACACACCCACACACACGCACGCACGCACGCACACAGGCACACACGCACACAAGCACACACAGTCCATTAGCCTGCTGTGCTCTGCAACAACATTAGCATGCGAGCTAACAGTGAAGCTAACGTTAGCTGTGATGGGAGCTGGTGTCTGTTGACAGGCGTGATGCAGCACTGACAGCTAACTGACAGCCAGCCTGAAACAACAGCCGCCATCGTTTCTTGTCCTACCTGCATCCGATGGAACTCCTCCTCGGACAGCGCCTGCGACATGGCCATGTTGACCTGCTGCAGCTAGCTAGCAGGCTAAGCTAAGCTAGCGGAGGAGACTGACTGTTGTGTGTTGTCAGAGGGAGAGGAGAGAGAGGGGCAGACAGAGAGCAAGAGGAGAGACAGACATCTCACTCTGACTCTGTTTCCGAGAACCAAATTGGTATCATCATTCTTCTTCTTCTTCTTTGGAGATGTATGGCGGTTGGCATCCATAAAGTTACATTACCGCTACCTAGTGGATTTTAGCATTTTCACAGTGCAAACTATTTACAGTGGAAAGTGTTCCAATCATCACCAGTTAACTTACATCCATCAGATCCAAGAGTCTCTTGACAGCATCAATACAAATTTAAATTAAATACAATCTCTTGGCAGCATCCTGCACATTCATCCTGCACCATTTTAATTGTCTCTGTCTCCCTCGATGTCCATAGCACAATAACCATGGCAATGAATGGCAGGAATCCCTTCTTGTCCATGCAGATAGTTTGATTCACAATAATAGCTCATTCCTTTTCCTGCTCTGGTTCCTTTTGTACAGCCATCCTTCCTATCTTAATTTATCTGCTACCCCCACCTCCACTGAAAGTCATATCATGATTTCCTCACAGTGAAGACACTTTGCTTGCTCCTTTACTTTGCACCTTGCTACACCACAGTCAACCATAGGGCCATATGAAATCCATGTTATATTCTTCCAAATTAAATGTTTTCCATTTTAATTTTAATTTAGCGGTTAGGATCACTATTTTTTTGTTTCTTGATGGCTTGACTCTTTCAGACAGCTTCTTCGACATGCTTCTCAAAGTGAAAACCAAGTTGTGAGGTCATGTAATGGTCCCACAAAAGACCGACCCCCCTCTCAAAACACCCCAATCGAAAACAGAATCATTTCTGTTGGCTTATTTTACAATTATGAAGTCGTTTAGGTTACTACAATAATTAGATATACTTTTTTATAATTGGGCATATTTTATCAATTTCAATTTCTCCACCCTGGCGTGTTTTTGTTATTATTTTGGGTGTTGAAGTTGTATACAAAATGCTTTGTGAACATACTGTCATTATTGTATAATACCTGCTGCAATAAAGATGTTAACAAAAACTACTACACGTGTCAAACTCAAGGCCCAGGGACCAAATCCCGCCCGGCACCTCATGGCCCGCGAGAGCAAAGAACACAATTTGCACAATACAATTCTAATAGTTGTCTGTTTGCCATTATTTTTCCTATAATTCTGCTTTCAGAGCAAGTTATTAATTATTGTTATTACTAAAAACCAATCATAATTTAATCAGACGCAACTCCGCAAATATGAGAACAAATAGGTTAGATAGATTTATATCATGTTACATTTACAACCAGCCCTTTGAGGGCAACCTCACCCCGGTTTTAGCATCCCTGCACTGGCTGCCTGTTCATTTTAGGATTGATTTTAAAATTATTTTAATTACTTTTAAAGCCAGGCATGAGTTGGCCCCTCCCTACATCTCGGCCCTCTTAACCCCCTATGAACCGGGACGCAGTCTTAGATCCACTGGCAGGGCAATGTTAAAAATTCCTGGAACTAGAGGCTAAAAACCAAAGGGGACAGGGCCTTCTCTGTAAGGGGCCCCCCGACTCTGGAATGCCCTGCCAGAGGAGATTAGACTTGTGACATCAGTTCCCTGTTTTATTTCACTTCTTAAGACGCATTTTTATCGAGCAGCTTTTAATGTCTGATGTTTTCCCTGACTTCGTTCTACAGTTTTAATTTGATTGCCTCTCTGTGTTCTTTTTCTTCATTGACTGTTTTTACATGATTGTCTTACTGACTGTTGTCAGAATTTTGGATTGTTTACACTGACTTCAAGGCGGTTGAAATTATTTTTCGGGATGGTTCCGGGGCAGCGATGTCATTTTGCTGCTGCTGTTGTTTTGGTGAAAGTAATGCAAAAGTAAAGTAACGAGTTACTCTACACAGACAGTAATATTGTAAAGTAACGTATTACTTTCAAATGAAAGTAACTAGTACTATGTAGTATATTACATTTTGAAAGTAACTTGCCCAACATTGGACACCATCATAGCCTATCTTTGTATTTCAAAGCTCTCTACTACTTTATTGTTGCCATCAAATGGGGGTTGTGTCAAAGTCCCCTTCCAATTTGCTTTGGTAAATATTGCGTAGGTTTCCAATGCAGAGCTGTTGTAATCATGCCAGAGCCTGTATTTTCCAACTTCTGCCTGTCTTTTCCATTGAAAATGACCATTGTTGTTCTGCTTCACAGCGGGGAAACAGCGCCATCTCTGTTATGGTCATTGTTGTTTTGCTTCACAGCGGGGAAACAGCGCCATCTCTGTTATGGTCATTGTTGTTCTGCTTCACAGCGGGGAAACAGCGCCATCTCTGTTATGGTCATTGTTGTTCTGCTTCACAGCGGGGAAACAGCGCCATTTCTGTTGTGTCCATGGGTGGAAATTACACATCCAGAAGAACAGAAATGACAGGCTCTGGCATGACAACAATGGCTCAAAGAATTGGAAACTACACAATATTTAAGAACGTGAACAGCCCAACTCGACGGACAACAAGCTTGGGTTTAACTTGGGTTTAAGGCAAGTAGCACTCCTGTTTTATTGTGATTGCTACATAATGGAAAAATAGGGCCTTTGTGAATGGAGCCCGCAGCGCTACGCTCAGCGCTACGCTCTCAGCGCTACGCCCGCAGTGCTACATCCAGCGCTACGCCCAGCGCTATACGCCCGCAGTGCTATACGCCCGCAGTGCTATACCTAGCCTCAAAATGAAAAACAGGCAGAGGCCCTACATCAAGGCTTAATTAGTCTCGCTAGCCAGCCTCTCTTCCTTTCCGTGACGGAAAGCTGGCTAGCGAGACGGCTAAATTGACATCAGCTTAAAACTTTAACATTGGGTAGCCTACATTAGCTATAACGACTACGTTTGATGTTTGTTTGGAAATAAACAACCTTAATCTGAAATATAGGCTAGGCCTAGCCTACATATTTCGGATTAAGGTTGTTAATCTGGATTTTTTTTGCCAAAACTAGGCCTTTATTGAATGTGTCCTTCTGTTTTCTTCTAGAAAATCTTTTAGAAGAAAGCAGAAGCACACATTCAATAAAGGCCTAGTTTTGGCACAGTTATTTTTTTATTGCATGAAATGTCTTTCTGCACATCAACACTGCTGGTGATATACTGTATGATACAGTAGTTGATGAAATGTACTGGCAGATCTTGTGAGAGTGTGTTGCTGTGACAGAGACATGCAGGTCTCGAACAAAGTTCATTTAATTTGTCTGAACATTTTAGTGCCAGAGAGTGTTTGGATGTTATGTGGCTTGTGTGAAAAAAAAGGGGGGCGAAATCTACTCTGGTGTCGATGAGGTGAAAGAATCGGTCATAATCTGTGCTCATGTTCACTTCTCCCATTGGAGATGACACAGAAGCTTCAGCAGCAGATACAAATCAAGTCCTGTTTCCGTTTTTAATCTATGGATTGATTTTGATGTGTATTTTTAAATTTCTGTTACTGAAAAGATTTTTAAAAATGAATTGCAAACATCATCAGGCTATGATTAGGCGACTTTTGCAATGTCGTAAAAAATAAAATACAAATGAAGATGTGGTGGCGCTGATGATAATCAAAGCTCAGGGAAATGTCCGGCCCCTAGGCCCTTATCTTTCTGACAATGTGGCCCCCTGAACAATATATAGTTGAATAGCCCTGGCCTACATCAATGGAAATCACTGACATTTTAGCCATTCATTTTTTTTTCAATTCACCTGCATTTCATTTAAATCTGTAAAACACCACGAAGAAGATCATTAGGAATCTAAATCGTATGAATCATCTGAAACCCTCAGCACCAGCACACTGAATGACAGCAGACTCTGCTGGCGTTTATGGTATCAGAAATGGTGGCCGAGTGAGACTTCACTCTTTTTCCACCTCTCTGATTACAGCTAGAGAGACCAGAGGGAGGGAAGGAGGAGAATTTACAACATTACAACACTTCAGACAACATTATCAATGTATAATAAAACATTGTGGACATAAATATTTATTATTATGTATAATATTGTAAAATATGCAGTTTAGCACAGAGTAGAAAATCCCTTATAAACACTGAGTCCCCCTCCTCCCTCCCTCTCTCTCTCTCTCTCTCTCTCTCTCTCTCTATGGGATTTCTTGCTGTTTGTTTATGAGGCGGAAACAAACTGACCCAACAGTAGAGACAGAACAGAGAGAGAGAGAGAGAGAGAGCAGAGAGAGAGAGCAGAGAGAGAAGTATAGCAGAGAGAGAGCAGAGAGAGAAGTATAGCAGAGAGAGAGAGAGAGAGAGGTAGAGAGAGAGCAGAGAGAGAAGTGTAGCAGAGAGAGAGAGAGAGAGCAGAGAGAGGTAGAGACAGAGCAGAGTGGTAGAGAGAGAGCAGAGAGAGAGAAGTGTAGAGCAGAGAGAGAGAGAGTGGTAGAGAGAGAGCAGAGAGAGAAGTGTATAGCAGAGAGAGAGAGAGAGATAGAGAGTGGTAGAGAGAGAGCAGAGAGAGAAGTGTAGAGCAGAGAGAGAGAGAGAGAGAGAGAGAGAGAGTGGTAGAGAGAGAGCAGAGAGAGAAGTGTAGAGCAGAGAGAGAGAGAGAGGTAGAGAGAGAGAGAGAGAAGTATAGCAGAGAGAGAGAGAGAGAGAGAGAGTGG
This sequence comes from Poromitra crassiceps, assembly GCF_964638095.1. NCBI lineage: Eukaryota > Metazoa > Chordata > Actinopteri > Beryciformes > Melamphaidae > Poromitra > Poromitra crassiceps. The sequence continues at coordinate 27,839,358 of NC_139637.1, forward strand.
TAGAGAGAGAGCAGAGAGAGAAGTGTAGAGCAGAGAGAGAGAGAGAGGTAGAGAGAGAGAGAGAAGTATAGCAGAGAGAGAGAGAGAGAGAGAGAGAGTGGTAGAGAGAGAGCAGAGAGAGAAGTGTAGAGCAGAGAGAGAGAGAAGTATAGCAGAGAGAGAGAGAGAGAGAGAGAGAGAGTGGTACAGTAGAGTCAGGTCTCTCTGTCAGCTCAGTGTGGAGGATGGAGCTCCTGCCCGATCTGCTGCTCAGACTGCAGGACCCCTCCAGCCCCGAGCGAGACTACAATGTAAGTGTGTGTGTGTGTGTGTGTGTGTGTGTGTGTGTGTGTGTGTGTGTGTGTGTGTGTGTGTGTGTGTGTCTGTCTGTCTGTCTGTCTGTCTGTCTGTCTGTCTGTCTGTCTGTCTGTGTGTGTGTGTGTGTGTGTGTGTGTGTGTGTGTGTGTGTGTGTGTGTGTGTGTGTGTGTGTGTGTGTGTGTGTGTGTGTGTGTGTGAGAGACAACCTGTAAAGTGGTCTAGAGGAAAGTGTTTCTGAGAAGTGAGTCTTGGTAGTTAGTATAGCGGCTATATAATATTAGAACTGTATTCTGTTAATCAGTTTATTGCCTTACGTTACTTATAAAACATGTACACAGTTTTATCTCTTGTACATAGCTTGTGTCTTATTTTAGCGGTGGAGACTGGAGATGATGCGCCATGGCGGCAGTTATGGAAATCGCCCGCTCTGCGGGCTCCCAAAATAGTGACAGACAGATAGACAGACGAACCATGAATCGTCACTCCTCATGCCTAAAGGCGCTGACAGGGTTCTGCGCAGCCTCGACTTGGAGCCTTGCCACCGACAAGCGGCGACAGAGAGACTGTGCATACTCGAACGTAACTCGGCGCGTTGGCTGCGGTACACCTCCAAAACACTAGGTGGCTTGTGGTACACTCATGTCCATTACATATGACGCTATCGTGTTGTTTACCAAGAACTTGCAATCATGTCGGTGGGGGGACATTTTATTGTCCCTCCATTTCAGAACTCATTCCGGTGAGCCTGCAGAAGGCTTTGCTAGATGAGGGACAAGCCCTGTTAAATGAGGAAATTGCATTTCCTCATTCCTCACAACAAGTACGTCCAATCACAGCTCTCGTGCTGGTCACGTCACGTCCGCGTTGACGCCGCGGAGTCACATTTTCGAGGAGCTGCACACCCCCTCCGCCGAGCTGCGCCGATAGGACGGCCAGCTGCGGCGACCCCCTCGGCGCAGCCGGCGCCGGCGATTTCACTCGAGCATAATCTGCGCTTAAACCTAAAGCAATCGTCACGCTTCCAGTGACTCCAGCCCATCCATTCTAGTTGTCTATTGGTAATGCCTGGATCGCGCTAGCACCAAAAAGATTTATGATGTATGATGTATTTAAGATGTATTTCCAGTCAGCTGTTGTGTTGCGCAATCGAATGCAGCAAAGCACGTTTGAATGTTTTCATCATAATCCTGCAGATTCAATCTCCTGCTGAAGATTGAGGAATTTATGTAACGCGTGTTTGATTAGTAACTGTAATGTGATTACTGGATTAGTAACTGTAATGTGATTACTGGATTAGTAATTAGTAACTGTAATGTGATTACTGGATTCTTACACTACTTGTTACCGACAAATGTAATGTGATTACAGTAACCCCAACACTGGTTGCCACTGTGGGATAGATGAACCAACGTACCCGATAACAGACTTAGCAAACACATTTTCTATTTCACAAATAATTATTCTTGGGCAATGGAGCTTGCAAAAATATTTGGCAAGGCAGGTACATATACTCCAATAATCCAAAATCCAATACTGTATATAGAACTACATGATCATATAGTATAAAACAAGACTATTTGAAACTTATAAACAGAGAGGCCCAGAAGAAGATTTGTGTAAACCAAAATTGAGAATGTACAGTCTGATTAAGGGTATTTACCATCCAGCGCACTGTCACCCTTAACCTGCCATGCAGAGCATAGAGGTCTGTCTGCAGGTAAGATGTAGGGTCTTAACCTGCCATGCAGAGCATAGAGGTCTGTCTGCAGGTCAGATGTAGGGTCTTAACCTGCCATGCAGAGGTCTGTCTGCAGGTAAGATGTAGGGTCTTAACCTGCCATGCAGAGCATAGAGGTCTGTCTGCATGTAAGATGTAGGGTCTTAACCTGCCATGCAGAGCATAGAGGTCTGTCTGCAGATAAGATGTAGGGTCTTAACCTGCCATGCAGAGCATAGAGGTCTGTCTGCAGGTCAGATGTAGGGTCTTAACCTGCCATGCAGAGCATAGAGGTCTGACTACAGGTAAGATGTAGGGTCTTAACCTGCCATGCAGAGCATAGAGGTCTGACTGCATGTAAGATGTAGAGTCTTAACCTGCCATGCAGAGCATAGAGGTCTGTCTGCAGGTAAGATGTAGGGTCTTAACCTGCCATGCAGAGCATAGAGGTCTGTCTGCATGTAAGATGTAGGGTCTTAACCTGCCATGCAGAGCATAGAGGTCTGTCTACAGGTAAGATGTAGGGTCTTAACCTGCCATGCAGAGCATAGAGGTCTGACTGCATGTAAGATGTAGAGTCTTAACCTGCCATGCAGAGCATAGAGGTCTGTCTGCAGGTAAGATGTAGGGTCTTAACCTGCCATGCAGAGCATAGAGGTCTGTCTGCATGTAAGATGTAGGGTCTTAACCTGCCATGCAGAGCATAGAGGTCTGTCTACAGGTAAGATGTAGGGTCTTAACCTGCCATGCAGAGCATAGAGGTCTGACTGCATGTAAGATGTAGAGTCTTAACCTGCCATGCAGAGCATAGAGGTCTGTCTGCAGGTAAGATGTAGGGTCTTAACCTGCCATGCAGAGCATAGAGGTCTGACTACAGGTAAGATGTAGGGTCTTAACCTGCCATGCAGAGCATAGAGGTCTGACTACAGGTAAGATGTAGGGTCTTAACCTGCCATGCAGAGCATAGAGGTCTGTCTGCATGTAAGATGTAGGGTCTTAACCTGCCATGCAGAGCATAGACGTCTGTCTGCAGGTAAGATGTAGGGTCTTAACCTGCCATGCAGAGCATAGAGGTCTGACTACAGGTAAGATGTAGGGTCTTAACCTGCCATGCAGAGCATAGAGGTCTGACTACAGGTAAGATGTAGGGTCTTAACCTGCCATGCAGAGCATAGAGGTCTGACTACAGGTAAGATGTAGGGTCTTAACCTGCCATGCAGAGCATAGAGGTCTGTCTGCATGTAAGATGTAGGGTCTTAACCTGCCATGCAGAGCATAGAGGTCTGTCTGCATGTAAGATGTAGGGTCTTAACCTGCCATGCAGAGCATAGAGGTCTGTCTGCAGGTAAGATGTAGGGTCTTAACCTGCCATGCAGAGCATAGACGTCTGTCTGCAGGTAAGATGTAGGGTCTTAACCTGCCATGCAGAGCATAGAGGTCTGACTACAGGTAAGATGTAGGGTCTTAACCTGCCATGCAGAGCATAGAGGTCTGACTACAGGTAAGATGTAGGGTCTTAACCTGCCATGCAGAGCATAGAGGTCTGTCTGCATGTAAGATGTAGGGTCTTAACCTGCCATGCAGAGCATAGAGGTCTGTCTGCAGGTAAGATGTAGGGTCTTAACCTGCCATGCAGAGCATAGAGGTCTGACTACAGGTAAGATTTAGGGTCTTAACCTGCCATGCAGAGCATAGAGGTCTGTCTGCATGTAAGATGTAGGGTCTTAACCTGCCATGCAGAGCATAGAGGTCTGTCTGCAGGTAAGATGTAGGGTCTTAACCTGCCATGCAGAGCATAGAGGTCTGACTACAGGTAAGATGTAGGGTCTTAACCTGCCATGCAGAGCATAGAGGTCTGTCTGCAGGTAAGATGTAGGGTCTTAACCTGCCATGCAGAGCATAGAGGTCTGTCTGCAGGTAAGATGTAGGGTCTTAACCTGCCATGCAGAGCATAGAGGTCTGTCTGCAGGTAAGATGTAGGGTCTTAACCTGCCATGCAGAGCATAGAGGTCTGTCTGCATGTAAGATGTAGGGTCTTAACCTGCCATGCAGAGCATAGAGGTCTGACTACAGGTAAGATGTAGGGTCTTAACCTGCCATGCAGAGCATAGAGGTCTGACTACAGGTAAGATGTAGGGTCTTAACCTGCCATGCAGAGCATAGAGGTCTGACTACAGGTAAGATGTAGGGTCTTAACCTGCCATGCAGAGCATAGAGGTCTGACTACAGGTAAGATGTAGGGTCTTAACCTGCCATGCAGAGCATAGAGGTCTGACTACAGGTAAGATGTAGGGTCTTAACCTGCCATGCAGAGCATAGAGGTCTGTCTGCAGGTAAGATGTAGGGTCTTAACCTGCCATGCAGAGCATAGAGGTCTGACTACAGGTAAGATGTAGGGTCTTAACCTGCCATGCAGAGCATAGAGGTCTGACTACAGGTAAGATGTAGGGTCTTAACCTGCCATGCAGAGCATAGAGGTCTGACTACAGGTAAGATGTAGGGTCTTAACCTGCCATGCAGAGCATAGAGGTCTGTCTGCAGGTAAGATGTAGGGTCTTAACCTGCCATGCAGAGCATAGAGGTCTGACTACAGGTAAGATGTAGGGTCTTAACCTGCCATGCAGAGCATAGAGGTCTGACTACAGGTAAGATGTAGGGTCTTAACCTGCCATGCAGAGCATAGAGGTCTGACTACAGGTAAGATGTAGGGTCTTAACCTGCCATGCAGAGCATAGAGGTCTGTCTGCAGGTAAGATGTAGGGTCTTAACCTGCCATGCAGAGCATAGAGGTCTGACTACAGGTAAGATGTAGGGTCTTAACCTGCCATGCAGAGCATAGAGGTCTGACTACAGGTAAGATGTAGGGTCTTAACCTGCCATGCAGAGCATAGAGGTCTGACTACAGGTAAGATGTAGGGTCTTAACCTGCCATGCAGAGCATAGAGGTCTGTCTGCAGGTAAGATGTAGGGTCTTAACCTGCCATGCAGAGCATAGAGGTCTGACTACAGGTAAGATGTAGGGTCTTAACCTGCCATGCAGAGCATAGAGGTCTGTCTGCAGGTAAGATGTAGGGTCTTAACCTGCCATGCAGAGCATAGAGGTCTGTCTGCAGGTAAGATGTAGGGTCTTAACCTGCCATGCAGAGCATAGAGGTCTGACTACAGGTAAGATGTAGGGTCTTAACCTGCCCATGCAGAGCATAGAGGTCTGACTACAGGTAAGATGTAGGGTCTTAACCTGCCATGCAGAGCATAGAGGTCTGTCTGCAGGTAAGATGTAGGGTCTTAACCTGCCATGCAGAGCATAGAGGTCTGACTACAGGTAAGATGTAGGGTCTTAACCTGCCATGCAGAGCATAGAGGTCTGTCTGCAGGTAAGATGTAGGGTCTTAACCTGCCATGCAGAGCATAGAGGTCTGACTACAGGTAAGATGTAGGGTCTTAACCTGCCATGCAGAGGTCTGTCTGCAGGTAAGATGTAGGGTCTTAACCTGCCATGCAGAGCATAGAGGTCTGTCTGCAGGTAAGATGTAGGGTCTTAACCTGCCATGCAGAGGTCTGTCTGCAGGTAAGATGTAGGGTCTTAACCTGCCATGCAGAGCATAGAGGTCTGACTACAGGTAAGATGTAGGGTCTTAACCTGCCATGCAGAGCATAGAGGTCTGACTACAGGTAAGATGTAGGGTCTTAACCTGCCATGCAGAGCATAGAGGTCTGACTACAGGTAAGATGTAGGGTCTTAACCTGCCATGCAGAGCATAGAGGTCTGACTACAGGTAAGATGTAGGGTCTTAACCTGCCATGCAGAGCATAGAGGTCTGACTACAGGTAAGATGTAGGGTCTTAACCTGCCATGCAGAGCATAGAGGTCTGACTACAGGTAAGATGTAGGGTCTTAACCTGCCCATGCAGAGCATAGAGGTCTGTCTGCAGCTTGTTTAGTCACAGTTTATATTGAAAGTGTTCACACTGCACTGAATCTGACACTGCATTTCCTCTGGTCACCAGCAACACACCAGCCAAGTGTGAAGTCGATCGGACAAAACGGTTCTCCAGATATGCAGATGACACACAGATGTGTGTAGTAGATAGATGCCTTAGGAGGTGCTTTGTGTTTGATGAGTCAGTTAGGATTAAAGATGATCTTTCATAGCCACAGTAAGTACAGTCATTAAATTACAAATGAAGAATTTGACTTCATGCAAGTGCAGTGGTGCAAAATAATATAAAGTCTGTTAGTATGATGGGGGCAACATGTCCTCCAACTTATACAACCATATATCACGTAGCAGTGCAATACGACCATGTATCACGTCTGCTAGACTAGCGCCCCTCAGTGGCAGATAAAAAGTACTATGCTACTTCCGCACAAAAGCAAGTTGAAAAAGCTACTTTTATTGGGGAAAAAACAGCTGACAAAGAACAACAAAGGGTTAGGGTGTGGGTTAGGTTTAGGTTTAGGTTTAGGGTTAGGTTTAGGTTTAGGGTTAGGTATTGGGTTCGGGGTAGGGATAGCAACGAACGGATAGCACAGCTATCGGGAGGAATTTGGTGTTCATTGGATTGTCCAAGGACACTTTGAGGAGCCGGGGATCGAACCAGCGACCTCTTTTATCCAAAACGATTAGTGGACAACCCGCTTGACCTCCTCAGCCACAGCTGCCCTGATGAAGTGTATTGGTTGTACTCAAGCTCTCACCATGTTATTGCTGTTGTTTGTCATGTTTGTATGTGATTACATGTATCTCTGTATTTATCCATTGATCATTGGCCAATCGATCAACTGATCGATCAATCTATCGGTCTTTATTAATTTGTTTGTTTGCTTGCTATATGTATGTGTATATTCAGGGGGAGAGAGAGAGAGAGAGAGAGAGAGAGAGCCGGAAAAGGCTCCTATAACAAACCCTAGAGGTGTTAATAATCTACAGGGAAAGAGCGGACACACACACACGCAGGCACACACACACACACACACACACACACACACACACACACACACACACACACACACACACACACACACACACACACACACACACACACACACACACACAGATGTCTGTGGTTTCAGGCTGTAAACTACATGTAGGCTATGCAAATGAGCTGCAAACTGACTCCAGTCTGTAACTTCATCTGACGGAATTGTCTGTCATTTTGATCTGCTAGGCTTTCTCCTGTCTCCTTCTACCCAGAATCCTTTGTGTTTGGTGTGGTTTCCTGTGGTTGTACTTATCAATATAAAGAGACACTTGAACTTCCAGTCTTTTTTTGACTTATTATGACCTATTATGATTCTTTCACCCCATAATCATCACAGTAAATATTAGACCCATTTTCCACAAGCCACACATCTTCTGAACATTATGACACTAAAAAGACATTTTTCAGATCGACAGATCAGGAGAAAATTAACTTTGTTCATTTTGCAAACAGGAGCTCGTTAGCAGGGAGCGATTAGCTCATTAGCTACATGTGAAGTTTGTTGATGTAGCCTAGTAAGTAGCTAAATCTGTGGTTGGAAAAAATATGATCTGTCTCTGGTCGTAGTGTCAGTTCTCTTGTTCGAGGACTGACACTCAGTAGCTGTTCGAAACCGGTCCCAATTACAGAAATAGTGGACTATATACTGTGTTCACCATTTTTTACTAGTGTCCGAATTCCCAACTGTTAATTTGATTCACTATATAGTCCACTGTAAAATACCCACAATGCATTGCAATTTCTAGTACAATTTCCTACAGTTTCTCCCATATACTGTACCACAGTGCTGTGCAATGCGTCCGTGCTTCCCAAAGGGGGAGAAGAGTGAGGTGTCCGAAGCTTGTATGTGGCTTGTGTGTTATTTGGTGGCATTAGAGTTCAAAGGTCAAGCCTGGACAGACTAATGTGCCCTTCAAGTGAGCTCGTGTTTACCGTGAATATGGCATCACTGCTATGCTGATGACACCCAGCTTTTCCTTTCCTTCCCCCCCTCCGACACTCAAATCGAGGCTCGCATCTCTGCATGCCTCAAAGACATTGGCGACTGGATGTCTGCCCACGACCTCAAGCTCAACCTTGGTAAGACAGAGCTACTCTTCCTCCCAGGAAAAGACTGCCCTCTCGCAGATCTCTCCATCTCCATTGACAACACCACTGTACTGCCCTCCCAAACAGCTAAGAACCTTGGGGTGATCCTTGACAACCAGCTGTCTTGCTCAGCCAACATAGCTGCTACAGCACGCTCCTGTAGGTTCTCTCTCTACAACAACATCCGCAGAATCCGTCCCTTTCTCACAAGAGAAGCGACTCAACTCCTGGTCCAGTCTCTTGTCTCCTCCCGCCTGGACTACTGCAACGTGCTCCTGGCCGGCCTACCTGCCACCGACATCCGACCGCTTCAGCTCATTCAGAACGCTGCAGCCCGTCTGGTATTCAACCAACCCAAATTCTCTCACGTCACTCCCCTCTTCCAGGATCTCCACTGGCTTCCCATCTCGGCCCGCATCAAATTCAAGTCACTGGTACTGGCCTACAGGGCAGTACACCAGTCAGCTCCCCTGTACCTGCAATCTATGGTCAGGTTCCAAACTTCTCAGCGCTCCCTTCGCTCCTCCACCAGTGCAGGTCGCCTCGCCCCTCCTTCGCTACGGGGGCTCAAAAGTCGCTCATCCCGATCTCGACTCTTCTCGTCCCTGGCACCCCAATGGTGGAACGAGCTTCCACCTTCGGTCAGGACGGCTGAATCACTGCCGATCTTTCGGAAAAGACTAAAGACTCACCTTTTCAGGCTCCATCTGGGCCCTTCTTGATCTAACTTTGTTCTCTCTCTTTCTTTATTAAAAAAAAAAAAAAAAAAACTAACCTAAACTTGTACCACTGTTCCTTCAGAAGTTGTAGTTGTCATAGACTGTGCTCCATAGTTGATTGCTCTATTGCTGACAAAAAATGTGTTATTGTAAGTCGCTTTGGATAAAAGCTTCTGCCAAATGACGTAATGTAATGTAATGTAATGGCATGAGTCCATTTTAAACAGCCCCTTCATGTGAAATTCACAATGTTTTAAGTGGACATTTTCAGAACACTCCAAGCTCACTCACTCACTTGTGACATGTCTTGTGGTGTTTTCACAAAATGGCGTAAGTAAATATTAGGGATGCACGATAATTATCAGACCGATAAATTATCGGCCGATATGGCCATTTTGCGTTATTATTTATTATTCCGATAATGGCCTTTTTCCGATAAATTATCCGATAATAATCATGCTTTATTTTTTGCCTCGCAAGCTGAGCTTTTGTTGTCGCACACTCGTTGTCGCACACTCGTGACATCACAGCTGTGACATAAACATGGCTGCTGCCAGTGTGTTGCTGTTTTTCAGTTTCAGAATGATCAGAAAGCTACTGTAATTTGCAATCCATGTCCTACACAAGTTCCGAGAGGAGGGGAAACCTCTAAGCTGGCATTACGTTAAACCAAAGCTGGCGATGATGCAGCGGATATGTTTGTTGTTTTTGTTAGTGAGTTTTGTTAGCGAGTTTTGTTAGCATTAGCTCGTAGCGCGGCCTACCCTGCAGGCTCGTCCGCTTGGCAGACAAACTGAAATTTACAGTCTGTGGCTTGTGATCAAACAGCCTCGCAAAGCACTTAATACACAGAGCTGACGTAAACTTATAGAAACTAATGGAAACCCCTTTACCCGAAATGAAACATCCAGATTTAACTCCAAAAAACCACTCGCTAACGTTAAGCTAACCGCGCTAGTTAGTGTTAGCTGCTGGACAGAGCCATCTAACAGAGCCAATAATGAAAACAAAGGCGCAGTCGCACATTAGGCTACATAAAAAGCATCAGTCAGTCAACATCACATAGTGTCTTTTCTTTAATCTGGTGGCAGCATTTCTGAGTACTAAAAAGTGAAATGACACAGATGGTTTATAGTGCCTGCCCCATTCATTGGGCCCAGGCTACAATTCACTGAGAACTGGAACCAATGCAAAATTTGAACAGATCAGTAACATGACAATAAGAGTCTAAATTACCATGCCTTTTGTCATTGTGTTTTATCTGCAGACTAAGCAGTCATTGGCTTTCCGTTCTATAAAAGCCTTTATTTTTGTATTGACTATAATTAAGTGATAACTTTATTAAAACAATCATATTATATCAGAAGTTTTCTTTGTTTTGTGTTTTTTTTTTTTTTTTTTTTTTATTTTTTTTTTATTTAAAAAAAATAAAATAAAATAAAAATTAAAACAATCATATTATATCAGAAGTTTTCTTTGTTTTGTGTTCACAGTGATGTCAGTTAGATTTGGTTAGGTCAGAGCTATGCTCACTACATCATACATCTACCCTAACCCTTTTTTAACCCCAGGTGTGCATAAAATACAGGTTAAAAACTAAAAGAAAAAATTATATATCTATTTTTATTATAATAATTATCGGTTATCGGTATCGGTTATCGGCAGGAGAAGCAGATATTCGTATCGGCTGAAAAAATCCATATCGTGCATCCCTAGTAAATATATATAATCTTTTTACCTCTGTCGTTATGCTTTTGCATTTCCTGCATTAACGTAGTCTGGCTAGCTAGTGTTAGCTAAATTGTTAGCCTCTGCAGAGCTCAGAGAAACACATCAGAACCTGCTGTCAGTGAAAGCAGCCTTACAGCTCAGCCATAAAGAGGCTGATAAGACCGAGGAGACTGCTGCTATGAGACAAAGTCCTTTTCAGAACAGCTGAGCCTGAAATATAACAGGAAATAACCTGGACTCACCTGGAACAACCAGATACAACCTCGACATTTGCACTTGTGAAGTGAAGAAACTTCTCCTTTCTCTCATGATGGCCTTTGTATCTCCATCGTTCAAATCTTTTTTTATTCATTCATTCAAATCTTGTTGTTTATTAGTTATGGCTGATTGACAGGTGAAAGAAATATGATTGACAGGTGAAAGAAATATGATTGACAGGTGAAAGGAATGTGATTGACAGGTGAAAGAAATGTAATTGCCAGGTCATTGACAGGTGAAAGCCTGCCTTGGCTACTTCTAGTGCAGTTAGTGGTTCACTACATTTCCCAGAATGCCTTTCAACGACCACCAGAGAACTGCGGACCTGTACTCAGCTGATGGCTTAACGAGAGATTGTCCTGTCTAGGGATGTTCGATATTGGCTTTTTTACCGATATCCGATATCCGATATCCGATAATGTCCAACTCTTAATTTCCGATACCGATATCAACCGATATCAACCGCTACCGATATAAGCGGGCTTTTTTTTCACCAAAATTTCACGTAACAAGTTACATAATGTAGCTTAATGTAGCTGAAGAGTTTAATATACATGTATAATATGCATGTTGTGTTAAAGTTGTAAGTGTTAGAGAAGCGAGCTTGTGACCAGAAGGTCGTCGGTTCAATCCCCGGGACCGGCAGGATAAATCTGGGCGGGGAAAGTGAAAAGGCAGCGCTTGCCCCTCCCTCATTACCACCACTGAGGTGCCCTTGAGCAAGGCCCTTAACCCCAACCGCTCCAGTGGAGCTGCTCAGTGGCCAACAGATCAGACTGTGGTTGTACTGGTCAGCTTCCAGGTATGAATGTGTGTGTGAATGTGAACAGGGCACTCCTGAAAAAGAGAGCATTGCTCTCAGTGAGACTCCCCCTGTATTTAAAAAAATAAAAAAATAAAAATATCGGCATGAAAACCGATACCGATATTTTCCGATATCGATTTTTTTTATGCTAATATCGGTAGGCCGATAATATCGGACATCCCTAGTCCTGTCCACTACGTAGCTCCGTTCGTGAAGCCAATGTGGAAGTAACTTGAACCTTTCGGATGGCCTGCAGGGGGCGACTCCACTGGCTGCAGAAGAAATCTGATTGTATGGAACTGAATGAGGGAATGAGCCTACTTCTCACTTGATTGATGACGTCAGTAAACACTTTGTTAATGAGTTTATGTCTCAATCTCTAGTTTCAAGTCTTCTTCATACAGCATCATGTTCATTTAGTACATTATGATCCTCTTTACAGTCAAATAGACCATAAAGCAGATATGCTTTCGGGTGATTGACAGGTCGTCTGTCCAGTGAACACGCAGCTCGCTGATCTTGGACCAATAGCAGGCGGCGCTGCAGCTCTTCTCATCCAAATTTATGACATTCAAAATGGGGGTCCACAAACCAAAGTGTGACGTCACGGTAGCTACGTCCATATATATCTATTTATCTATATCTATATATATCCACCTTATTTCTAGCAGCCATGATGCCTATGCGTTTTTCTTCCGGTGTGATCCACCCAGCTTTGTTGCTGACAGCTTGACACCCGTCTGGGCGAACGGAGCAAATCACTAATCAGGTCCAGCTTGGCAGAAATCTCATCGATAAATATCCCTTTAAGAGCGCAATGTGTAATCGCCTACTGTGGCTAATGTTAGCTGCTAGTTAGTTATGTTACATGGCAGTAAAACGCCACTGAATGACCAAATTGATATAACTTTTAACCATTTCGGGCAAAAGCGTTTCCATACCAGACCTGATTCCATGCATCAGCGTTGGTTAGTTGTTTATAACGTGGCTGGCTATATTTCTAACGTTCTATCTATCTATCTCTGCACACTGAAAATACTGGGAGGCGGGCCATAGCGTCTCTGTCGATGATTTGATTTGACAGTTCTGGGCACTGGCGTTGGCGTTGGCCAATCCTGGCGTGTTCCACCCCCAAATCGATTGTGTTCTGGCGCAAAGCGAGTGGCTTCTAGGACGAACAGGCTCTCTGACTCGCGTGCCACTAATGTTATTTTAGAGCAGCGCAGTAAATACAATATTCCTGGAACGCGAGTTTAACGAAACAGTTACATGTCCTCTGCATTCTACATCAAATAAAGACATTACTGTTTGTTTTATTTGGTATGTTACATACTTATTGGCCAAATTATGTTCAATTCAGCCAGGGTACAAGGCGGCCATCTTTTCAAATCAAGTAGAATACCGTTTTAGGAAATGGCAATCTGCAACAATAAGTCACATTAAACCGGAACTTGTACCCACAATTATTTGTACAGTGGGGCATTAAAAAATAAGGTGGATATGCTTTGTAGTTGTATGGCTGTAGTGGTAAATACAGAGGTGGGTAAACTATCCACGGTGAGTAGTTTACCCACCTTGATTGAAACTAGTTGTTTTCCCTCATTGATTGATACAGTTGATCTGAAAATCGGTGAGTAAACTGCCTGCCTCTACGGGTCAGGCTCAGCGGGTCAGGCTCAACGGGTCAGGCTCAACGGGTCAGGCTCAACGGGTCAGGCCCACACTACATCTCTGAAATGCTTCTACACTATGAACCATCCAGATCCCTGAGATCTTCAGGCACTGGTCTACTAATTGTCCCGAGGACCAAATCAAAACATGGTGAAGCCGCGTTCTCCCACTATGCCTCTCATAACTGGAACAAACTCCCTGAACACATTAGATCTGCCCCTACTCTGCCTATTTTTAAATCCAAGCTAAAGACCTTTATGTTTACTCTTGCCTTTAACTGCTACTAAACTACTGCCTCTCTCCAGCCCGGCAGAATAAACCTGTATTTCATGTTTGTTAATTTGAGTGTATATTCTAACTAAAACTGTCGGCTGTGTTTTTTATATATGCATTGCTTTGCTGCTTGTTTTTTCAATTATTTTTTTGTAAAGCACCTTGAATTGCCTTTGTGTATGAAAGGTGCTGTATAAATAAATTTGACTTGACTTGACTTGACTGATTTCAAAGAGGTATCAGGTAAACGGTGTTTACTTGCGTTGACCCTCCACTACAGCTAAAGAGGTAGCAGGTAAACAGTGTTTACTTGTGTTGAGCCTCCACTACAGCTAAAGAGGTAGCAGGTAAACAGTGTTTACTTGTGTTGAGCCTCCACTACAGCTAAAGAGGTAGCAGGTAAACGGTGTTTACTTGCGTTGACCCTCCACTACAGCTTTGCTTGGCCTGAGGGGAAGTGAGAGGAGCTCTCTTGCTCTCAGGCTGCCAGGCTCTTCTGATCTGAGTGAAAGCTTTCATCAGGACAAAGATGGCACCCAGAGAGGAACATGAAACGTGCACGCTTCCTTTAACAGTCCCCTGTAGCGTACCGCAGGGGGAGTCTGGAAGTAGCACTTCTGGTTCCTATGGGGGAAATGCAATAAGTGCATGAAATAAGGTCTGTGGTCAAAGACCAGCTGAACCCAAAAATGACTTTCTTCTTCTTTTAGTTCACATACCTGGGTATTCGGTGTGCCTATTTAATAATGATGTATGCAAAGAAATTCACAAAAATCTAATTTCTTTCGTTTTTTCACACTTTTTCACATCAAAAGTGCATTTTTCAAGATTTCATTGATAACAGTAATCTACAGTTTGCTGACGTCACATACTGCTATTAAATTTCTACCCCAACCAATCATATCACGACATGACAGCTGTCAATCAATCTTCATTTCAGGAGAATTTTCTCCTCCAAATGTACACACACACACACACACACACACACACACACACACACACGTGCTTTGGAGGCACCATGAAATGTGTCCTCCGCGTTTGACCCATCCTGGCTGGTCCTCCTGCATGCTGCAGTGAAGCGCCCGGGGACCAACCTCTTGCAACCGTCGCTGGTCAGACGACCGTCTTCTGCATGTTTTGAGGTCCATATTGATGTTATATGGAGGAAACACCATCACAGTGACATCACAGTGACATCACAGTGACATCACAGCGAGTTGACGATGTCTGACGACATGTTTGACTCATATCCTTTATTACGTTACTCTTTGATTTGTGCAACCTGCTTTCTATAACAGCATGTCCCCTGTCACGTCCTGCAACAACCACAGTGTGGGTTTTCCCCCATTACATTACATTACATTACCGTACATTACATTACATTACACTTTTATCCAAAGCGACTTACAACACATTTCTGTCAGCAATAGAGCAATCAACTATGCAACACAGTCTATGACAGCTACAACCTCTGAAGGAATAGTGGTAAAAGTGTTTTTTTCTGTGTGTTTTTTGAGAGAGAGAGAGAGAAAGATGTTAGTTCAAGAAGGGGCCAGGTGGAGCCTGAAAAGGTGTGTTTTAAGTTTTTGCCGAAAGATTGGCAGTGAAGCGGCCGTCCTCCTGACCATAGGAGGGAGCTCATTCCACCATTGCGGTGCCAGGGACGAGAAGAGTCGGGATGAGCGACCTTTGAACCCCCTTTTCTTAAGATCTTTTCTTTGGGCGTTTTTGCCTTTATTAAAATAGGACAGTAGGCAGACATGAACGGTGGAGGGATTGAGAGGGGGGGACAAGGAAACCACGGACCACGGGTCGGATTCCAAACCCGGGTCGGCCATCACACGCCGTGTGTGACTCTGGCTGACAGAAACGTGTTGAAGTCTCTCTGCTGCAACAACAACTGTTTGTTCTCACTTCAGTTAGTCAATAACCCTGCTTCCTCATTCGCTCTGTAGTAGACACACACACACGCACACACACACACACACACACACACACACACACACACACACACACACACACACACACACACACACACACACGCACGCACACACACACACACACATGTTGGCTCATCATTAATCCAGGCAGCAGCTTCCTGGTTCTGACTCATCCAGCGTCCAGCTGGTTCAGAGCTGACTTCACTTTTATGATGTTTGAAACCTAAATTAAATCGCATTTATGCTTCAAAAGCATCATCTTTCTGAACAAAACCTCGAAGTAACACTTGGTCATAGTATCTATGATGTCGTTTGTAATAGAGATGTAACAGTATGAAAATTTCACATCATGATTATCGTGACCAAAATTATCATGGTTATCGTATTATCACGGTATTCGTAAAAAATTGCTTAAAATTTTCAAAAGGCACTGAGAGACTCACTGAAATCATTTTACGTTTTATATTGAAAACTCAGACCAAAAAAGGATTGACACACACTCACTGAAATCATTTCTCCAAGGCTGCACCTTTGCATCTGGGAGACGGTTGCCAACTTTGGTTGATGATGGACAGTATTTACCATGTTTTTCAAAGCACTGTAATCATGGTACCACGGTAATCACGGTACCACGGTTTGAATGATAATGAAAATGTGAAACGGTACGGTTATCGTAAGGATTTTATCACGGTTATCATTAAAACCGGTTATCGTTACATCCCTAGTGTAAGTAGTACACTTGGTCATAGTATCTATGGTGTAGTTTGTAAAACACATGG
>NC_139637.1:27858120-27860620 GCF_964638095.1 Poromitra crassiceps
GAACATGCACAAGGAAGTTGGGAAAAAAACCTTCAGACAGGAAAGAAGTTCGACGGAATCCGACCAATCACGACACGTGTGTCCATGAAAAATGCGGCATATTGGATTCTGATTGGACTAATGAGCGGAAGACCCGCCTCTCTGCGATTCTGATTGGACTAATGAGCGGAAAACCCGCCTTTCTACTTCCCATTCCGGTTGGTGCATGATTCTCCCCCACGAAGTACAGACGGTATGGCGGAAGCATTTGAAAATTGCGGAAGCCAACTCGTCTGTTCTAAGAGACTGGTTGTCTGTCCACGCCACTCCCCCACTGGCGCCGGAACAAGGGGGACATGGGGACATTTTGTCCCCCTTAAAATTTGGTCCCCCTAATTTTATTTTATTTATTTTTTAAATCTGAGGGGGCAACTGCCCCTGACGCTTAGAGCCCACTTTACACTGTTTACACAGCCTGTGACACTTGTTAAAGCCGTGATCATTGTGGGATTATTACACCTGAGAGACAGACAGACCTGGACTCTGTACTGCACTCACTGTCATTGGCTGCTGCTATAATCGTATACGGTTATTGTTATTTTATTTTTGTGTTGAGATGACAAGTTTTGCACTGTGTTTCGAAGTGATAATAATAATAATAATAATAATAATAAGTTCAGTGTTTCTGCCTGTGTTGCTGTCTGTTGTAGTGTAATTGTAAAATGACCTAAAGGGAGAGCAGGTCACCAAGTGAGTGAGAAAAGGAGAAAATACTGAATAATGACATCACTACAGTATAATCCTAATGTTAATTTAAAATTAGATATTCCTCTAAATATGGCTAAAAATCATCCAGACGTTAAAAAAAACGTCACTTTTTCTTGCCGGCATGCTGGCAAAAAAGAAGTTGAAAAAAGAAATGTTTTGGAAAAAAATGAAAAAAACAATGTTTTGACAAAAAAAAAAAAAAAATCCCCCTAATTGCAAACTCGTTCCGGCGCCACTGAGCGCAGCTAAGGCTTCAAGCTAGCAGTTGTTTCTACAGCCTATGCGTGAATCCAGGCATATAAGTGACATGCTAGATGAGGAGCACGCCTGGCTCAAAGTGATGACAAGACACCATCTTTTAAACAGCTTCTGTTTTCAATAACTGCCAACACATTCTCAATACGCAAAGAACATCTTTGCACAACAAGTTTGTGTCACAAATAACGTTACCCTGCAACATTAACCTGACAATAATAACATAGCAGTGTTACATTGACGTCCACTAGCAGGAGACATTGTGCCCTTGTGAGATTTAACGTTACATTTCCCTGTATTTTAACAGTTTCACTGTTTCTGTGATTACCTTTGGTAGTAGCTAATCCATGAGCTTAATTTGTTGTGCAGTTGTTACACTACAAGTCACTGTAGTGTATATGTAAGTGTCTTAATGTGAAAATCCAGTTCCTCCATAATTCACCTACACATTGACTGATTGGGGTCTCTAACCTGCACCATGCTCTTTAAATGCCGGGATTTTGGTCACAATAAGCTTGTGGAGCGCTGCAACTAGGTAGCCACAACCAGCTAGCTAACGTTAGCCCCGTTAGCCATCATCACAACAGCTAACGTTAACGCCAAACAAATCCGCTGCCTCCTCCCCACGTTTGGTTTAGTGTAACGCCAGCTCAGACTTTCCCCTAATCTCAGAAACCTTGCGGGACATGTATTGCAAATTGCAATAGTGTTTTTTTTTTTTTTTTTTTAAACAGTCAACAGCCACACAGGAGGCGGCCATGTTTCGCCTTGGTTGCTGGGGACGGGTGTGTGACGCGTTTGACGTATCCATGTGATTCCCCCTCCCTTGAGTGTGACAGAGGAGAGCTGGCAAGAGGAAACGTGAAGCGAGTCATGCCGGCGGCTTAAGTTATAAACAATGCATGACAATTATACTTGAATGTTCGCGATATAGTCATTTCTACATCTCACATGGCACAAGCCGCGATACATCGAGTATATTCGAGATATCGCCCAGCCCTAGTTTTTCGCAGTGGAAAGAGTCTTAGTACCTGGACACGGGTTGCATATGGCTTTGATGTTCTTGTCACCTTTCTTCCCGGCAAAATGAAAGTAATGGGAAGATATCCAGCCACCATGCAAAGGCAAAGGCCCTGCTCCCAAGCTAAAGCTAACGTAGCGGTGACGTGACACATTGTTGTTCTAACGTTATATGACATGCTGCTTGGAGTTTGTTTGCGTGTTGTTTTGCGGCACGTCACAGTCACGGAATGAAATCAACAAATTAAGGATGTAACAAGTTGTTTTATCTTGGGGTAACGGTAATATTATTACTGCAATTTTATTAGTAATTCGTTACACTGCTTGTTACTGGGAAAAGTAATATTATTACAGTAACATGTTACTAGTAACGCGTTACTGCACGACACTGATCGAGTTCCTCAAGGAATCGTTTCAGCCATAAAATGAACATGATGCTGTATGAAGAAGACTTGAAACTAGTGATTGAGACATAAAC
>NC_139637.1:27863120-27870620 GCF_964638095.1 Poromitra crassiceps
CACCTGGAAGTTCACCTGAGATGTAGTCACCTGGAAGTTCACCTGAGATGTAGTGACCTGGAAGTTCACCTGAGATGTAGTCACCTGGAAGTTCACCTGAGATGTAGTCACCTGGAAGTTCACCTGAGATGTAGTCACCTGGAAGTTCACCTGAGATGTAGTGACCTGGAAGGGGTTAGTTAGGGTTGGGCAGCTGTGAAAAGTCACCTGGGTGAATCCATCTCGTGCTCCTGTGTACGAGGAGCACAAGATGTCGTCTCGCGAGATCTGGGGAGTGATGCCACCCAACTGGAAGTGATGTCACGCAATTGTCGTGATGTCATCAGTGACAGTCACTCGAGCAAATGTTGAATGTTGCAAATGTTGAATGTTGCAAATGTTGAATGTTGCAAATGTTGAATGCTGCAAATGTTGAATGTTGCAAATGTTGAATGTTGCAAATGTTGAATGCTGCAAATGTTGAATGTTGCAAATGTTGAATGCTGCAAATGTTGAATGTTGCAAATGTTGAATGAATTCGGTCATATAGGTGTGCTCTCCCACTTCTCCAGATAACACTACACCTCTGGTCACCAGGCACAGTCCTCTCATAACACTTCAGGGGAGAAGAGACCATGTAGGAGACTTGCTGCTACCATGTGTTAGAACTAGTGCAGTGCCCGGTCCCCCCATGTGCGCTCACTCAGCTCCCCCTAAAGGCCCAATTATACCCAAGCTTACGGATACGCATGAAACGGTGCAAAACCACACACACTCATACATTTGACTCTCTACTGCCCACTGGTGGATGTATTGCTTAACATGATACCAACGTGAAAGACGCATGGAAGTATGTGGGCAGTGACGATTACACCGTTTGAAACAGACAGCCTTAACGGCACTCCCCCAGTTTGAAGTCAATCTGACAAACGGAGATACGCAAAGGACGGACAGAGAGCCTGAGGAGACCCATGGACCAATGGACTATCTGGCGTATGGAGTGGGTGGGTGGGAGACATTGTCCAGGATGCTGTTGTGATGTGTGTGTCTCTCCTGCAGGGGATGACAGTGAGCAGGCTGTAACGTGTGTTGTGATGTGTGTGTCTCACCTGCAGGGGATGACAGTGAGCAGGCTGTAACGTGTGTTGTGATGTGTGTGTCTCACCTGCAGGGGATGACAGTGAGCAGGCTGTAACGTGTGTTGTGATGTGTGTGTCTCACCTGCAGGGGATGACAGTGAGCAGGCTGTAACGCATAAGTGGTTCCCAACCTTAGGGTCACGACCCTAAGTGGGGTCACCTGGAATTCAAAAAAATTGGCTGGGAAAAAAAAAAAAAAAAAAGTGATGTGAGTGTCTCCTGCAGGGGCCAGGGGGTGTCTCCTGCAGGGGGCGACAGTGAGCAAGCGGTAATGTGTGTGTGTGTGTGTGTGTGTGTGTGTGTGTGTGTGTGTGTGTGTGTGTGTTGTGATGTGTGTGTCTCTCCTGCAGGGGGCGACAGTGAGCAGGCTGTAACGTGTGTTGTGATGTGTGTGTCTTTCCTGCAGGGGGCGACAGTGAGCAGGGTGTAACGTGTGTTGTGATGTGTGTGTCTTTCCTGCAGGGAGCGACAGTCAGCCGGCGGTACATTGCAACTCAGGGACCGCTGAGCAGCACCGTGAGAGACTTCTGGAGGATGGTCTGGCAGAGCGAGGTCAAGGTACACAGCTCCAGGAATTAGTCTGGGTCACATTCACACAGCAGACATACATGAATTAGTCTGGGTCACATTCACACAACAGACATACATGAATTAGTCTGGGTCACATTCACACAACAGACATACATGAATTAGTCTGGGTCACATTCACACAACAGACATACATGAATTAGTCTGGGTCACATTCACACTGCAGACATACATGAATTAGTCTGGGTCACATTCACACAGCAGACATACATGAATTAGTCTGGGTCACATTCACACAGCAGACATACATGAATTAGTCTGGGTCACATTCACACAGCAGACATACATGGATTAGTCTGGGTCACATTCACACAGCATTCATACATGAATTAGTCTGGGTCACATTCACACAGCAGACATACATGAATTAGTCTGGGTCACATTCACACTGCAGACATACATGAATTAGTCTGGGTCACATTCACACAACAGACATACATGAATTAGTCTGGGTCACATTCACACTGCAGACATACATGAATTAGTCTGGGTCACATTAGTCTGGGTCACATTCACACACCAGACATACATGAATTAGTCTGGGTCACATTCACACTGCAGACATACATGAATTAGTCTGGGTCACATTCACACAACAGACATACATGAATTAGTCTGGGTCACATTCACACAACAGACATACATGAATTAGTCTGGGTCACATTCACACAACAGACATACATGAATTAGTCTGGGTCACATTCACACAACAGACATACATGAATTAGTCTGGGTCACATTCACACTGCAGACATACATGAATTAGTCTGGGTCACATTAGTCTGGGTCACATTCACACAACAGACATACATGAATTAGTCTGGGTCACATTCACACTGCAGACATACATGAATTAGTCTGGGTCACATTCACACAGCAGACATACATGGATTAGTCTGGGTCACATTCACACAGCATTCATACATGAATTAGTCTGGGTCACATTCACACAGCATTCATACATGGATTAGTCTGGGTCACATTCACACAGCATTCATACATGAATTAGTCTGGGTCACATTCACACTGCAGACATACATCAATTAGTCTGTGTCACATTAGTCTGGGTCACATTCACACTGCAGACATACATCAATTAGTCTGTGTCACATTAGTCTGGGTCACATTCACTAGCAGTCTGGGTCACATTCACTAGCAGTCTGGGTCACATTCACTAGCAGTCTGGGTCACATTCACTAGCAGTCTGGGTCACATTGACACAGCAGTCATACATGAATTAGTCTGGGTCAGGAGTGTTGGCAGGTATAATCTCCAATGTGTGGCCCTTTCGCTTACTTGATGTAAGTCAGTATGGCCCTCAGGATTTTTTTTGCCCACCCCTGTTTTAGATGGTATTCATGAACAATTTTACTTTCACCTATTATGTAAAAGAAATGGTCTGGTCCGGTCTGGTCCATTCTGGTCTGGTTCCTCAGAATACTACAGGGTTGCAAGGTATAGACCAGACCAGACCATTTCTAATTAAGAGTTCATTAAGGCCCACATGGGATAATTTTGTCAGGCCGGGCATCATCATCATCATCATCATCATAGGGCTGGGCAATATAGCCAAAAAATGTATTGATATACATTATTTCATATCAATCGATAATGATAATTATTGATCCTTTTTAATTATCAATTTTTTTTATAAAGACCATGAGAAAAAAAGTTTAATTTAACCACTTTATTTTGAACCACATTATTTGCAAAGGCACCAGGGTAATAATTTTACCCTTATTAAATAATAATCTTACCTTTAGGTTTTTCCCTCACCAAAATTTTGTCTGACTTTGAATCATTAGTTATTTAGCCCCCTTCCCGACAAGCTCTAGCATGACAAGCTTGGTCTCATTGGAAACCTTAGGTTGTCTCCTTTCAAATGATATCCCTACCTTTGACCTAGCTCAAAATTTGAGCGTCCCACAGTCTCTGAAATACAGTCTCACCGGCGTTCCTGCGGTGTCATAGGGGTAATAAAACATTGGAAAAAACACATTTTGGACAGGTTTTTTTCTTGGGATCATCAAAACCTTTATTTTAGAGGTCCTATGGATGCCACAAATCTAGACTAGAAAAAATAAATAAGGGGGGTGCGCGTGGACCCCTCCAAAGTACCCTACTAGTAACTAGTATTGATGTGAGTAAGAAGAGGAGACAGATACAATGGAAGTTGTCCAATCAGAGCTTTGTAGATAAATAAGAGGCAAAGCTGCTCTCTTGTGGCTGACAGAGGGCAGTGCTGTGTAAGAAAACGATCACCCGTTATGAAGCGCAGGGCGCTGTGATACACAGCGTCAAGCGTCTTCAGGACGGTGGACGAGGCATACATATACACAACATCTCCATAATCCAAGACAGATAAAGATTGAACAATCGATTTTCCAGAACAGAATGAAAAACAGGATTTGTTTCTATACAAGACACCGATTTTCCTCCTTAGTTTCTTTACAAGGTGTTCCATATGTACAGCGATACATTTAATTCACACGTTTTAATTCATTCCCATGTTTTAGTTAATTCATGCACGCACAGATGTCCCATTAAAATACCAACTATTACTCATTAAAAAACCTTTATTACATGTAAAGTGCCACAGATATGCTGATATCTTATGCTACCCCTCTCGCTCCCTCTCTTTCTCTCTCTCTCCAACACCTCACATGCACGCACGCACGCACACACACACAAGCACGCGCACACACACACACACACACACACACGCACACGCACACATACACATACACACACACACACACACACACACACACACACACACACACATATCTTTTTCTACCCCTCTCGCTCCCTCTCTTTCTCTCTCTCTCCAACACCTCAAATGCACGCACACACGCGCACACACACACACACACACACACACACACACACACACACACATGCACACACACACACACTTTACACACACACACACACGCACACACACACACTTTACACACACACACACACACACACACACACCAAAAAATGTGAAATGTGAAAAATTTGAATTTGTTTGTTCTGATTTTATTCCTATGCTGACACTTTATTCCAAATGATGTGAATATATTAACAGTAGATGACTTTGAGAAAGTTGTGTCGGCTGGTGATCATAACCCCTTTTAACTGCCAATCGTGCAATAAGATGTTTTTAAGTGTAATAGTCTGGAATTATCTTAATATGATGTTAGTTTCAGTTAGCTTTGCACAGAAATAGCCGGTAGAAATACTTTTTTACTTACTTTATTACATTTCAGAGCCTGCACTTTTTTTTTTACTTTTACCTGAGTAAAAACTTCTTCTTCTTCTTCTTCTTCTTCTTCTTCTTCTTCTTCTTCTTCTTCTTCTTCTTCTTCTTCTTCTTCTTCTTCTTCTTCTTCTTCTTCTTCTGTAACTGTACTTCTACATAAGTAAAGAACGTCTCTGGTTGCAGGTGATCATCATGGCCTGCAGAGAGGTGGAGATGGGGAAGGTAACATGTTTCTGTCTCTGTCCTTTCCTCCTGCTCAATCTGCATATCAATATATTAGCTTTTGATCAATGTCGATTTTTGAAGATACAGTACTGATTTAGACTGAAGCTGCTCATATACGATATTTTATGCAAATATTTAATATCCGCCAATTTTACTGTTTTCAAGCAAAACAAAACAAAACACACACAAAAACCCAGTCTTCAGTGTTTTCCTGTGTTCTTCTCATCAGGACAAAAGTCTCTGAAACATCCCTGCATGTCTCTGTGTTTCCTCCTGCAGAAGAAGTGTGAGCATTACTGGGCTCCAGTCAGCCAGGCGACCTCGTTTGGACCGTTCACCATCTGCAACGTAAATCTGAAATCTGAAACGCCTCCCCACCTTATTTTGGGGGTGTTTTAACTTAAAAACAGGGTTTTTCTCTAGCTCTATTTAACTCTTTTAACTCTTCTATTTAACTCTTTTTAACTCTAGCTTATGGAGGCGGATGCAAATCTCGGCATGTGCAAACCGCCAAGATTTCCACCCCCCTCCATAAGCTAGGAGCCTCGACTCGAGGCCTACAGGTCACCTGTACCTGGATTTTAAGCACCAAAGACTCCATGAGCCAGGAGAGGAGCCCCAAGCATGGAATGAATGAATGAATGAATGTGACAAATCAAAACATACAATACACCAACAAGCATACAGTATAAAATAATTTATCAGAATAACACAATAAAGTTGTGAAATGTATTTCCATTGTGGTCCTGAAGTCACATTGGTGGATTTTATCTATCAAAGTCGGTTCCAGGGGCCAGGACAGGCCCCTGGCCTGGAGGTCACATCTACCAGACAATTATATCATTTTTAAACAGTTACGTTTCTGTGTAAATCATTACAATATGCTCCCGTGAGGTGGGGATGCGTTTGGCGGCGGGGGTGCAAAACTCAGCAGCTCAGACTACAGGATATTTTTGGTCTTTCTTCACGATGTCAACATGTCAGACTAGGGCAATCATTCTGCCATAAATGTGTGATGTGTCTTGGCCGGGAGACTGGCAACAGCACAAGTCTGATCCTGACTAGGAATGCCAACTCTGACGCAGAACATCGGGAACGACCCGCAGTGAAAAACAAAATCATAACCTAAAATGATAACCTCACGGAGCGAAAAGAGGACCGACAGCGCACGGGCAGGCAAGACAGACAACACAGCACAACAGCACCGTGTAGCAGCACAGCGCAACAGCACTGTAGCAGCCAAAAGTGAGAAATATAGACTACAAAATCTATGATCCTACCTGGTACAATCTGCTTTTAGTGATCACGGTTATAGTGATCAACCACTTATATTGATCATAAAGCTTGGTCCAGAATCATTCCTATACACATGCTGTTTAAATAGTTTGCTTATAGTGATCAATACTCCGCTTACAGTGATCATTTTGGGCCTTGTCACAACCGAGAACAATAGATTTTTTTTTTTTAACTACAGCAATTTTATTTATTTTTTTACTTACAAACTGCTATCTCTGTCTGTGGAGAGATGGCTCCTGTCTGTCAACGCGAGACCGCTGTGTCTGAAACAGCTGGAGGCCTAACTCATATGGACTTTTAAAGTGAAAACATTCCTTTACTGTATTGATATATATGACAGATTGATTTAATAACTACTTGATGCTCTTAAATAAATGCTCTTGTGTTTGTTTTCTGGTGCTGTTGTTGCTGTTTGTATCCAGGAGGGGGAGACAAGTCCTAATGAAGACATGGTGGTCAGGACTCTGTCTGTCACATACCAACAGGTGAGCTTGAGTCTTGACTTGACTTGGGTTGTGGTGACTTGGGACTTGACTCTAATTGTACTTTGATGACTTGAAAAGGTTTCTAAAGTTTTCACTTGAGATCTTGTGTTTGTGTAAATGACTTAGATTAAAGTGATGAGATTTGTTCCAGCTCGGGTTGCCAACTTCTTGAAATGGAAATAAGGAACAGGGGGTGGGGGAGGGGTGTCAGTAGTGGATTTAAATAAGGAACAGGGGGTGGGGGAGGGGTGTCAGTAGTGGATTTAAATAAGGAACAGGGTGGGG
The DNA here is from genome assembly GCF_964638095.1 of Poromitra crassiceps. Taxonomy (NCBI): domain Eukaryota; kingdom Metazoa; phylum Chordata; class Actinopteri; order Beryciformes; family Melamphaidae; genus Poromitra; species Poromitra crassiceps. The sequence goes on from NC_139637.1 coordinate 27,870,365, forward strand.
GAGGGGTGTCAGTAGTGGATTTAAATAAGGAACAGGGGGTGGGGGAGGGGTGTCAGTAGTGGATTTAAATAAGGAACAGGGTGGGGGAGGGGTGTCAGTAGTGGATTTAAATAAGGAACAGGGGGTGGGGGAGGGGTGTCAGTAGTGGATTTAAATAAGGAACAGGGTGGGGGAGGGGTGTCAGTAGTGGATTTAAATAAGGAACAGGGTGGGGGAGGGGTGTCAGTAGTGGATTTAAATAAGGAACAGGGTGGGG
>NC_139637.1:27875620-27913120 GCF_964638095.1 Poromitra crassiceps
TGCACCGCGCATGCATGAATGGGTCCGCCATCTTGGACAGCTACGTACGGTAACACCTCTGGGACAAACCACATTAGAGTTGATTTTGGCACTACTTTTTTTCAATATTTTATTTTCAGTTTTTGCTTAGAACAACAAGCTCAGACAGTAAAAGGAAGAAAAGAAAGAAGAAAGGCATACATACGGTATATACATACATCTGTACAAAAACGGGCTACCAGCTGTGGAAAGTGCTTATGTGCTTATAAAGCACACATGGGCAAAATACGAATTGAAATTGCAAAAAAAAAAAAAAAACAGTGCACCTTAACGCAACATGCAAGATACCTGCTGAATAAGTGTCCAAATGTTCATGTCATTCTGGCCAATACTCCACTTCTGTTATAGCATTTCAGTCTGGAATATGGAATATCTTTCAATAATCTTTATGACTAAAAGGTTAAAAGTATCTCATGTGTAAGAAATGACTGTTCTACATTGAAGTAGAAATTTTAATAATTAACTCGTTGGTTTTGGATTTATTTAGCTTCAAGAGTGCATGTTCGTGTGACCCTCAACACAGGCTTTGAGAATCCCGGCCACTTACTGATACTTATGCTTAAATTAACCCACTCATATTCTGGTTTATTTCAAGAAAAATATTTTGGCTAGTGGGAATTATAATTGGCTGGTAACTTTAAAATCTAGCAGCCATATTGGCAGGTGGTCAAAAAAGTTAATTTCAAGCCCTGCAGGGAGAGCAGGTGGTGACATAGGAGTGAGTGAGAAAAGGATCAAATATTGGTGTTTAAGACTGAATAATGACATCACAACTGTTAATTTAAAATGAGTTATTCCTCTAAACCTGTTTTCAAATGCCCCAAATTCTTTGTGCTGCTGCCGTTCGGGCCTCAGCAAAATCTGGCGTTTTACGCAAAGGGGCCATGAAAAATCTGCTGGGCGAGTACTTGTCATTTTTAACCTTGTCAAAGTAGGCCAAAAACGGGTCCCAGATAGTTGAGAATCTTTTAAGCGAGTTGACCCAGAACCCTGAGTCTCTCGATCCGTATGACAGAGATCATGTCCGTCAACCAGAACTGAAAGGAAGGTGAAGAGGGGGACTTACATTCCTTCAGAATGAGTCTTTTGGCGACAGTCGTCCCCTGTGTCAGAGGCTGTTGCACAGCTGTCGTGGAAATCAGAGAGGACTCCGAGCAGCCGAAGATGGCGAGTTCCCAGAATCCCTTTAGCACAGGGCAGAACCAGAAGGTATGAGACAGTGTGCACTGCCCTCTGACATAATTGTTTCCGGGTTAGAGCTCCCAGCCGTCACAGTGCTCAACAGCGCCACTCTGGTCGAAAGCTCGGTAAAAAATAATATCACCAGCACAGACTTCGGATGAAAAGAGGCATTTATGAGCAGCGTCGAGCTTTCTAACCCCGACGTCCAGAAGCTATGAACTCTTCTTCTCAAGTAGGTGGCTTTGAAATGTTTCTGTGACACTTGTAAATACGTGCGTATCGCTGATTTAGATAACGTGGGAGGCAAAGTCGCAGGCAAGTCTATGTATGCAGACGGGACTCTTGTAGGGTACACGATGACGTGATACCTGGAAAGAGTTGTAACGGAGCTAAATAACTGTCAAACTAAATGAATGATTCAAAACGGTTGTAATGTTGTAATGATACAAAGTTGAAAATCGGCGGAGTGTTCCTTTAAGAGCATTATTGATCTAAAAGTCTGCTAGCTGTGATGCTAATTTTCGCCATTCAAGAGTCCATAGAGTTAGGCTATGCTAAAAGCATTAGCAAGCTAACAAGTCCATAGAGTTAGGCTATGCTAAAAGCATTAGCAAGCTAACAAGTCCACTAGAGTTTTTACTAAAAGTATTAGCTCTCTGAACTAATTATTTTTGGTTGGTTATGAATGAAATTGTGATTGTTGTACAAGAGAAGTTTGTAAATTGGAGAATTAAGTTGATTTCAGAAGCTTTACTTGAAAACGAATGTGTTTTTTCCAACTGGTGTTGCCGTACTTAGCTGTCCAAGATGGCGGACCCGCTCGCGCATACGAGATGCCGCTTGGGCAGTTTTGTTGCTTTGAGGCCTGAAATGATAACCAGTGAAATCTGTTTTCACTTTCATTTAAGATAGAGCCGAAAAAACAAGGTTCAAAAATAAAAGATATACATTACTGACTCTCTTTATCTCTCTCTCTCTCTCTCTCTCTCTCTCTCTCTCCCTCTTTCTCTCTCTCTCTCTCTCTCTCTCTCTCAGGAACAGTACCAGTTCATTTTCTCGGCTGTGATCTGTCTGCTTGAGAGATCCCTGCAGCAGTCAGCTGGCAAGGTAACACACGCATGCACGCGCACACACACACACACACACACACACACACACACACACACACACACACACACACACACACAACAGTACTGACCCAACGCTGGAAAATGACCAGTTTCGACACTTCCCTTCTCTCTCTCTCTCTCTCTCTCTAATGTATCTCTATCTCTCTCTCTCTCTCTCGTTCTCTGGAGAAAGGTCAAAGCCCACTCGCTGTCTCTCTCCATGAAATGATGGAGAGAGACAGTGAGAGAGAGAGAGAGAGAGAGAGAGAGAGAGAGAGAGAGAGAGAGAGAGAGGAGAGCAGGGAAAACAGGTGCAGAAATGAGGAAGTAGCTCTGTCGGCTCCTCCCTGTATGCAAATGAGCTGCTGGAGCTGATTTGAGGGCTGAATGTGAGAGACAGACAGAGTGAGAGAGAAGCAGACGGAAGTGGAAAGAGCGAGAGACAAAAGAGAAGTAGCAGATTCCACAATAGTTAATCTATAGTTAATGTAGTTAATCTGGAGTCTATAGTTAGCTTAGTGTACACTTAGTTATCTTAGTGTACACTTAGTTGATCTGGAGTCTATAGTTAGTTTAGTGTACACTTAGTTAATCTGGAGTGTATACTTAGCTTAGTCTACAGTTAGTTCATCTGGAGTCTATAGTTAGCTTAGTGTACAGTTACTTAATCTGGAGTCTATAGTAAGCTTAGTGTACACTTAGTTAATCTGGAGTCTATAATTATTTTAGTGTACAGTTAGTTCATGAGTCTATAGTTAGTTTAGTGTACACGTGGTTAATCTGGAGTTTATAGTTATCTTAGTGTACAGTTAGTTGTCTGCTGTGTTTGAAGGAGTAACTGCTGTAATGAGACTACTCTGCTGACGGGTAGGTCTGTTTAAAGCTCTGTGTGCGTCTGGTACAGTCTTGACTTGTGTCTCTTCCTCAATGATAAAACCCCCAAATCTGTGCTCTGTTGTTCTGACTGGAGTTAAAAAAAAATAAAAAAAAATGAGACTTGTTTTTTTTTTTAATATCTTGTCAGAATGTGCCTTGCTGCCTGCCATTCGTTTGATGTGCTTTAAGTGACACAATACTCTATGATAATAAGAATCACTATAATAAATAACCGACAGGCGTTTACAAAATGTGAAATAATAACATGAAAGTGCAGGACGGCATGACGGCTGAGTAAGCCCTCTTTTACTTTACAGTGTCACAGCTGGAGCGTTACGTTTCATTGGTCGCCAGAGGTGTCACTCACCATCTCATCCCATGATGGGACAGAAGCACAACGAACGTTTCCGCGTCGAGCCTTCATCAGCGTTGTGCTGTGTAAGGCAGACATGACGACTAAATACATACAGACCTTCATCAGCGTTGTGCTGTGTAAGGCAGACATGACGACTAAATACATACAGACCTTCATCAGCGTTGTGCTGTGTAAGGCGGACATGACGACTAAATACATACAGACCTTCATCAGCGTTGTGCTGTGTAAGGCGGACATGACGACTAAATACATACAGACCTTCATCAGCGTTGTGCTGTGTAAGGCAGACATGACGACTAAATACATACAGACCTTCATCAGCGTTGTGCTGTGTAAGGCGGACATGACGACTAAATACATACAGACCTTCATCAGCGTTGTGCTGTGTAAGGCAGACATGACGACTAAATACATACAGACCTTCATCAGCGTTGTGCTGTGTAAGGCGGACATGACGACTAAATACATACAGACCTTCATCAGCGTTGTGCTGTGTAAGGCGGACATGACGACTAAATACATACAGACCTTCATCAGCGTTGTGCTGTGTAAGGCGGACATGACGACTAAATACATACAGACCTTCATCAGCGTTGTGCTGTGTAAGGCGGACATGACGACTAAATACATACAGACCTTCATCAGCGTTGTGCTGTGTAAGGCGGACATGACGACTAAATACATACAGACCTTCATCAGCGTTGTGCTGTGTAAGGCGGACATGACGACTAAATACATACAGACCTTCATCAGCGTTGTGCTGTGTAAGGCGGACATGACGACTAAATACATACAGACCTTCATCAGCGTTGTGCTGTGTAAGGCGGACATGACGACTAAATACATACAGACCTTCATCAGCGTTGTGCTGTGTAAGGCGGACATGACGACTAAATACATACAGACCTTCATCAGCGTTGTGCTGTGTAAGGCGGACATGACGACTAAATACATACAGACCTTCATCAGCGTTGTGCTGTGTAAGGCGGACATGACGACTAAATACATACAGACCTTCATCAGCGTTGTGTTGTGTAAGGCGGACATGACGACTAAATACATACAGACCTTCATCAGCGTTGTGCTGTGTAAGGCGGACATGACGACTAAATACATACAGACCTTCATCAGCGTTGTGCTGTGTAAGGCGGACATGACGACTAAATACATACAGACCTTCATCAGCGTTGTGCTGTGTAAGGCGGACATGACGACTAAATACATACAGACCTTCATCAGCGTTGTGCTGTGTAAGGCGGACATGACGACTAAATACATACAGACCTTCATCAGCGTTGTGCTGTGTAAGGCGGACATGACGACTAAATACATACAGACCTTCATCAGCGTTGTGCTGTGTAAGGCGGACATGACGACTAAATACATACAGACCTTCATCAGCGTTGTGCTGTGTAAGGCGGACATGGCGACTAAATACATACAGACCTTCATCAGCGTTGTGCTGTGTAAGGCGGACATGACGACTAAATACATACAGACCTTCATCAGCGTTGTGCTGTGTAAGGCGGACATGACGACTAAATACATACAGACCTTCATCAGCGTTGTGCTGTGTAAGGCGGACATGACGACTAAATACATACAGACCTTCATCAGCGTTGTGCTGTGTAAGGCGGACATGACGACTAAATACATACAGACCTTCATCAGCGTTGTGCTGTGTAAGGCGGACATGACGACTAAATACATACAGACCTTCATCAGCGTTGTGCTGTGTAAGGCGGACATGACGACTAAATACATACAGACCTTCATCAGCGTTGTGCTGTGTAAGGCGGACATGACGACTAAATACATACAGACCTTCATCAGCGTTGTGCTGTGTAAGGCGGACATGACGACTAAATACATACAGACCTTCATCAGCATTGTGCTGTGTAAGGCGGACATGACGACTAAATACATACAGACCTTCATCAGCGTTGTGCTGTGTAAGGCGGACATGACGACTAAATACATACAGACCTTCATCAGCGTTGTGCTGTGTAAGGCGGACATGGCGACTAAATACATACAGACCTTCATCAGCGTTGTGCTGTGTAAGGCGGACATGGCGACTAAATACATACAGACCTTCATCAGCGTTGTGCTGTGTAAGGCGGACATGGCGACTAAATACATACAGACCTTCATCAGCGTTGTGCTGTGTAAGGCGGACATGGCGACTAAATACATACAGACCTTCATCAGCGTTGTGCTGTGTAAGGCGGACATGACGACTAAATACATACAGACCTTCATCAGCGTTGTGCTGTGTAAGGCGGACATGACGACTAAATACATACAGACCTTCATCAGCGTTGTGCTGTGTAAGGCGGACATGGCGACTAAATACATACAGACCTTCATCAGCGTTGTGCTGTGTAAGGCGGACATGACGACTAAATACATACAGACCGGAAATACAATCAATAATTCAATGAAGGTCTATACAGGAAATGTGTAGATGTGTAAGCCCACAGATTGAAGGATGTGAAAATACTGTTACAAAATACTAGGGCTGTCAGCGTTAACGCGTTAATCACGATGCGTTTAAGGGCCGACCATAACGCGTTATTTTTTTTAACCGCGTTAATCGCATGCCGCTATTTTGTCCCTTCGTCACACCCGTACTTGTAGTCAAGCCGGTCGCAGCGGTTTCCTGTCTCCTGCCTGTGCAGGCATGGAAGAGAAAGACAGCAATACGCTTCTAAATGGCTCGTTTTACCTAAAAAAAACTCCCAAATGGCTCAGTGGACAAGTCAACAGTAGTTTGCGCCTTGTGTAAAATGGAATTAAAGGGTTCACTGAAATACATCGAGTTTGAGCTATCACCTAAAAGCGAAGCATACCAGAGCAGCTAGCATCGCCGTAGCCTCAATGCGAGACTCATCACTCATTCTTCCTTCAGAGTCTCGGATGCGCGGGTCCTCTAGGCACTGGGAGGTCGGCTCCAATGGCTTCACACGATATACACGTTTTATATATATACACAGTTTCCAATACCGAGCCATTATTTACATGGAAGTGCCAAAGTTTTTAGCTCAGACACAGCCTTTCTTCGGCTGTGTCATTTTGGGTTTCGACTGCTCCACAGCGCCACCACCGGAAGTATCGGTTCTGGACCGTGTACTGCACCGTTTACAATTGTGCATTTATTTTCTATTCAATATATATTTTGTAGACATTGTTACCTCCTGTCTACATTGCACTTCTATTGAACTGAAAATAAATCTAAAATTCAAGATCACAAACTACATTTATTTGCATTAATTTGATTCCCAATCATGACACACTGGTAAGAATGATTAATATCTAATTAAAAATGCTTTGAAATGCAAAATAATGGCATTTTAAACATGCGATACAAAGATGCGATTAATCGCGATTAACTTCGCGATTAAGAAAATGAATCGTTTGACAGCCCTACAAAATACATGTTATGTAAACATAATATGACACTTAAGGAAATACAAAATCTTATCATAGAAATACATACAATTATAACAACCTCACTCAGACATGCTCTCACATCGGCCCCTGAAAGCATGAACACCCTTGAATTGCACAAAACAAAAATAGGTTAAAAAAGCGACCTAGCCAAGGAAGTGCTTTATGATATTTCATGTGACATAAAATGCGTTGAAATGTAGTGTTTGTGTAGACCACCAGATTTCAACTCTCAGTTACACAATGAATTGGACAAATACCAATTCACACAGTATCAATATTGCCTCTATTTCAAGCTACAACAAACGTTTTAACAATATGATTAACCAAATTGTGTTTTTTGACACGTTGACGTTGTAACCGCATTTTAGAAAAGAGGCTGAAATTAGGTCTTAGATGTTCAAACACAATATCACCCGGATTTCTTTTTGTGCTCGCTGGGTGTGTTTACATAACATGTATTTTGTAACAGTATTTTCATATCCTTCTCCAATCTGTGGGCTTACACATATACGCATTTCCTGTATCCACCTTATTTCTGAATGCCCCGCTGTAAAATAATTATGAATGAATGAATGAATGAATGAATGAACTGTTGCTCTTGGTTGGTCTGTTGGTGGGAGGATTACACTGGAAGAAGCACCCATATTTCACGTAAGACATCATGGCAGCTAGAAATAAGTTGTATAGACCTTCATTGAATTATTGATTGTATTTCCGGTCTGTATGTATTTAGTAGTCATGTCCACCTTACACAACACAGTGCTGATGAAGGCTTGACGCTGAAACGTTCGTTGTGCTTCTGTGCCAGGTGACTTATTACATTTTTCAAAGGACATTTTGGAAGCTGGCCTGCTTCTTCTTTGCTCTTTGACTTGTGTTGGCCCTGCACCCTGCCTGTGCTGTGCTCGCATTCGCTGAGTTTGGACTTCTTACCGGAGAGTAACTCGACTGGTGCAGCAGACTCTCCGCTCTGTATAGGACGAATCAGCGTGACGTCACAACAACAACAAATCCCCCAGAAATGCGGAAGCCCGCAGCAGTTACTAGTATGAGTTGTGCCAAAAACTATACACGGCATTGCTTATATTTTGACATTCTGAGTGAGAGCAGAAGTAGCCCAAGAGTCTGATCTATAATATATGCATGTCGTGGTAAAGTTGTGTGAACTGTCATAGTTTTTAAATTATAAACCGCACACCGCTAGAGTGAGCACTCAAGGCTGGCTCCTTAGGGTCCCATTGCCGTATAAAAAGCGTATTGCAACAAAGGAACACTAACCAGCAATCCCAATGCAATGCAGTCACTTTGTGTTTTTTTGTTGAAGACAACCAAAGTTGTTTTACTTGAGCACCTTGTAAAGGTGGCAAGGTTTTCAAGTGCATTTTCTTTCAAATTTAGGCTGAGATTCTACTATCCGTGTTTTGCAGAAACATTAAATCTAGACGTTTTATTCTGACGACATAAAACTCTGCAGTTGACTGTAGCTTTCCCACTGCCACCGCAGTGACAACAGAGTCGCGTGCTGCTGCAGGTCACAGAGCAGACGGTGGGTGTGCTTTCACAAATACTCCAGGAAGTCACAGCCCCAGACTGAACGGCTTCAGCTGTGACTGACTGAGCAGAGACAAACTCAACTCAACTACAGCTGAACTCTAACTCAACTAACTCAACTAACACTCAGCTGAACTCCAACTCAACTAACACTCAGCTGAACTCTAACTCATCTAACTCAACTCAAAACTCAACTACCGGCGGTAACTCAACTAAAACTCAACTAACTCAACCGAACTAAGCAGTTTGTGTTTGTGCTGCAGCTGAAACAGGCAGCGTGCAATGAGCCTGAGCCACTGAAGAGACCAGGAGAGACAACTAGCACCACCAAAAGGTACAGTATCTATCTATCTATCTATCTATCTATCTATCTATCTATCTATCTATCTATCTATCTATCTATCTATCTATCTATCTATCTGCTATCTATCTATCTACAGTATCTAGCTATCTAGCTATCTAGCTATCTAGTTATCTATATATCTATCTAGCTAGCTATCTATCTATCTACTGTATCTATCTATCTACAGTGTATCTATCTATCTTACATGCATACATACATACATACATACATACATGTATGTATGTATGTATGTATGTATGTATGTATGTATGTATGTATGTATGTACATGTACTGTATGTATGTATGTATACATACGTATGTATACATACATACATACATACATGTATGTATGCATGTATGTATGTATGTACATGTATGTATGTATGTACATGTACTGTATGTATGTATGTATATATATGTATGTATGTATGTATGTATGTATGTATGTATGTATGTACAGTATGTATGTATGTATGTATGTAGGTACGTACATACATACGTACTTATGTACATACATACATACATACATACACAGTCAATTCATGTAAATCCGCTGCCTATTTAACGCCTATTTAACTCAGACTGTAAATTTCATGTAAAGTCAATGTAAATTCATAATGTCCACTGAACACTCATGTATATATTGTATATATATATATATATATATTTGATTTGATTGCATTGCAACATTGTGATTGTCCTTTAGTTATCTTTCCTACTTCTTATCTCTGTACATTGACCTGAACGCTACGCTGCGTACTGACACTAAAGCCCGACACTCACAGGGAGTGAATGACGTGCGTCAACATCTGTCCCTACAGCGCACTGCAAGCATCAGATCTGAAATGTAGACACCACAGAATGACAGAACCATCACTATTTGGGGGAAAAGGCCACTCATTTATATGAATCAGGCACAATTGACCGATTAAAAAAAAGTTGTTATACCGTAGTTTTGAGCCCCTGTCATAAGCCTCTTCTAAACATGAACTGCAGATTATAACCGTAGAATCAGGTCTCCGACTATCCGCCGCAGTTACCCTGCTAGACATGACTCAATAAACCGCTTAATCACTTAAAGGTAAGGTAGGCTACAGAATAGGCTACAATTCTCTCCTCTGGATCAAATGATATGTTTTGAATGCATTTATTCCTCTAGTCGGCTATTCTTCTCAGAGATCGACTTTGCAGCAGGAAATATAGCCTATTTTGTTCGGCACGTCATTCTGAGCACGCTTGAGATAGAGGCTGTTGGATCATCCTACCTGTCTGTCTGTTGGTCTGCCCTGCAGAGGAGGAGAGAGAAAAGGCAGCACTGCGGGGGGAAATGATGCAATTCTGTCTAAACTTATTCTAATCTCATCTCATCATGACATCCAGGGATAGGCTATGTTTTGCTAGCCGATGTGTTTAGAACATGATTGTCACGTTGTAGTCTTGCTAGTGTAGCGTATTTAGCCTGCTGTATTTAAACTGGTGTGAGAGTTTGAGGAGCACTACTTATCGGGGATGGAAGTGGGCAGAGAGGGAGGGGGGGGGAGCTCAGAGCACTTTGGTCGCTGCTGGAACCTCATTTGACGCTCCAAAATGGAAACAGGTTGGGAGTGCGGTCGTCAAGGCAGTTTGACGCGTGTCAGAACGCTCTTGGTGCGTGTTCGGCCGTTTAAAATAATGGCATCTATGCGTTTGGGGCTTAAGACAAATTCCTCGTATGTAACTTGCATAATTTTGTGGCAATAAAAGTGTTTGTGATTGTGAGAGACAGACAGGCAGGATGTTAAGTTAACCACTTTCACACCCTTCCTTCCCCTCTGCCATCCCTCCATTCCCACGTTACCATGGAGACAGAGGAGAGGAGAGGAGAGAGGAGAGGAAACAGAGAGAATAGTGGTTCTCAGTGTGGGGGTTCCAGAGGGTCCCCAGCAAAACTGATAAATTGTTAAAGGTCATGATTATTTAATTTACAAGAGGTTAACACAATTCGATAATGCAGAAGAATGACTGTTGTGATCATAGTTTCTCTCTTATCTCTCTACCTACAATACAGACAATCATGGACAAGCTCATAACTGACAATAAAAATAGTCTCAAATTTGGGTCTGAGGGACAAAATCTCATCAGATGGGGTCTGTGTCTAATGTGGACTGGATTAGATGGGGTCTGTGTCTAATGTGGACTGGATTAGATGGGGTCTGTGTCTAATGTGGACTGGATTAGATGGGGTCTGTGTCTAATGTGGACTGGATTAGATGGGGTCTGTGTCTAATGTGGACTGGATTAGATGGGGTCTGTGTCTAATGTGGACTGGATTAGATGGGGTCTGTGTCTAATGTGGACTGGATTAGATGGGGTCTGTGTCTAATGTGGACTGGATTAGATGGGGTCTGTGTCTAATGTGGACTGGATCAGATGGGGTCTGTGTCTAATGTGGACTGGATTAGATGGGGTCTGTGTCTAATGTGGACTGGATTAGATGGGGTCTGTGTCTAATGTGGACTGGATTAGATGGGGTCTGTACAGTATCTAATGTGGACTGGATTAGACGGGGTCTGTGTCTAATGTGGACTGGATTAGATGGGGTCTGTGTCTAATGTGGACTGGATTAGGGCCCTTGATATGAAGGTAGAGAATCACTAGAAAGCAGTCAGTCTGTCTCTCTGGTTAAACCACACAGCTGTCTTGCTTCACCAGCAGCGTTACCATGGTGACTGCAGTCACATGGCTGCAACAGGAAGTTGAAAGCGGAGTGACTTCCTGGTGAGATGTAAATGTGCAGCAGCTTCAGATGACACACTCTGCAGGAGACATGAGGAGATTTGAAGCTAAATGTATACCCGGGCGTTAACGCCCTCGCCGTGAGAGCCTGCTGGCGTACAGCGCCCCAAAAATATATATATATATGACGCACCGTCGGGTCGACATGGCTGACATGAACAGCACAAGTATATTATAATGTAGATGGAGAGATAACAGGAGAGAGTGAAAGGTATTACCAAGTATATGCAGTACATTCTCTCACTGGGCTAACTTCTAGTCATTGAAATCATAGTGAAATCACACTATTACTCATTTTGCTGGAGACTCCCCTGCGACCCCCTCGTCAAGCTGACGTTCGAGTATATAGGTCGAGTGTGACGTTGAAGCATGTTTCTTGCTTAAGATCACTTGTGACCGACGTATCTGAACCGATCACTAGTGACCCGATATGAACCAATCACTCATTATGCAATATTTGCCTCCACTTCAAAACTTTCACTTGAAGAAAAAAAATCCTTCTAATGCTACTTTCACACAGGCCTCGATTGAGTGGTTTTACCTGCTATCTTACTGACTCTGGATATTATTGATCTTATTTCTGTCTGTATCCAGTTCTTCCCAGCGGACTGACATGAACGATACGTACGCTGTGGTCAACAAGCCCAAACAGCCCCACCCACCCTCCACAGGCCCCGCCCACTCTCCTGTAGCCACGCCCAGGTCCAAGGATGGAAGCAGGTAGAGAAATGTTCTATTGAAATCTCAATATTAAAAAAGTAGAACAAGATGAATTTTGTCCTTATCTCTGAAATAGGAGTGTGTTAAAGTGTTATTGCATTCGCTGTTGAAACAGGATGTTGTTGCGGTATGTCCTGTCATTCAAAACTGTAAACCAATCAGCTGTCAGAGAGAAAGGCATAAATCTGTGAAGTAACACTAAAAATAGATTGAATTCCAGGAAGTACATGTAAAAGCAATGCGAGTTTTATATAAAAATACAACTTTTGTTTTGTTTTGTTATAGGTTTATATTATGACATGGAAAATGAGATAACATTGTGATTTTAAAAATTGCTACTTGTAATATAATTATTATAATTATTTTATCAATCCGTTTGCCCGTCAGCTTCAGTTATTCAGATAAGATTTCATTTTGGAACCCACCTCTTTATAAGCTTCAATGAATGGAAAATTAACAAACCGATTAAACAAATCTTCCTCTTTCTGCTCCTGGTATTATAATAGCTCTCGTCTCCTCCTCTTTTTGCTCCTAGAGCCACGCCCCCCTCCCATCTCTATGACAACGACTCCTCAGGCGCTGTGGCGGCCCCCATCTACACTGCAGTCAAGCCCCGGTCTCGGCCAATCAGCTTGTCTCATTCTGCCACACCCATCTATGACAAACCAGAACCAACCAATCCCAGGCTGGGGGAGGGACCGGCGTTGCTAATCGACAACAGCGCATATTCACTGGTGGCGGGTAAGGAGGGAAGCAAGGGAAGGTTGTAACGGAAGGAAGGAAGCAATAAATAAAAGGAGACAGAGGTTTGAGAGTGGCTGTCACAGCTGTCAATCATGATGTCATACCCCTTTTTATAGAGAGCCAAAGTCACGCCTACTTCCTGCTACAGCACACCAAACAGCATCTGAGTATCCTGTTTGAATTGTGCCAGAGGTACACATGTGATGTTTGTCCATTTAAAAGATAACTTTGCATGTCAAGAAAGTCACCGTTTGTCGTAAAACTGAAACGTAACCTTTAGTTTTGTATGAAACCGCTCAATCAACTACATCTCTCGTCTCGCACAATATACATCACCCCAACACCAACATGGCCTGCCGGGAGAGAAAGTTAGGACGATACTGGTTGTTTGTAGTACTTCTAATTTATTTATAGTGCAACAGTTTTACCACAAACTGCGACTTCCTTGATTTGCAAAGTTATCTCTTAAATTGACAAACCTCACATGTGTACTTCATGGCACAATTCAAACGGGATTAAAAATATATATTGTATCTCACCATTCACCACCATAGAGAGCCGCAGGAATGAGTCCGGAAAACATGGATGCTAACACTCCCGGTTCTTCACTGTTTTCACCTATGGGATTTTTGAATGGGTTTTTGGCGCAATGCTTCAAATAAGGTCTGTGGTTAACGCAAGCATATTCAAACGCGAACCAGTGTTCAGCAGGATAATCTTCACACATGAGGACCACTTTTATGAGTTTTGAAGCTTTTACATGCCGTTAAAAGGGCGGCTAGCTAGCAAACGGCTAAATGAGACTACACTGTTGAGTCGACGGGGATATTATACGTCAATAACGTCATCACTTCAAAGGACGAACACGGAAATGCTCTTTCCCTCACCTGGTTCAGCCCGGGGTAATCAGTGCACAGCAGTGCACACATCAACAACACTCCAGGTTGAGTGGTGACGTGACGTGGAAGCCTATGCGACACTGTGTGTAGTTCTGGATTAGCTTAGCACAAGCTTTTTACTTCAAGGGCTCGCATTTACACTTCAAAACTCATGAAAGTGGTCCTCATGTGTGAAGATTATCCTGCTGAACTCTGGTTCGTGTTTGATTAAGCTTGCGTTGTCCAGAGACCGTATTTGAAGCATCGCGGTAAAAACCCATTCAAAAATCCCATAGGCAGAAACAGTGAAGAACCTGGAAGTCCGGGACTTCCGCGTTCCGACTACAAAAATACGTCATCCCTGTGGCTCTCTATTCATATTTTCTCTAACGCCGGGTGGTAAAGGGCTCTTCCAGAAGGGGTGTGACTTTGGCTCCATATCAAATAACAAACCTGTGAGAAAAATGAACACTTGAACATACAGTACCTAAAATGACAGAAACCATCTTTGGGAAAAATGTATTTGATGTGTACTTAGATTTTATAGTTTGGCTTATGTGGCATATGTCCCATCCGCTAACATGGAGGGGGGAGGATTCATGACCTACACTGCAGCCAGCCACCAGGGGGCGATCAAGATGTTTTGGCTTTTTGACCTGTCATGACATCCATCTTTTATACAGTCAATGTTCAGTTCATGTATTTAGATACAATTTCAAAACCTTAAGATAATAATGTCCTGAAGACAATATATAATGACAGAGTGACACACTGATATTTATTGTCCTGTTCTTCCAGATGAGCACCAGTCATCAGTAGATGATGATTATGAATTTGTTTCCCGTCCGATGGAAGACGTGACCAACTACTGTCCAGCTGGAGGCCTGGGTCAGTATGTCTGTATGCACTGCTGTCCAACTCTAACTACCTCTGTATGCACCGCTGTCCAACTCTAACTACCTCTGTATGCACTGCTGTCCAACTCTAACTACCTCTGTATGCACCGCTGTCCAACTCTAACTACCTCTGTATGCACTGCTGTCCAACTCTAACTACCTCTGTATGCACTGCTGTCCAACTCTCACTACCTCTGTATGCACCGCTGTCCAACTCTAACTACCTCTGTATGCACCGCTGTCCAACTCTAACTACCTCTGTATGCACCGCTGTCCAACTCTAACTACCTCTGTATGCACTGCTGTCCAACTCTCACTACCTCTGTATGCACCGCTGTCCAACTCTAACTACCGTAAATTCCGGACTATAAGCCGCACCTTTTTTCCCGTTTTTTGGCCTTTTTTGGCCCCTGCGGCTTATATAACGGTGCGGCTTATCTATGGATTTTTTCCAAAAAAAAAAAAAAAAAAAACTCTCTTTTTTAGCACTCTTTCTAACTATAAATCCACTTCTGTTTTAATTTCCTCTCTTGCCCTCTTTTCACCACACTGTATGACACTGTATGACACTGTATGACACTGTATGACACTGTGTGCACTGTAAAAAACAACACAGGTGGTGTTGTGTTATGTTGTTTTGTTGAAATGTTAATAAATGGGAGCTTACATATGGTAATTAAACATTAAAACACAATAAAAAAATAAAAAAAAATACCATTAAAACACCCGCGGCTTATAGTCCGGTGTGGCTTATATAAGAAAAAAATAGTCAACTTTGCAGGTGCGGCTTATACACCGGTGCGGCTTATAGTCCGGAATTTACGGTACCTCTGTATGCACCGCTGTCCAACTCTAACTACCTCTGTATGCACTGCTGTCCAACTCTAACTACCTCTGTATGCACTGCTGTCCAACTCTAACTACCTCTGTATGCACTGCTGTCCAACTCTCACTACCTCTGTATGCACTGCTGTCCAACTCTAACTACCTCTGTATGCACTGCTGTCCAACTCTAACTACCTCTGTATGCACTGCTGTCCAACTCTAACTACCTCTGTATGCACTGCTGTCCAACTCTAACTACCTCTGTATGCACTGCTGTCCAACTCTCACTACCTCTGTATGCACTGCTGTCCAACTCTAACTACCTCTGTATGCACTGCTGTCCAACTCTCACTACCTCTGTATGCACTGCTGTCCAACTCTAACTACCTCTGTATGCACTGCTGTCCAACTCTCACTACCTCTGTATGCACTGCTGTCCAACGCTCACTACCTCTGTATGCACTGCTGTCCAACTCTCACTACCTCTGTATGCACTGCTGTCCAACTCTCACTACCTCTGTATGCACTGCTGTCCAACTCTAACTACCTCTGTATGCACTGCTGTCCAACTCTTAACTACCTCTGTATGCACTGCTGTCCAACTCTAACTACCTGTGTTCCTGCCTACGTCAGTATGTCAGTATGCACTGCTGTCCAACTCTAACTACCTGTGTTCCTGCCTGCGTCAGTATGTCAGTATGCACTGCTGTCCAACTCTAACTACCTCTGTATGCACTGCTGTCCAACTCTCACTACCTCTGTATGCACTGCTGTCCAACTCTAACTACCTGTGTTCCTGCCTGCGTCAGTATGTCAGTATGCACTGCTGTCCAACTCTAACTACCTCTGTATGCACTGCTGTCCAACTCTAACTACCTCTGTATGCACTGCTGTCCAACTCTCACTACCTCTGTATGCACTGCTGTCCAACTCTAACTACCTGTGTTCCTGCCTACGTCAGTATGTCAGTATGCACTGCTGTCCAACTCTAACTACCTGTGTTCCTGCCTGCGTCAGTATGTCAGTATGCACTGCTGTCCAACTCTCACTACCTCTGTATGCACTGCTGTCCAACTCTAACTACCTGTGTTCCTGCCTACATCAGTATGTCAGTATGCACTGCTGTCCAACTCTAACTACCTGTGTTCCTGCCTGGGTCAGTATGTCAGTATGCACTGCTGTCCAACTCTAACTACCTGTGTTCCTGCCTGCGTCAGTATGTCAGTATGCACTGCTGTCCAACTCTACCTCTGCTCCTGCTGCATGTCTCACAGGCTTTACAGAAGGGGTGCCCAAACGTTTTGAGATGAGAGCTACTCACAAAAACTTGAGCTACTTCTTTTCCCCTTGCCCCCCCCCCCCCCCCCCCACACACACACACACACACACACACACACACACACTACGTATTTAGCACATTTTAACAGCACTATATTATTTATTTAACATTATCTAATAATGTTGTTTGTGTTAAATACTGTAGATAGAATTAGCTATTACATGAGTGGGATTTAGTTTACGCATAAAAAAAAAAAAAATAACATTTTGGATTTCTTTGGTGAGCTACTTTTGATGGAGCGAGATCTACCGGTAGATCACGATCTACCTATTGTGCAGCCCTGCTTTACAGGGTCACTTCAGTCATTTAGTTCCTGAGTCCTGATCTCTTCCTCCTCCTGGAGTTCTTGGACCCACACAGACAGTATTGTCTCCAGTCTGTTTGTGGCTCCACAGAGAGTCAAGAGGAGAATCAGTTCCTCCCACAGAACTAGATAGATCGGTCATTCTCATTCAAATCAGCTTTCCAAACACTAATGTCAGTTCACCAGACCACATGGTTTAATAAAACATCTAAACACAACAATATCAGATGGGGGACCTTGGGACAAAATCTGTTGACGTTCATCTGAATTATATATATGTACATATAATGTGACCGGAAGGTCGTCGGTTCAATCCCCAGGACTGGCAAGATAAATCTGGGTGGGGAAAGTGAAAAGGCATTGCTTGCCCCTCCCTCATTACCACCACTGAGGTGCCCTTGAGCAAGGCCCTTAACCCCAACTGCTTCAGTGAAGCTGGTCAGTGGCCAACAGATCAGACTGTGGTTGTACTGGTCAGCTGGTCAGTGGAGGAATACCGTAGTTGTACGGTTGGGAGAAAAAGCAGTGCCGAATGAAACTGCTGTTTTGCGGAAAAGTAAAGCGCTGAAAATTGTCAAAATAGAGCGTGCATGTACACAGATATCGATTTGTTTAGGTGGCCGTTGTTTTAGGTGCTAAATTACGTTTTAGTTGTTCGATGCTGCGCCCCGCTTCAAGACCACTGTACCTAATTAAGTTAGTTTATCTTACTAGCTGATAGGACCCCACTTCAATCAAACCGAACTATCCCTTTAAGGTTAATTTATGGTTACTGTGGTGTGTCACATTGTTGTGGGGTCTGTGCGGGCGAGTATGGCACTCCCCAGGGGGTCTCAAAGAATGAAACCCCACAGAGGCCTACTAAACGCTGCAGACAGTTCCGAGGCTGCCTAGGGTTAGTTTAGTTAGTTAGGGTTAACAGCGTATTTGTTGTTGACAGGGGTTAACTTTATTTTATTTTATTTTATTTTATTTTATTTTATTTTATTTTATTTTATTTTATTTTATTTAACCTTTATTTAACCAGGCAAGTCATTAAGAACATATTCTTATTTACAATGGCGACCTGGCAACAGCGTATTTGTTGTTGACAGGGGTTAACGGTGTATCTGTTGTTGACAGCGGTTAACGGTGTATCTGTTGTATTCTTCAGGGTTTAACAGTCGTATTCAGAAGCCCAAAGGACCCAGGGATCCTCCTGCTGAGTGGAGCCGACTGGAGAGATGAAAGACCTGGACTGGACAAGACCGGAGACTGACTGGACTTTATCTAAAACATGTTGTTAAAAAAAATCGAATATCAGTTCCATAGAAGTGAATATTTCCACCCTAAATGGAACAGCGATTGAAAGAGTATCCTGCTATAAATACCTTGGTTTCTGGCTGGATGACAATCTATGCTTCAAAAAACATATTTGTGAATTGAGTAAATCATTGAAAGCAAAACTAGCATTCTTTTACAGAAATAAGTCATGTTTTACTCAATATTGCAGAAAACAAATTGTACAGTCAACGTTTTTATCTGTGATAGACTATGGTGATGTGGTTTACATGAACTCTTCCGCTTCTACCCTTAAACCTCTAGATGCAGTCTATCATTCCACACTTCGTTTCATAACTGGTGATGCCTTTAGAACATATCACTGTATAGAGAGGCAAAGTGACCACCTACTTCCTGCTTCAGCAGTGTACCAGAGATTTTTATCCACCATTTATTTTCCCATAGACATTTCGTAAAATGCTTATAAAAAATAGTTTTACCTCGTCAAACCAAACGGTTCAGCTATATTTAGAATCGGGAGAGACCATAGAACATTTCACTCAGACCTAAACTTAAAAAAAACTACACTGAAAAAATATTTTCTTTAAATCCGCAATTTCTTTACGTTTTGGTCCAAGTGAAATGTTATGTGGTCTCTCCTGTTTCTAAATATATCTGAACCATTTGGTTTGAACAAGTAAAGCTATTTTTATACGCATTTTACGAAATGTGTATGGGAAAATAAATGGCGGATGAAAATCTCTGGTACAGTGCTGAAGCAGGAAGTAGGCGGTCACTTTGCCTCTCTATACTGTATGAGAAAGTTAGCTGGCAGTCCTTGGCAGTAAGGAGGGAACGGCACTGTATTCTATTCATCTACAAAGCACATCTCTCATGTCTTATTAAGCACAAGTCATCATCACGCTGCACTAGATCCAAAGACTTTTTGGTTCTTGAAAACCATCGTGTCCACTGACATTGGGAAATTGGCTTTTAGTTTACGATGCTCCACACAAGTGGAACAATATACAAAAACTGACTCAATTAGACAAGCTAGTCCCTTTTAATCAATTCAAATCTCTGTTGATTGACATAGAGCAGTGTGAATGTGTATGTTTTCGTTGATTTATTGTTGCGCCTCTATTTGGCGCTTTATGTTAGATATGTATGTTTTCTTACATTCATATTTTCTATGCTGTTGCTCCTTGTGGATCACCAGAATAATATATAGGCATTTTACTGTAATACTTTCTATGCTGTTGTGGTTTTGTATTGTAAGCAGGGCGTCCTTGTAAAAGAGAGCTTGCTCTCAATGGCCTTTTCCCTGTTTAAATAAAGGTATGATAATGATGATGATGATCTGTTAGACTGGACTACACCGGACTGAACTAGGATTGAACTGGGCTTTCAGACTGGACTCGACCAGAGAAGACTGCAGTAATACCTGCACTGGATTATTAGACAAGAATTTAATGAATAGACTTGACTGGAGTGGACTGGATTACACTATACTTGAGTCTACTCTAGACCATCAACTGGAATGGACTGGACAGCTAGAATGTTCTAGACCTTACTAGACTATTAGACTGGACTTTCAGACTGAACTGCATTGAAATGGACTATTAGACCAGACTGGCCTTTGAGACCTGGACTGGCTTTTATGACTGGACTGTATAATTGGACTGGACTGTTGCTCACTGTTAAAACCTTCTGTGTGATACATTCCTACTTTACTGTTTGACTGACAGTTTGTCTGTGAAAACGCTTTGATGTTTTTCAGTATTTTTGCCCAGGAGCCTTCATGCAAAGTGTCTGTTCCAATAACATTTATATCAGGGGTGGGCAATTATTTTTCATGGGGGGCCACATGAGAAACACAGATTGTTGCCGGGGGCCGAACAAATATAGTCATGCCGTAACGCAGGGATGGGCAACTTTGATGATAGAGAGGGCCACAAAAAAATGTCCTCGCTCCCAGAGGTCCAGATTTTGCTGGGGGCCGAACGGCGCCAGCGCCAAAAAATTGGGGCATTTGAAGGCAGGGTTAGATTCAAGATTCAAGATTCAAGATTCAAGATTTTTATTGTCACTCCGTAGTACAAGTATCACGTGTGAAATTCTTGTGCTGTAGACTCCGTTACAACATAGTGCAAAAAAAAAAAAGATGTATAAATAAAAAACAAGAGGCAACGAGCAATAGAGCAGTAAGACACGCCACAGACAGTGGCGTGTTCACTGCCCATATGTGCAAATGGCATGAACATACTTTAACCCTTGTACCCTGCTATCTTTTTATAACTCATCTTATTGTTGGTCCAAGCGACTACCCAACATATGAATAATTAATAAGATTATTATTAATTTCTTTCCAAACATTTTTTTTATATTTTTTTTATTCATTGGTAACTTCATCCCTCATTATGTGTACCAACATTTCATACTTAGTCAGAACTTTAACCCCTCAAATGCCAGTGTCCAGTAGTACTGTAAGTACAGTAAAAGTACAGTAAAAACACAATTTCCCATAAATTTTTGTTCCCATAAATGCAAAGTGGATTTTTCAAGGGGGGGATTTCATAGCCTGGGATAGGTCAAAGATTGGCAGCAACATTCAGTATACAATGTAATTTCTATCTGTAAATTCAGATTACTTTTGTAATCAGATTACTTTTGTAATCAGATTATCATCAGTGATGTCGTAAGATGTTTTTGGTCACTAATGATGTCACTGATGACATTCATAGACATTGTGACATCATCAGTGGTTTTCATATTTACTGCATGATTTGAGCCAAAAAAGCAAAAAGTGCCTGTTTAGGACTTCCAGACTTTTTCCCCAAAAAACACAAATGAGCTTTAGTCCAGCATCTATCCTGGTCTAAAGGCTTCAAATTAGTAGTGTGCACTGTAAAATTCTGCTTTTGAATATTTTCCCATGTTCGGCATACAGATCAATTTCCTGTACATTTCATGAAAACTGCATGTAATTGGTTGTTGTGCCAAAACTGGGGGAATAGGGGGAAATAGCGAAACACAATAGAAACTAGTAATTACAAGCCTTGACTCAAGGTGAGATGTGTAACATCAGGGAAATAATCTTTTTTGGGGAAAAAAGCTGGAGGTCCTAAAAAAAGTGTTGTTTTTGTTCAAAATTAACATTGAAACCAATGGGAAAACTATGCAATGGACTTTGAGGCCATGTAATTCCCCCAAATTTTCAGCCAACCACAAAATTCTATTTCAAGGTCAAATTTCAAGGTGTTTGGTCCAGGATGATAGAATAAAAACATAATGTGAGTGCATTTTTTTTTTCAATGGCTGGAGGTCCCAAAAAAGTATGTTATAATGGAAGTCAATGAGAATTTGCGGTCCATGCAACAACCGCCAACAGTAAACCTGTGAGTATTTTCGCTACAGGAGGCCACGAAGTGTTCTAACATGGTGAGAGGGAGACTTTTGTAAAACACACAGAAAAAAAGACCTGAGCACACTATTAGCCTCAGACCACCAAAAATGTCAAAACCCCATCCGCGCGAGTGTTAAAACGAGCCAACCGTTGGACTAACAGGGTACAAGGGGACATAATTAAACATAATAACATTCTGTTAGGTGCAAATAGCGTATACCTAATTAAACATACTATTGAACATTAGTAATACATAATGGTGGCATCTACAGTGCGGTACAGTACGGCTACTACACTATTTGTATATGTTAAGGAGTCTCGTGGCCTGTGAGAAGAAACTGTCCCTCAAGCGATTTGTGCGTGCTCTTGGGATTAGAGGAATAACTAATTTTAAATTAACAGTTGTGATGTCATTATTCAGTCTTAAACACCATTATTTGATCCTTTTCTCACTCACTCCTATGTCACCACCTGCTCTCCCTGCAGGGCTTGAAATGATCTGTTTTCACCACCTGCCAATATGGCTGCTAGATTTTAAAATGACCAGCCAATTAGCATGTCCACTAGCCAAAATGTTTTTCTTGAAATAAACCAGAATATGAGTGGGTTAATTTAAGCATAAGTATCAGTAAGTGGCCCGGGATTCTCAAAGCCTGTGTTGAGGGTCACACGAACAAAAATGCACTCTTGAAGCTAAATAAATCCAAAACCAATGAGTTAGCCTAATTATTTTAGTTTTTACTTAAATGTAGAACAGTCATTTCTTACACATGATATTACTTTTAGCCTTTTAGCCATAAAGATTATTGAAAGATATTCCATATTCCAGACTGACATTTTATAACAGAAATGGAGTATTGGCCAGAATTTCACGAACATTTGGACACTTATTCAGCAGGTATCTTGCATGTTGCGTTCAGGTGCACTCTTTTTTTTTTTTTTGCAATTCCAGCACGGGCTGCACAGGAGGCGCTCGCGGGCCGCAGTTGCCCAGGTCTGATTTATATGAACTAAAATATTTTTAGAATGTATAATTAAAGGTTTGTCTGATACTTTGCTTGCTCTCTCATACAGAACTGTTTCCTCGAAGGTCCGCTAATTAATGCACTTTGATCTGCGCTTTGAATGAATGAGGAAATAGGCGTGTCGGACGCTGTAAAATCTGAAGCTGTCCATTATTGTTTTGTGATTGGCTAGTTGTTACAAACCACGCCTCTTTTATGGGCACGAGCTCGTGTGCACGAGCATTTTCATGTGCACGAGCTCAGAGCTGGATAAGGAAATCCTAAATTGACAGACCCAGCCGATAACCACGTTCATGGTATCATTCAGCTCAATTGCGATTGACTGGTTAAGTCGAACCAGATCAATGGACAGATCCTGGATCTGTTTATCCTCCATTCGTGGTATGGGCCCCAGGTAAAACACAGTGTTTTGATCAGGAAGTCATAACACCATAACTTGGTCAATTGGGCGGGGCTACATAAGGTGAATAGTCTTATATAATCTTTAAATAAGAATAACAAAACAAAGCAGTGAAAGCCTGTTCTTCCAATATGACTTGAACACAGCAGAAACTCAGCCGCAAGCACAGTAATGTAAAAGTGAACTGAGTGGACCTAAGTGCAGAGATAGGAAGTCAGGAAGAGGTCTGAGTCATGAACAGCTCAGTGGAGCCATCCAGTGGTGAACCTGAGCAATCACTATTATAATGGCAATGTCATAAGTGTTCAGTCACAACTATCTGAACATGTTTACCTGCAGCGAGTGTGACTGTGTTTTAATCACTTTTTGGGGGTTCAGCTGTTGGAGAATGTGTTCGCTGTGTGTGTGTGTGTGTGTGCGTGCGTGCTGTGTGTGTGCATGTGTGTGTGTGCACACGTGCAGGCTGTCTGCTCACAGAGGAAGGCTGTGCTTCTCTGGCCTCAGATCTGAGCTCCAACCGCTCCCATCTGAGAGAGCTGGACCTGAGCTACAATCATCCAGGAGCCTCAGCAGAGAAGCTGCCGTCTGCTGGACTGGAGGATCCAGACTGGAGACTGGACTCTCTCAGGTATGGAGAAGCAATATCTGCTAGAAGGCTTGGGTGTCACACACATCTTTCACACTGAGAAGATGAGGAATATTGATTAATGCTTAATGGAGGATATGAGTTGAAATCCTTCACATTGATTATTAATGTCCATGTTTCCATCATCAAAGAGAATCTGCTGGTCTGACTTTGTATATATACTGTGGTAACTCTGATACAAGCCAAGACACAAAAGCAGGTGTAAACGCATACAGCGTTGTTTTATTCACTCCAAAGTAAATTCTTCCCTTATCGGGGTATGTCCATTAACGTGATAACTCAGGCAGGAGGGGTTTGAATATTCACAAGGTGAATATTCACAACAGATCCATCTATCACACAGCCTATCAGTGAGTAACAGATCCATCTTTAGCCTATCAGTGAGTAACAGATCCATCTTTAGCCTATCAGTGAGTAACAGATCCATCTATCACACAGCCTATCAGTGAGTAACAGATCCATCTTTAGCCTATCAGTGAGTAACAGATCCATCTATCACACAGCCTATCAGTGAGTTAACAGATCCATCTTTAGCCTATCAGTGAGGTAACAGATCCATCTTTAGCCTATCAGTGAGTTACAGATCCATCTATCACACAGCCTATCAGTGAGTAACAGATCCATCTTTAGCCTATCAGTGAGTGCACAGTGAAAAGACAGATTGCCGTGGAATCATGTGATTGGCGGGGAAGCATCTCAGAAATTATGTTAGATAACGTCAATGGCAGGAAGAGAATCTTTTCACATCTTTTCATGTCCTGTCTTTTTCATGTTTTTTTCCCACCAAATTATGGAGAGTAGTATCAATAATACTGAATGAAGTATAAGCAGTATCGGCATCGATATCGGCATCGATACTAAAGATACACATCTCCCTAAACTAAAGCAATAATGTGTAACGTCTGGCATTTAACAGGACCTAATCCTGGCTTACTCTTAACAGGACCTAATCCTGGTTTACTCTTGGCCCCAGAGAAGTTGAGTGAGTTTTGGAAGCCAGACCTGTAGTGCTCGTTGAAGTCCAGTCTGAAGCTCAGGAAATGCAGACTCTCATCTGAACTGGTCATCAGCAACTCCAGGAAGTCCTTTACGATGCTCTGGTAGAAGCGGGTGAGGATGCGGAGTTCGGAGCGCATCTTTGGTATGGTTTCCTGGAACTCCTGAATCCTCCTCTTCTCTGCCTCGTGCTTGGCCGTCACTCCCCACTCCCCCTCTTGCTCTCTCTCCTTCTCCTTCTTATACTGCAGGCGGAGGCTGAGCTCCTCCAGTGCGGAGCGGTAGAGCACATCCTGGGCACTCTGAAACACAATGATCTGGTCAAATATCGCCCTCAGCTGGTTCAACAGAGACCTGCTGTTATTGTCCAGCAGGCATCTCGAGATGATGGTATCCAGGAAGACCTTGTGGGCGGCGATGATGTGGTCGAGGTCCTGAGCCTGTTGCACTTTGTTCCACAGCTCGTCCCAAGAGCACTCTAGCACCTCAAAGGTGATGTAGTACTGCATCTGGTGGATGAAGTGGACCATCTCCGAGGCCAGAATGTGACACTGATGCAGCACACCGGACAACTCTGGCATGGTCTTGAGCAGCTTGGCATTGCACATCTGTCCCTTCCAGATGTGGGTCAGTGTGTATTCCATCCTCTTTGCCCTCCACAGGAAATTAAACACATGCAGATAGTGGTCCATACACTCCCGCGTAAAGACCGTAGTGAGAGGTCCATCCACATGGTAGTCCAGACTGAAGACATCCCAGACTGTATCACCCGGAGAAACCTCGAGCAGGTGTACGTCCAGCCTCTTGAGGATCTCTACGTTGTCATATTGGGCGTTGGTGGCTCTGACTGCTGTATCCAAGATGGCAGTGAGGTTGTGCATGTGCTGATGAATGGTGGGGGGACAGACCAACTCCGATTTGAGCAGGTCCATGAGGTGCCTGATGAAGTCTCCCTGGCCCAGCAGCAGGTATTTCCTCGTGGCCTTCAGATGCTCCAGCAGCAGGTAGTTGTGGTTGAGGACATCCAGCAGGTATTTGCTGGTGACAAAGTAGGCGGCATCGATCTTGGCCTGGAACGCCCCCTCCAGGTCTGACAGCAGCTCTGCAGCATCTTTACGTGTGTCTGCAGACTTGGATGCTGGTGTGATTTTACCGGGTGGCATTCTGTCGTGACAAACCTGATGCAGGAAATTGATGGATTTACCGATCAGAAGAACCTTGCGGGCTTGGTCCATGGTGATGAATGAGGGGATCATCGACTTCCTGAGGGAGTACTTGTCGTGCCATAGATGGTCCGTCTTCACGTTTGAGTCCGATGCTACAAAGAACTCGTGGTAGGTGTCTTCTAGCTCTCCATCATAGATCCACCTATAGATGAAGTTGAGGATGGGGTCTGACACTAGGCTGAGGATGTGTTGGACCAGCACTCTCATCTGTGGGTCTCCGGTTTTGCTATAGGCATGGACCGCCGACGCCAGCTCGCCTCCCTTCCGGCCTTGGCAAAAGTCGACGAGGGCAGCCAGTGTTTTGAGTCCCACTTTCTGGTCATACATCCAGACCAGCAGCCTCCTGAGGGTCAGACTGCTGACACCCTGGTCACCGTCAACCTGCAGCTGGGAATGGAGGAGAGAGAGGCGTCTGTAGTAATCCATCAGCTCCTGGTGGAGCGAGGCAGAGAAACTCTGTCCAACCAGACCACAGGCACGGTCGAGGCTCCTGGCGGCGGTGTACTTCCTAACTTTGTTGTGGAGCCAACCCAGCTCAGCGAGGTGGCTACAGGTGTCCCTCAAAGACTTGGACAGCACCACCTTGCTGTCTATTTTGTAGCAGTTATCCTGGGTGCTCAGCTTGATGAACTTGCCATCAATGCCCTGGAAGACATACAGGATGTCTCGGACCAGCGACGCCTCATTCACCTCAGCGATGACGTCTCCGTCTCCGTGCGGGCCCTGGAGGGCCCTGGTGGAGTGGGCAGGGGCTCTGAGGATGGGGCGTGTGGTGGGCAGAGCCAGAGTGGAAGACAGGGAGGGGCTTACGGGAAGAGTCCAGGCCAGACAAGAGCCCATTGGCTGTTCGCCGCATGCTGCTGACTGAAGGGGTTGTCCAGCCAACAGTGACTGTGATATTGGCATTGATACGCTCATCATATTGAGTCCTAGGCTGGAGACGCTATTGGCCCCATGTTGGTCCCGGTCAATTGACATCACTGATGACATCAGCAGTCATCACTGTCTGTGACATCACTGATGACATCATCACAGATGGTGTCACAATGTCTATGCCATCATCAGCAATGTCATAAATCCTCATCACTGATCAATAATGTGCAATGGCTATGCATAATGTGACATCATCGGTGACTTTATGATGATGATGTCATACTGGCTCTGTGTGTAAGTAGAGAAAGATTCAGGACATCGCTGATGATGTCACCTTGGATCTGTGTGTAAGTGATTTTCTGACAGATACTGATGACATTGCATAAGTGACATCAGTGATTTATGACATCTGTGATTTAGGACCTCATCACTCTGTGACATCTTCAGGGATTTATGACATCATCGGTGATATATGACATCATCATTGTAGTAGTTACGTGCCCACCAGGCTGAGCCGTCTAGAACTGTATCATCGGTGACCTGGTCACATTCTCTTTCTTTCTTTCTTTCTTTCTTTCTTTCTTTCTTTCTTTTTCTTTCTTTCTTTCTTTCTTTCTTTCTTTCGTGGCACCATACAGACAGACACATAGACATACGGATAGACCCTTTCTAGATGCCTCGGCCCCTAGTGGCCACGGCATAGTGGAAGCCTAGGAGGTGCTATGCAATATTTTACCTATTTTATGGCTTCACAATAAGTCCAACACACACAGGACCACAATGGACCACAATGGAAATAGGTTTAATGACTTTATTGTGATATCCTGATGAATTATTTTATACTGTATGCTTGTTGATGTATTGTATTTTTGAATTTAATAAATTAAATCAATCCATCAATCAATCAATCAATCACATCACACACAGCCCTCCAAAACTAGCCAAACACTGTTCAGTGGTCTGGCATCAGTTTTGTCACACCAATTGTCTATGCATCAGTGACTAAACATAGACATCAGTGACGGACACTGATGATGTCATAGACATTGTGACATTATCGGTGATCCTTCCCTGCAGATGCTATATAAGTAGGACTGGTACTGACATAGCAGTGGACTCTGTGCTAACCATTGTGCTACGTCCCTATCTAGGAAGTATTAAAACATTTAACTACTGCCAGTACCTCTAGGCTTATTTGCATAATATTTGAGGATGCCACCCAAGAAAAAAGACAAGCCTGCAAAGGGGCCCGCAGAAGAAATGTCCAAGGAGCAGCTGGAGGAGGAGAATGTTCACCTTCAAGAGGAGCTGGACAGAGAGACGCAGGAGAGAAACTATTTCCAGCTAGAGATGGAGAAGATCCAGACTTTCTGGGCCATCTCCAAAGGCGACCTGGAGCAGAGCAAGGCTGAGCTGAGGTGCAGAGATTGTGAGATGGAGGAGGCTGAGAGGCGCCATCAAGAACAAATCAAGGTGTACAAGCGGAAGATGAAGCACCAAATCTGTGAACACCAGAACATCATCTCTGAGCTGAAAGCAGAGGGTGTAGGCCACACTAAGCTGATGCAGGAAGAGCAGGCAGGATTAGAGAATGAGCTTCATAAAGGCATGCATGCTCTCAAGGTGGACTTCAAGCAGCAGGAGCTCTCCAATGAAAACCTCATCAAGGAGGTCAAACTGAGACATGACGAAGAATTAATTGAAACAAGAAACTCTTTCGAGATGCAGGTCAGAGAAATTGAGGCCAAATATAGGGAGAAGATGCATCTGCTGCGGGAAGAGCAGGATAAGAGGAGGAAAACTGAAATAAGTGAGCTTGAGGATCGAATGAACGACCACATCACCACACTGTTAAAGGACCATGAGAAAGCTTTGTCTGATATGAAGAAATACTTTAATGACATCACACAGAATGGTGTGGATGTCTACAACTCACTGAAGGAACAGAATGCAGATCTGAAGAGAAAACAGAAGCAGCTGGAGAAAGACATGGCAGAAGTGCAGTATCAGAACAAACATCTGAAAGAACCACTGCAGGAAGCCAAGGAGGAGACGGCAAAGCTTCAGAAACAACTTGTACACTATGAGAAGGACAAGGCTATGTTGGCGAGTGCCAAAGGACGTTTGCGGGTTGGAGAAAAGGAGATGAAAGATTTGAAGTGGGAGCATGAAGTCCTGCAGCAGATGTACAGCAAGGTCCAGCTGGAAAGAGATGAGCTATACAAGAAGTTTACTCGGGCCATTCAGGAGGTGCAGCAGAAAGCTGGATTCAAGAACCTGCTGCTGGAAAGGAAGCTGGAAGCTCTGACAGACACCCTGGAGAAGAAGGAGGCTCAGCTCTACGCCGTGCTTTCTGCCTCTAATATGGACCAAGCCGCACTTGGTGGAGTCACAAAAAAACTTCAGGAAGCTTTGGACTCCAAAAATGTTTCCATCAAGGACTTGCAGTATGAGATAGCTCGAACTTGCAAAGCCCATAATGACCTGCTGCAGACCTACAAAGCAAAGCTAAGGGCTTTTGGCGTTCCAGTGGAGGAGCTTGGCTTCAAGCCCTTAGAGAGCAGTCTGGCTGGCCAGACTCTTGGACGGGGACCTGCTGGTTTCGTCTCTCCCCCCAAATGAGAAGCAACTTGTGTTTCCAAGGCATCCACACACCTCTCATTTATGTTCCTCTTCTCCCTCTCATTCAGACTCTAGCATTTATCTATGAATTCACACTTACAGGGTGACTTGGCTTTTCTCTCTCTCTTGCTCTTCTTCTGACAGACATACTGAAGACCTGAAGAACAGTCACACAAGACATAGTCTAGCTAGAGGCCACTCAGGAGAGTGCATACCTCCACCAACCTTTCAACAAAGTTTTGCGATGCTATATGTGAATCCGTTTGGAAGTTAGATGCTCTTTCGGAATTTGCCACGGCCATTGCCAACTTTTTGGCTAGTGGGCGTGGAAAGTGAATCAGTTCGTCCAGAGGGACGGATGAGGCGCATAACCAACCTTTCTATCAGGTTTTGTGCTGTTATGTGAATCCATTTGGAAGTTAGGGGCCTTTTTGTGATTCAACACCACCATTGCCATACCCCCTTTTGGCCAGTGGGCGTGAAGTGGCCCAGGCGTGTCGGTGGGCCTCTAGCCTAACATGTGTCTCGCGCAAGTGTCATTTAGCGCTGTGGGGAAGATACCGTCGGTATGTGCCGAGCGCAAAGAGAGGTTTGGGCATTGCCCATTTTTAAAAAAAGGCGTTCCAGCTCAATGTGTTAAAAAAGGGGCCTTGGGTGCTCTCAATTTCAAGCAAAATAACTGGTCTTAGCTCAAACAACCCCACTACGCCAGGCGTACGCCTGAGCGCAGACAGTATTCTCCGTGCAGTGCAGGAAATCCTTGCTTGGATACATTTACGCACGGCATGGATGTCACTCTCCTCGCGCCTGCACACACTCTTCTCTCCTCGGAATGCCATGTTGATTTTCAACTATAGCCTACATTGCAGAAAAAACACACCTTGATTTAAAAATGAGAATTTATTTGTCATGGTTTTATTAGGCTACATAATTCCCGACCATACAGGTTTGTGGTGTGAGGTAACAGTAGATTGCTTTTGAGAAGGTTGTGACGGTGTTGTGCCAAGCTGCCTCTACCCACCCTGGCCGGCCCAAAACACCCAGGGCACCGACCCGTAGTGTCCGGCCAGTACAGTAACCTCTTTCCCTGCAATTGCACGCATGCAAGACCAACTTCTCCACAGCGCGGATGGCGTGACCGCAGTCAATGGCTTAACCTTGAGTCAGTATTACCTGGGTTCTATCAATTTGTCAAATGCGGTACACGCAATGATAATGTTCTGGATAAATGTAACAGCAACATAAAGGAGGCTTTTAAAGCAAAAACTCTTCTCCCTTTTTCTAACTCTGACCACCTGACTGTCCACCTCATGCCCACATATAAATCAGTGCTCACATCCAGCAAGCCCCAACACAAGTCGGTGCTGCAATGGACAGAGGACAGTGTTGAGACGTTACGAGGCTGTCTTTCCTGTACTGACTGGAGCATCTTCCACCAATCGGAAATAAATGAGTCTACTGAGACGACCACTGACTACATCAAGTTTTGTGTGGACAGCATCGTCGCAAAAAAAGACATTGTCCATTATCCAAACAATAAGCAACATATCACCAAGGAGGCCAAAGCCAGCATCAACAATAAGAAGCTAGCCATTAAGAATAAGGACCGGGTAGGTGTGGCTAATGCACAAAGAGAACTGAACATGATGTTGAGGAAGGCCAGAGATAAACATCGTATAGAGCCATTGAACAAAGTTTCAGTAAAATGGACAATAAAAAACTTTGGGACTCTATGAAAAAGATGACCAACATGACATCTAGTAAAAAGCACATTGTGACAATGAATGATCTTGATCGTGCTAATAATCTTAATAATTTCTTTTTGAGACATGATTCTATGAACTCCTCTTCTTCAGCAATGTGTGAAATGGCTAACTCTCTTGTTGATCCCTCAGATGGGTTGGAAATCGACCCCCGACAGGTACAGTCAGCTTTTAAAAAGGTTCAGAATAAGCACTCCACGGGGCCTGATGGCTTACCTGCTTGCTTGTATAAATATTGTTCTGATGAACTGACTGATGCATGGTGCCCCATTTTTAATCTGTCTTTAGAGAGCCATACTGTTCCTGATCTTTGGAAGAAGTCCAAAATCATTCCTGTTCCAAAGTTATCCTGTCCCACGGAAAACAAGCACTTTAGACCCATAGCCTTAACTAGCTCTGTCATGAAGTGTTTTGAAAAGATTGTTGTGAGCATGGTAAAACCTATGGTTTCCTCCTGTCTTGACCCCCTAATTCGCCTACAAAGAGGGGCGTAGCACGGAAGACGCCATTATCAGTGTGTCACATCTGATTAGCAAGCACCTGGAAGACCCCAAGGCCTATGCCAGGGTCCTATTTGCAGATTTTAGTGCTGCATTTGACACTGTTTGCCCACAGCTGCTTATCAATAAGCTTATGAATTTAAATCCCTCCATTGTTAAATGGTTTCACAGTCTTTTAACGAACAGGCCTCACTCAGCAGGTCTGTATAAATAGGACACTGTCCGATGCAAAACACTGTAGCACTGGAGTACCTCAAGGTTCTGTGAGTTCCCCTTTTTTATTCACAGTTTACACAAACAAATGTCGAAGTAGCCAGCCCAACAACTTTGTCATCAAATTCTCTGACAACACTATTATTTTAAGCCTGTTGCGAGCTGGTGATTGCCCATCAGTGTACTCCAATGAGATTGACTCTTTTTGGGCCTGGTGTGAACAGAATCATCTCACCCTGAACATCTCCAAAACCAAAGAGATGATCTTTGACCCCCGTGGAGTGAGCGTACACGCCCCCATTATCATACTGTAATTGACCAGGTCGGCTCATATAAATACCTGGGAGTACAGTTTGATAACCAACTTAAATGGAGCACGCATGTTGATTTCCTGTGTGGAAAACTGGCTCAAAGGCTTCATTTCCTCCGCCGACTCCGATTGTTCGGAGTGAGCAGTACAAACATGCTAGCTTTCTACAATGCTGTCCTCATTAGCCTGATCAGATATGGCTTAGCTTCCTGGTTTGGCTCCCTCACCATCCAAAGTAAATCCAAGCTGGAAAGGATGGTGAAAGACTCTATGAAGGTGATAGGAATAAAAAACTACCCGTCCCTTCAATCAATCTTTGAGGAAGCTGTGATCAAGCAGTCTCATCGCATTCTGAATGACTCCTCTCATATTCTATTCTCAGAATATGAACTCTTACCTTCTGGAAGGCGATACAGAGCATGTAGGTACAAGTCTAACCGCTACAAGCTCTCCTTCCTCCCAACATCACTCGCACTCCTGAACAAACGACCTGCTTAATCTAAAAATTCTGAAAACTGTTATGGGATTTTTTATTCTTTCTATTTGAACTTTTTATTATTTTAATTATTTTAATTTTTTCATGTTTTAATAATGCACTTTATCATTTTTTAAACGTGATCATGCTGTGGTCTTACTATTTTATTGGTTTTATTATCATATTGCTTTATTACCTTGACATTTGTTTTAATTGTAAGCCACTTTTTGCACAGCAGCATAGGTCACTTGATCTAGTCTCCCGCCCATTTCTTTGCACGTGATCTTTTATCCTCAGTGCAATTTTACTTTATGGGTCTTTTCTTTTGACGGGTCAGTTGCAATACAACTCCATGCACTTCATACGTAGGGTGCATCTCTTCACGTAGTATGTGTAGACCTTTGTTGTTCCTGTTATGTTATTGTCATTTGTATTGTCTTCTTATGATGCAGCCCTATGTAGCACTGTTGTCCAAGACAAATTTCCTGTCGGGGACAATAAAGTATATCCTGATCCTGATCCTGAACCAGAGTGGACAATTCTGACACAGGCTATTGAAATAGGCTAGAAGTAAAATCTCACACATTCCTACCCTATTAAAGAAACTAATATTTTTAGATGTGTAGGCCTATGTTATAGCCTATATGAACCAAACATCTAATTACAGTAAGCACACGCTTTGGGACATCACTGCGTAATTGCGCGGCGGCCCTCTCTCTCTTCCCTCTCTCATTCTCTCTCCCCCTCTCTCTCTCTCTCTCTCTCTGTCTCTCTCTCTCCCCCTCTCTCTTTTCTCTCTCTCTCTCTCTCTGTCTCTCTCTCTGTCTCTCTCTCTCCCCCTCTCTCTTTTCTCTCTCTGCTTGCTCTCAGCAAGAAAGAAGCTGCTGACGTGATGGCGGTGACGCTGTGGCTTTTAAGGGGAGTGATCTCACCTTGTGAATCCTTTATGGGCATAAACACGCCTATGGAGGTTTGCGCTGAGATGACGTGAAGCGCAGCGGGCCGACACGCCCACAATTAGGGCTTTGCGCGGCGCTTTTATACCGGAACAGATATCAAAGCTGCTGCGCTTTATGGGAAGAGCGTGACTCGAACTGGCTAACCGTTATTATCGGCGGCGAGTCTGGCCAAAACGTATGTGGTGTCCTGGGCTAATCAGAGGCCCAATTGTCTCAATTAGTCTCAATCAGCCACTGCTCATTCCTGACATTCTCAGGTTGTGCAATCACCACTCCAGGTGTGGAGGCAGAAATAAGGAGGTCTGATTAGCAATGTTACTACAGACAGAAGGAGAAGCTCACCTGTTTGGCATTTTATGCTGTGTCTCTCACGCGGCCAGCTGCCACGCAGGGTGCTGGCACAGCCATCGGGAGCAATTTGGGGTTCAGTGTCTTGCCCAAGGACACTTCGACATGCGGACTGGAGGAGCCGGGGATCGAATCACCGACCTTCTGATTAGTGGACGACGCGCTCTACCTCCTGACCAACCGCCATCCCTTTATTTAAATATATTTATTTAAATACTCTTGAATTATAATGGTATTTGTTTTTCCTTTCAGTCCAGACGGGCAGACGAAATATCAGTTTGCCGGGCGATCAGCCACTGTTTCCTATATTATAGGCCAGGCTTCTCTTGAGTAGAATTATTTACAGTGTAGCTGTAGCATTGATCCTGTTGGCTGTGCGTCATTTGGCCAGTGTAGAACATTGTGCCATACCAGACCATTATCCTACAGTGCCAGTGCTGCTGTTGTATACAAACATTTTGTCAGCGTGTGTTCCTCTTTAGTCGGCTACCGACTCGCAGCTGGGCCGGGCCAGCGCGTCCTGACTCTGGGTGGGTTTGTTGAGTGTCCGCCTCCACCTTCAATAGGTGGAGGCGGACAGCTCCCGGTGTGGGTGGTGCTGGTGGATGGGATCTTTCTTCCACGTCAGGTGGTATAGTGATAAAACTACGTGTGACATGGTTTGGCTTGTATGGTTTGTTGTAGTTCAAAAGGTGATCGCATGCTTCCCATTTTTAGAGCTGCTGGCGGTGCTGTTTTTCCTCTTTCCTCTCTCTCACCTGGGGCTCCTGTCGGTGGGCTGCGGCGGGGCGTGGGAGCTGGGGCTCCTGTCGGTGGGCTGCGGCGGGGCGTGGGAGCTGGGGCTCCTGTCGGTGGGCTGCGGCGGGGCGTGGGAGCTGGGGCTCCTGTCGGTGGGCTGCGGCGGGGCGTGGGAGCTGGGGCTCCTGTCGGTGGGCTGCGGCGGGGCGTGGGAGCTGGGGCTCCTGTCGGTGGGCTGCGGCGGGGCGTGGGAGCTGGGGCTCCTGTCGGTGGGCTGCGGCGAGGCGTGGGAGCTGGGGCTCCTGTCGGTGGGCTGCGGCGAGGCGTGGGAGCTGGGGCTCCTGTCGGTGGGCTGCGGCGGGGCGTGGGAGCGTGCTCAGACACTCCGAGAGTGTTCGGGCGGAGACTGTAGAGGTGGTCCGCCAAACAGGATGGCTAGTTGCTATTGTGCTTCTAATTAGGCAATTACATTTGAACCTTTTGTAATAAAACAGATTATTTGTTTACTTCATGCCTCATCTGGGGCCAGTTGCACCAACTGGTCTTAACTATGCCTGGTCGTAACTCCTACGTCGGACTTAGTTAAGACCATGGACTTACGCCTGTTGCACCAACAGGGCTTACGTCTGGTCTTAACTACGCCGGTCGTAACGATGCGCGTCCATGTGAAAGCATGGGAATGCCCACTGGAATGCGGCACACGACCTGTTTAGAAGAGTGTGCTGACGTCAAATGACGCTGCGCTGATGGGTAATCGGCTGTAGTGTGGCTAATGTTAGCAGCTAACTGTTACTTGTCGTTACTTTAAATGGCAGTAAAACGCCACTGAATGACCAAATTGATTTAACTTTGAACCATTTCGATTTCCACTTTCCATACGGACCCCCAGTATTGGTTAGTTGTTTATAACGTGACTATGTTTATAACGTGACTATATTTATAACGTTTATAACGTACTCCGGTTTCCAGTTTATAACTCGGGTCTGAATACAGCCAGAGTGCTGAGGGGTTGTAGCTATTGCGCAACACACAGTGAAAACCGTCTATACTGCACCTTACGCCTGCTCTGGACTAGGCGTAATATTTACGACCGGTCTTAGTGAGAAAAAGGCTTGTTGGTGCAACCGGTGTAGCTGTTAGGTCGTAAAGTTACGACCAACCAGTCGTAAGACTTGTATGTGTCTTACCTTGTCTTACCTTGAGACCTTGTATGTGTTTGCATACTTGGCCAATAAAGCTGATTCTGATTCTGATTCTGATTCTGAAGACCAGTTGGTGCAACTGGCCCCTGGTGATTTGATTTGAACCAAGGTCATTTAATTGTCTTTGCCATTGCGTTGAGCTGCTTCTGCTCATTAAACAGAAGGTGGCGTTGTTGTCACAGTACAATATCGTAAGTGAAATAATGTCTTAGACTATTTTCAATGATGAAGACTAGCTCCCGTAGCCAATGCCTGATCAACCATCCCATTCATCGATTTGCACGCCCCTTTTCATTCATCTCTCTCTTCCCTGCAGGCAGTTCAGGTTATATCACTCATTCATTGATATGCACGCCCCTTCATTCCTTGTCCAATCACAGTCTCCCACGCTGGCCTGCTGGCCATTCACTTAACCAGAGTAGTATATCAGATCCCATGTATCTTAGCCCTCGTTCACGCAGGACGCCGAACGTAAGCAGAACTGAAGCTTGAAGCAGCACAAGCTGAAGGTACGCCTTACCGTTCACAGAAGATGCCTTGTCTCTTCCTCTCAGCGCCTACTCCCGCGCCTTGAACCCGCCCACAACTCCCATTGACTTCATGCCTCACGGCTTCACGGCTTCAGCATCACGCTTGGAAATTCTGCGTCAATCCTGAGTGATCGCTTCGGCGTGGCATGAGCGTGGCTTCAGCGTGGCACGCGCGCGGGTGGTGTGAACGGCTTCGCCTGTTAACAAGGACGCCTAAGTGGGTACAGCGTAGGTACAGCTCCGGTTGACCGTTGCTTCGGCGTCCTGTGTGAACGGGGGCTTAGTGTGTTGTAACTCACCTTGTCCTGTCACCCCTCAGTTGCTGATCTTCGCCGAAGCAGTTGTTTCACCCCACCTCCTCCCCTGAACACCACCAATGTCATGACTCCTGAAGAATTCCCTATGGGGGAATTCTCTACCCTATAAATCACTGACGTCTTCAGGAGGAGCATCATCATATCATGGAGTCATACGCCAAATGTAATTTGTTTATTGTATCATTCAAGTTTATTGTACTTTCTACTAGTCTCTCATTATTGAAGTGTGGTTACAAGGTGCTGTTGTCTCAGTAGAAAACCTTAATGTGTATTTTAAAGT
>NC_139637.1:27918120-27925620 GCF_964638095.1 Poromitra crassiceps
GATAATGTCACCAGTGATGTCACTCCAGCATTTGTGATGTTTATGACCCTGGGACCAATTCTGGTTCGATTGCCAGTGCCCTTGGTCATGGGAGGAAACTGGAGCAATGGGAAGAAACCCACACAAACATTGGGAGAACCTGCAAACTCCACAGAGAACGGACTTGGGAAGGACCGGGGTTCGAACCCGGGACTTTCATGCTGTGAGGCAACAATGCTCACCGCTGATCCACCGTGCCGCCCAGACAGTCCCATCATAACATATGGAGCAGGAGGAATGGACATAAGCAGCCACGGGGAGATGTTCAGTTCACTGCTCAGCAGGGTCAGCAGCAGCCCCTCTTCTGACCACCTGGTCTCCATCCTGCAGGCATTGCTGCAGATAGGACCAGACAGAGGAGAGATGTGGTCAGCTCTGGAGCTGCTGACCAACCAAGCCAGCCTGCTGTCCCAGCAGCCTCAGCTTGACTCTGCTGGGCCTCTGCTACAGAGGCTCCTCCCCTCAAGCGCCTCAGCCAATCCCAGGGTTCAGACTGTCGACATAGTGGCGAAGACACAGCTGATAGACAGTCCTGCCAGCCAATCAGAGCCTCTGAGCAAAGCCGCTTCAGCAGCAGTTCTTCCTCCTCCACTTCGTGGAATGTTAGCTCCACCTCTTCCTCCTCCACTTACTGGGATGGCAGCTCCACCTCTTCCTCCTCCACTTCCTGGGATGGTAGCTCCGCCTCTTCCTCCACTTCCTGGGATGGGAGTTCTGCCTCCTCCTCCACTTCCTGGAATGGGAGTTATGCTTCCACCCCCTCCACTTCCTGGAATGTTAGTTCCGCCTCCTCCCCCTCCACTTCCTGGAATGGGAGTTCTGCCTCCTCCCCCTCCACTTCCTGGAATGTTAGTTCCGCCTCCTCCCCCTCCACTTCCTGGAATGTTAGTTCCGCCTCCTCCCCCTCCACTTCCTGGAATGTTAGCTCCATCTCTTCCTCCTACACTTCCTGGAATGAGAGTTATGCCTCCTCCCCCTCCATTTCCTGGAATGTTAGCTCCGCCTGTTCCTCCTCCACTTCCTGGAATTAGAGTTATGCCTCCTCCCCCTCCACTTCCTGGAATGTTAGCTCCGCCTCTTCCTCCACTTCCTGGAATGAGAGTTATGCCTCCATCCCCTCCACATCCCGGAATGTTAACTCCACCTCTTCCTCCTCCACTTCGAGTTCTGCCTCCTCCCCCTCCACTTCCTGGAATGTTAGCTCCACCTCTTCCTCCTCCACTTTTTGGAAGGAGAGTTATGCCTTCTCCCCATCCACTTCCTGGAATGTTAGCTCCACCTCTTCCTCCTCCACTTCCTGGAATGAGAGTTATGCCTCCTCCCCCTCCATTTCCTGGAATGTTAGCTCCACCTCTTCTTCCTCCAGTTCCTGGGATGGGGGCTCCGCCTCTTCCTCCTCCACTTCCTTGGATGGAAGATATGCCCCCTCCTCCGCTTCCTGGAATGGGAGCTCCACCCGTGGCTGGAGCAGGTGACATCATCACAGGCCAGTCTCATTCCAGCTGTGCCCCCTGCCCCACCCTCCGTATGAAGAAACTCAACTGGCACACGCTAACATCCAGAGTGACAGCTAGTAACTCCATGTGGATGGTTCCACATGATGCAGTGGAACCAGACTACTGCAGCATTGAGGAACTCTTCAGTCTTCCTTTAACTGAAACCAAGACCAAAACCAAAACCACAGGCAAAATGTCTTTCATCGATGCCAAGAAAAACCTCAACCTCAACATCTTCCTGAAGAGTTTGAAAGGCTCCCAT
Source organism: Poromitra crassiceps (assembly GCF_964638095.1). Lineage (NCBI taxonomy): Eukaryota > Metazoa > Chordata > Actinopteri > Beryciformes > Melamphaidae > Poromitra > Poromitra crassiceps. Next base: position 27,919,918 of record NC_139637.1, read on the forward strand.
GAAGAGTTTGTGTCTCTGATCCAGAAAGGAGATCGGTCCAGGGTTGACATGGAAGTTCTGAAGCAGCTGATGAAAATGCTGCCAGAGAAACAGGAGGTAGAGAATCTGAAGGCCTACCGGGGAGAGAGAGAGCAGTTAGATGGAGTGGATCAGTTTTACCTTCTACTGATGGCTCTTCCATGCTACCATCTGAGAATAGAGTGCATGTTGCTGTGTGAGGAGAGCAGCTGTGTGCTGGAGACACTACAGTGCAAAGCAGAGCTGGTGGAGCGAGCCTGCCACAGTCTGAGGGAGAGCACGTGGCTCCGCCGCTTCTGTCAACACATATTGGATGTTGGAAACTTTCTCAACTATGGAAGTCGTATAGGGAACACCAAGGGTTTTAAGATCAGCAGTCTGTTGAAACTGACAGAGACCAAGGCCAACAACTCCAGGATCACCCTCCTCCACCACATCGTGGAGGAGTTAGAGCAGCACCACCCTGACCTGCTGAACCTGCCAGATGATTTGGAGATCTGTGAAAAAGCTGCCAGTGTCAACCTGGAGTCCATCCAGTCTGAAGCCAACTCTCTGATCAAACGAGTGAGAAGCTCTGAGAAGAAGGTGGCAGCCTCCTCCACTGAGGATCTGAAGGAGCAATACCTGTCTGCTATCCAGGACAGCCTGGGGGCCTGCAGGGCACTGGAGGAGCTGTTAGCCTCCATTCAGGACAGCAGAGAGCAGCTGGCTATGTATCTGTGGGAGGAGAGCAGCAGCTTCAGCCTAGAGGAGCTGTTCAACACGGTCAGCAGCTTCAGAGGAGCTTTCCTCAGAGCCATCAAAGACAACCAGACATGGAGGGAGCAGACACTGCAGGCGCAAAGCAGGAGGAAGCAGCACGAGGAGGAGGAGAGGAGGCGACACAAAGGAGAAAACAGAAAGGTCAGCGAGTGGAGAGAGAAAGAGGAAGGCTGCATCATCGACAACCTGCTGTCTGAGATCAGGGAGGGCTTCAAACTGAGGAAGACAAAGCCAGGCAGCGACAGTAGAAGCGACAGCAGTCTGCCCCCTGCTGACGGAAGCAGAGACAGCAGCCGGCTGGATCAACAACACGGGATGCTGGAGAGGTCGTTGGCTGTGGAGGAACCGCAGACTGTCCAACAACAACCTCCAAAGAGCTGCAGACGCTCCAGAGGCAGGAGACGCGCCAGCTCCCACCACTGAGACGTCACCCTGACTGTGTCAGCGGAGGGCGTCAGAGCCTCAGAGCCCACATCCCCCCCCCCCCCTCTGCCCAGGCTGACCCCACACATCCCCGCCACCCCCCCCCCCCTCTGCCCAGGCTGACCCCACACATCCCCCCCCCCCCCCCCCTCTGCCCAGGCTGACCCCACACATCCCCCCCCCCCCCCCCCTCTGCCCAGGCTGACCCCACACACACACACAGTCCTGGACTCTGGGCTGGAGGAGGAAGAGTCCGCCAAGCCAGAGGAAGCCAGCCTGATCTGATCCATGCAGCCTGAACAAGAGCAGCTGTGAGTGTGTCAGTGAAAGCACTGTGGCCAGGCTGTACCTGAGGCCACTCCCTCACTGGATGGCACAGAGGTGGCGGCAGCAGCTGTGGACTCTGTAGACACAGAGAATGTGAGGATGATGGGGGCAATTGGCCACAGATTTGTGTGCAATTGGCCGTGTCTGCGGGTGGGAAGCCGGTCGGGTATGAGTCCTCGTCACTGACCGACGAGAGGAGGCACTCACACACTAGTGAGTGCCTCCTCTCGTTGGTCAAGGCGCCTGTTAGGGGGCGAGAGGAACTGGTGAAACATGTATCGGAGGAAGCATGTGCCAGATCTGCAGAGGGGGTGGAGCAACGACCCGGACAACATGGTGAATTGGCCAAATAAAAATTGGGGAGGAAATGGGAACGGAAAACAAAAAGTGGCCAGGTTGCCTATGATGTCACACAATGATACCGAGCAATTGTGGTTGACAAATGACCGATATGACGTCATCAGTGACATCATAAATCACCAATGATGTCACTCTATGCATAGACAGTGCGACATCACTAATTAAACAGTGACATCAGCTGTAATTTATCACTGATAATGTAGTCTGGGCACCTTTCACCCCGCTTTTTGTCATGGGGCAAAACCATGGAACCAGAATGAACACCGGAAGGCAGTGCGCCAAAATACGTCTTTGTTGCCGTTAGCTTGACGTCTCTTCCCTCGATTAATTGTCTGATGCAAAGCTTCTGTATTGGCTTAAAAGATGTGAGATTGTGAATCCGCAATGTTTCTAAAAGAACTTTTGAAGAACATCTTTTGTTTTGTTGTTTGCCGTTCTGATACTTGTGTCAAATTGTCAAGTTAACGTGAAAGTTGACGAGCTAGAAACGCTTCCCATCCGGTCTAGGGCGGGCTCTAGGCCGGAACCAGGTAGGGTGACAAAATCAATTGTGAGCGGAAGCCAGGCTCTTTCTCGCAGAGAAGAGCCTGGTGACGCGAGGTTACTGATAATGTCACAATATAGTATGACATCATCCCTGTCTGTCACAAATCACTTACGCACGCGTATGCACAGAGCATTGTGACACACAACAGTGATTTATCACTCACTGATGAGGCCAGCACATTATGACATCATTATGACATCATCGGTGATGACATCACTATAGTAGTGACTCCAACCATCTAGAACTGTATGACATCACTGGCCACTTTCTTTCGTGGAGACCATCGGAAAAATATGGACAGAGGCAATGTGATGTCACCCGTTTTCACACCCGTTTTCACACCTATTTGGACTCTTGTTTTGAAGCCTAGAGTATGGGAGTGTGGTCGTCGCCATTTTGGGGTTCTTGTTCAGCTCACGTGAGACAGCATGAGACCAGGGGTTTCCCAGAGCTGCAGCTCCCGCCTGCTATTGGTCCGTGATCGGCAAACTGCACGATCACTGGACAGGCGACCTGTGAATCACCCCAAAAAGTATTTTCTATCATCTATTTTACTCTAAATGGCGGAGTTATATACACTCTAAAATATGATTTCCTAGAAATCACCATCCCATTAAGATTATGCTTTGATCTTGGCAAATGGTAATATTAAAGTCACATCTTGAATCAACGTCGATTGGATCCGATAACATCGACGCAGGTCGAGGAAATGATTGTTGTGTCTGGAAGCAGGCTGTGGGGAAGCGCTGCCATTGGCTCCGACCATTTCAGTCGGAGCGAAGGGAAATCCCTTTCCGCTTACTCCCTGCATGTCCACTCTCAATGCCTCCGCCGCTGTGAAACAACGCTAGCAAGCTAGCAACCCACACGCTGAAGTCAAGTTTTGATGAAAATTTGGATTGTGCAATAAAGCAGGCCTGTTTTTAGCCTGATATTCAGACTTCATCGTCAACTCATAAACAAATGTCCTCTTCTGGTCTGAGATTGCAGTCACTTCAGAGCATTTCTATGAGGGGGCGGGCTTCGATCTTCGCTAACCAATCGCTAGAGACCAAGGTGTCCACGGCAACCGGCCTGCACGGCAGGGCAGCTGCAAAAGTCTTGCTCTGCCTGCTGGAGCTGAAGCTCTGGGCTTCCTGGCTAACCGCAATAAAAGATTAAATGACTTGTAAGTGAGCGAGGATGTAGTACTGAAGTGGTCAATTCTGAAAATATCTGTCTCATTCCAGCATCGGGTGTACTGCGGTTGCAAAGCGCTAATGTTAGCGCTTGCTAATGCTAACGTTAGCCTAGCACAGCTGCCTTTCATAGACAATATGAATGACCGATACCGTTTAGCTGGAATAAGTTACAAAGGCACATTTTCAGAACTTGTAACGTTGGTCCAACTTACTTGCTGACTTCTCCAAGTCCTCATTTTTGTTTGGTCTGTATAGCCTGTGCTAGGAGACGTGTTTCATACAACCCCTCTGGCCCACTTACTAGTCACAAACACAAGGTAGCCTAGCTTGCTAATGCTACCAAGCTTCTCCACCGTAGCTAGCTACTAACGTTAAGCAGCCAAAGTCGGACGGCTTTGTACTTTTAGTTTTAACGAACGTCTTATCGTACACTTCAGTAACTAATAAGACTTATCGTACACTTCATTAACTAATAAGACTTATCGTACACTTCAGTAACTAATAAGACGTTTGTTAAAAAGAAAAGTACAAAGTTGGCCGACTTTAGCTGCTTAACGTTAGTAGCTACGGCGTGGTAGGCTGTGTGTTAAAAACTGCTGCCAGACCAAGAAGAGCCAAATCCACAACTGTGGAGTGGGTGTGGCTTCGAAAGTCTGGAGCCAGACTAGGCCTGCTTGGTACTTTCGGGGGATAGTAAGATTAAGATTAAGAGAAGCCAGACTCTCCATCAGAGATTTATACATAGATGGTAATTTCACATCCTTTGAACTTCTGAGGGGGAAATTTGAGTTGCCTAACAGTTACACCACGTCAGGGTTAGTTACAGGACGTCACAGCGTTAGTTACAGGACGTCACAGCGTTAGTTACAGGACGTCACAGGGTTAGTTACAGGACGTCACAGGGTTAGTTACAGGACGTCACAGGGTTAGTTACAGGACGTCACAGCGTTAGTTACAGGACGTCACAGCGTTAGTTACAGGACGTCACAGGGTTAGTTACAGGACGTCACAGGGTTAGTTACAGGACGTCACAGGGTTAGTTACAGGACGTCACAGGGTTAGTTACAGGACGTCACAGCGTTAGTTACAGGACGTCACAGGGTTAGTTACAGGACGTCACAGCGTTAGTTACAGGACGTCACAGGGTTAGTTACAGGACGGCACAGCGTTAGTTACAGGACGTCACAGGGTTAGTTACAGGACGTCACAGGGTTAGTTACAGGACGTCACAGGGTTAGTTACAGGACGTCACAGGGTTAGTTACAGGACGTCACAGGGTTAGTTACAGGACATCACAGGGTTAGTTACAGGACGTCACAGCGTTAGTTGCGCGTGTATCGCAGTATCAAAAACTCTGAGGAAGCAAGTGAAGCCGAAACTGAGAGATCCCCAGAATACAGGAAAAATACATCTTGTCACGTATAGATGCTGGACTTTCCCACTAGGAAGATGAATGATGTCCGGCACTGCAACTTTGCGATGTAGTTGGATCCTAGACCCAATCTGACAGTGAGTACGGGTCAGGAAACATTACATTACATTACATTACATTACGTCATTTGGCAGACGCTTTTATCCAAAGCGACTTACAATAACACATTTTTGTCAGCAATAGAGCAATCAACTATGGAGTACAGTCTATGACAACTACAACTTCTGAAGGAACAGTGGTACAAGTTTAGGTTAGTGGTACAAGTTTAGGTTAGTATAATTTTTTTTTTTTTTTTTTTTTTTAACAAAGAGAGAGAGTTAACGAAGTTAGATCAAGAAGGGCCCAGATGGAGCCTGAAAAGGTGAGTCTTTAGTCTTTTCCGAAAGATCGGCAGTGATTCAGCCGTCCTGATCGAAGGTGGAAGCTCGTTCCACCATTGAGGTGCCAGGGACGAGAAGAGTCGAGATCGGGATGAGCGACTTTTGAGCCCCCGTAGCGAAGGAGGGGCGAGGCGACCTGCACCGGTGGAGGAGCGAAGGGAGCGCTGAGAGGTTTGGAACCTGACCATAGATTGCAGGTACAGGGGAGCTGACTGGTGTGCAGCCCTGTAGGCCAGTACCAGTGACTTGAATTTGATGCGGGCCGAGATGGGA
>NC_139637.1:27930620-27940620 GCF_964638095.1 Poromitra crassiceps
CAGTTTTGAATCGAACCACCCACTGATCCCCGATCAATTTCTCACTCCAATTCCATCCCAATATGTTTCTATATTTTGGAGAGAATGTCCAAACTCATCAAGTGCATGCACAACTCAATCAAAAACTCAACGTAGGTGCAAGGCCAAAGAAAACACGGTAAATCAGAAAAAAGCCAGCACTCTCAATGTGCTTGAGACTGCCCCCTCACAGACCTCTCCATCTCCACTGACAACACTACTGTGTTACCCTTTCAAACAGCTAAGAACCTCAGGGTGATCCTTGACAACCGGCCTACATCGCAGCGACTACTCGCTCCTGTAGGTTCTGCCTGTACGAAAACCTTTCTTATGAGGGAAGTGACACAACTCCTGGTCCAGTCACTTATCTCCCGCCTGGACTACTGCAACATTCTTCTGGGTGGGCTACCTGCCTCTGCCATCCGACCACTACAGCTCATTCAGAACGCTGCCCGTCTGGTGTTCAACCAACCTAAATTCTCTCATGTCACTCCCCTCTTCCAGTCCCTTTACTGGCTTCCCATCTCAGCACACATCAAATTCAAGACACTGGTACTGGCCTACAGGGCAGTACACCAGACAGCTCCTCTGTATCTGCAATATATGGTCAGGTTCCAAACCTCGCATCGCTCCCTCCGCTCCTCCACCCGTCCAGATCGCCTCACCCCTCCATCGCTACGGGGGCTCAAAAGTCGCTCTTCCTGATCGCCACTCTTCTCGATCCTGGCATCACAATGGTGGAACGAGCTCCCCCCTTCTGTCAGGACGGACCAATCACTGCCCATCTTTAGGCGGAGACTAAAAACACACCTCTTCAGGCTCCACCTGGGCCCTTCTTGACCTAACATCTTTCTCCCTCTTCTTCTTCTAAAAAGAAAAATCTAACTAATCTTACTTATTCCTTCTCAAACTACTTTCTAGAGGTGCTACTCTATTCGTTCAAACAGTCCTAGCTGTCACAGACTGTGTTGTGGAGTTGATTTCTCTACTGTTGACAAAGTGTGATATTGTTAAGCTGCTTTGGATAAAAGCGTCTGAATGACGTAATGTAATGTATGTAATGTAGAAGGCGACTTGCTGAAACATGTATGTTGTTTGTACTCTGACCTCTGACCTCTGACCTCTGACACTGACCCGGATCCATTAAATATAGGACATTGAGACACTGAGCAGCTGGCCGTTTTTCTGCTCTTTTGAAGAGAAACATACAGCGTTTTAACACCGGAAAACCCAAAAACATAGCACACACACACACACACACACACACACACACACACACACACACAGACACACACACACACACACACACACACACACACACACACACACACACACACACACACACAGACACACACACACACACACACACACACACACACACACACACACACACACACACACACACACACCCTCTCTCTGATGAGGTTTCTCCTGGTTTTAAAAGAGACCACAGTCTTCTTCTCATCCGCTCTCATGTCCCCTCCTCCCTCGCTCCCCTCCTCCTCTGTCTTTCCTCCCTCCATCACTTCTCTACTCCCTGAAATCTTCTCCTAACACACCAGACACACCATACACACCTCAAAGAGCTACACACACCAGACACACCTCAAAGAGCTACACACACCAGACACACCTCAAAGAGCTACACACACCAGACACACCTCAAAGAGCTACACACACCAGACACACCTCAAAGAGCTACACACACCAGACACACCTCAAAGAGCTACACACACCAGACACACCTCAAAGAGCTTCTCCTAACGCTCCAGACACACCAGCCGCACCTCAACGAAACCCCACTGTTGTGTCGCCTCACGTCTCTCCTGTGTCGGGGCGCAGGCCAGGCCAGGCCACCGGGCATTTGCCCGACGTGCTCGATTATGCAGTCCGCGCCTGACTACAACAGATGGTCAACTAGCACGTGTTCTGCACCTGCCTGAGACTTCAGTTAGGACTATGCTACACATTCTCACTCTGAACTCGTCTCACAGAACCTTCAGTTAGGACTATGCTACACATTCTCACTCTGAACTCGTCTCACAGAACCTTCAGTTAGGACTATGCTACACGTTCTCACTCTCAACTCTTCAGTTAGGACTATGCTACACGTTCTCACTCTGAACTCGTCTCACAGAACCTTCAGTTAGGACTATGCTACACGTTCTCACTCTGAACTCGTCTCACAGAACCTTCAGTTAGGACTATGCTACACGTTCTCACTCTGAACTCGTCTCACAGAACCTTCAGTTAGGACTATGCTACACATTCTCACTCTCAACTCGTCTCACAGAACCTTCAGTTAGGACTATGCTACACGTTCTCACTCTCAACTCTTCAGTTAGGACTATGCTACACGTTCTCACTCTGAACTCGTCTCACAGAACCTTCAGTTAGGACTATGCTACACATTCTCACTCTGAACTCGTCTCACAGAACCTTCAGTTAGGACTATGCTACACGTTCTCACTCTCAACTCTTCAGTTAGGACTATGCTACACGTTCTCACTCTGAACTCGTCTCACAGAACCTTCAGTTAGGACTATGCTACACGTTCTCACTCTGAACTCGTCTCACAGAACCTTCAGTTAGGACTATGCTACACGTTCTCACTCTGAACTCGTCTCACAGAACCTTCAGTTAGGACTATGCTACACATTCTCACTCTGAACTCGTCTCACAGAACCTTCAGTTAGGACTATGCTACACGTTCTCACTCTCAACTCTTCAGTTAGGACTATGCTACACGTTCTCACTCTGAACTCGTCTCACAGAACCTTCAGTTAGGACTATGCTACACGTTCTCACTCTGAACTCGTCTCACAGAACCTTCAGTTAGGACTATGCTACACGTTCTCACTCTGAACTCGTCTCACAGAACCTTCAGTTAGGACTATGCTACACGTTCTCACTCTGAACTCGTCTCACAGAACCTTCAGTTAGGACTATGCTACACGTTCTCACTCTGAACTCGTCTCACAGAACCTTCAGTTAGGACTATGCTACACGTTCTCACTCTGAACTCGTCTCACAGAACCTTCAGTTAGGACTATGCTACACGTTCTCACTCTGAACTCGTCTCACAGAACCTTCAGTTAGGACTATGCTACACGTTCTCACTCTGAACTCGTCTCACAGAACCTTCAGTTAGGACTATGCTACATGTTCTCACTCTGAACTCGTCTCACAGAACCTTCAGTTAGGACTATGCTACACGTTCTCACTCTGAACTCGTCTCACAGAACCGCTTTGTGAAGCGCCTTTGGCGACCTCCCTAACGCTCCGCTGAGTCTCCAGCGTTTTATGGGAGGGAGAGAAGTCTGGCAAGCGAGACTGGCAAGCGAGACTGGCAAGCGAGTTTCTGGCGTAACTTGCGCTGTTTTTCCGGGCATATCTCCTTGGTGTATAGCACAGATGACCTGCGACTATACAGCCGTAGCCTGGATGGAAAAACCTCGCTCCGAGTTTTCCGGCTCTGGGCGGAAGACCGTGCTGTGCTCCAGGAAAAATATTCCGCTCAATTCTTGTGTTCCGTTTAGAAAACATAGGCGACGCGAGTAACTAGCGTCTGCTAAAAACAAACACTTTGTTTGGTATGTCCATGCTTCTTATTTTTTCTCTAACTCGTAGCGACTGACTGCCTAACGTTGTATTTCTGTGGGAGAACGAAAACACTGCAGCACAGGCCACTGGAAGACGGGGGCGGGTCTTCTTCTGTCTTCCTGCCTCAGTAACCCATACCAGGCTCTCTCCCCTCTGAGAGAACCTAGTGACGCGAGGTTAATAGACAAGGCACTCATAGGACACTGAGAAGATTTGAAATAGAACACCAACCGTTAAACAGGTAGAAACACTAACTGGAGGTGGGCTTTAAAGGGGGACTTACCACCCAGATATGTAACAAAACGGCATGCTGCTTGATTTGAAAAAACCTATGGGAAAAACCAAGAACTGACGTCTCCTCTTGTCTCACTATACTCTTTGGCTGTGCTCAGCTCAGGATTTTTTTCCGGAAATCGACGCCATGACAGTTTCCCCGCAGTTTCCCCAAAACATCACAAGACAAAGTTATGAGAGCTCCAAAATCTTTATAAATATCAACAACTAGCCAACGCCGGTGGCCTGTATGGAAATAGCGTTGCTCAAAATGGTTGAAAGTTATATCAATTTTGTCATTCAGTGGCAAACTAGAAATTCACTTTATTGGCTCCCATTTGTGTCTATGTGGCTTGTCTAACTTAAGTTAAAAGAGCCTAGTGACGCGAGGCTGGTTAACGCAGCACACAGCACAATAGGACAAACCCCCTGCTCTGGGGTAACACAATGCGAGATTTCTCCACGTTATGCCCTTGTCCAACTTGCGATATAGACCGCCATGAAGTCCCTTTTTAATTTTCGTTTCTCCCCTTTTCGTGGTTCTTGTCAAAAGTTGTGCAAAAGTTTTCCTCTCGAGCGCAGAGCTGCAGCGGTGCGCAGAGCGTTCTCCCCCTCCCTCCTCTCAGACCCCGGCTGGCGAAACAGCCTCCTGCATGGGGCGCTCTGTAACCCTCACAAAACAACAACAAACAAACACAGACAGAAATAGCTGGTGTGCGATTTTTCTGCACAATCAGTGTCTGAAATTGGGTACAGGATTGCGGGAATCCCGCATCTGTTTGCGAAAATACGACTGGACAGGACGCTTTTCACAGACAGGGGCACAGTGTCAGTGAGGCTGCAGGAGCTGAGTAGCCTATAAGTCGGAGCGAGGTGAGTGTCACTTCACCATGCCTTCTCCTCCCTGTCAAAAGTGAAGCAGGAAAATACATTTTAGGCTGTAGGCTGCTTTAGTTTAGTTTCCCTCTTTTTTTTGTTTGTGTTTGACATCTGCTAGACTAGGTGCATGAGTGAAAAAGGGGCACAGAAGAACCCTCAGATTTTTCCTCTCGAGCGCAGGGCAGCTCCCTCCTCCTCCTCCTCCTCAGCATGGCTGCTCAATCCATTCAGGTCTGTCCAAATTTAATACCGATCTAATCTCAGTATGAGATGCAGGGAAATATATTATAGTAGCCGATGTGTTTAGAGCAGCTTTGTCACGTTGTCACGTCGTAGTATAGCGTTATATTTTACATGTGTGCTAAACTGCGATGAGATTTGTTGATGACGGCGGGGATGAAAGTCGCTGTGTTCAACCCATAGAGGGCACTTATGCCAGTTATGTGGCTGAAAATGATACAAATGGTACAATGGCAACAGTTTGGTCTCAAATGTGGACATTTTGACCAGAATTCTTCACACACCACCCCCAAAGTCATATATATTGGTTAAAAGCTGAAAAAAAGTGTTTTGGGGATAAGTTACACTTTAAGGAGAGAAGAGGATGGAAGGAAAGGAAAGAAGAAGACAGCAAAGGAGTGGAAAAAAGAGAAACGGTGAAGAGGAGATGAAAAGATGACAGGGCGAGAGACCCCTCGAATGGCTTCAATTAAGACAATTACAGAGAGAGAGAGAAACAGAGAGAGAGAAAGAAAGAACGAGAGAGAGAGAGCAAAACCAGAACTGTCAAACTCAGACGTGATTACAGGCTCAGAAGCTGGCAGCCTGCAGCCGTCCTGTAACCAGCAGGATCCAACCCAACCTAAACCTAAACCTAAACCCAGCCCGGCCCGGCCCAGGCAGACCCAGGCTGGGCCAGGCAGACCCAGGCTGGCCCATGCAGACCCAGGCTGGCCCATGCAGACCCAGGCTGGCCCAGGCAGGCCCAGGCTGGCCCATGCAGACCCAGGCTGGCCCATGCAGACCCAGGCTGGCCCATGCAGACCCAGGCAGGCCCAGTCAGGCCTAGCCTAGGTAAACCCAGCCACCACGTGACCTGCTCTCTCAGTTCCCAGTCACTATCGTCTAGCGAACGGGCCATTCAGAACGATTTCCGCGGCGGTTTAAAGACTCCCGCAGACCCGCAGCCACCCCGCAGCCAATGAGTGACGGCGTGACTGCCAACATCAGTCCTGCCGTGATCGGCCAATCAGAGAGTGCGTCTTTGTCAATGACGTGTAACAGCTGCAGCGGCTTAGCACTACCTAGCCGTTAGCATTTGGCCTCTCTAAAGCATAGCTCCCGAGCTAGCTACTAGCTGGCTAGCTATATGGCTATGCAACTACGTGAGGAAATTCAAGTGAAAACAGCTGTTGAGGTTGAGGTCTGTTGATCAAAATAACACCTAGCGTTATCGAAATCGGATTTTAGCGGACCATACAAGCCAGGGCTTCAGAGCTGATCACCTGGACACATTTTATGGCGAAATTATCTGATAAACTTGTCTGTGCTGCTCTGTGGTGATCAGCTAATGTCTTCATAGCATTGTGATTATGATTTAATGCATTATGGAAGATAAACGCTGGTTTAACATAATTAAAATAATTCCCTACCAAACATGTAAAGTGACGCTTCTGGGCAGTAGACCATTTGGGCATAACATTATGTAATGTGACATGAGATCACCACATTTCAATAAATATAACGTTTTTGCACATTTGAATGCTGCTGGTCGTTTGTTTAATGCTGTATATATTGGATATTTAAAGCTGATACACAACACAATTGTGTTGAGGTAATTCTGCAAAGCTCAGTTAAAAATATAACATGTAACACTTTACACAATCAAATCTAACTTATTCACAGCAATACACAGTCCAGTAGTACAGTGGGCTAATTGTTTGAATTATATCGAAATATATTTGCATGGTGTAGCATGTAATGCAGATAATGTAGCTAGATACTCTGACACAGAAAGGCAGACAAGCTAGCAGCAGGGATCTTGTCACACTGATTCCAGATAAACTCCTCTGTCTAGCCAGCTATACAATATTGATCAAAATAACACCTATATCGAAATCGGATTTTAGCGGACCATACAAGCCGGGGCTTCAGAGCTGATCACCTGGACACATTTTACGGCGAAATTATCTGATAAACTTGTCTGTGCAGCTCTGTGGTGATCAGCTAATGTCTTCGCATTGTGATTATGATTTAATGCATTATGGAAGATAAACGCTGGAAGGCTGGGTAGCATTAGCTGACGTCATCCAGGCTACAGTAACATTAGGCTATTATAGTTATGAAACGCTGATTCAAACGTTACAATAATAAGACACAATAGGAGCCAGTTACCCTACTGTAGATAGAGAGTAATTTCAGACCACCAGATATCACCATATTTATGTTATTAAATGCTGTAACGTTAACGGTAATTCTCATGTGTATGGTTTATTTATAAGCATTCATTGATTGAAGCAGAGTGCTGGTCGGTTAAGTTTCTCTGTAGTCAATGTCCTCTGCTCCAATCTTCGTTCGTAGTTTCTTCTGTCTCTCGTCCAGCAGCTGCAGATGTCATCATTATCCACGTTATTGATTATTATTTATAAAAAAAATCTCGTGTAAATATTTTGTGAACGCACCAATAGTTAGAGAAGGAAACCTCTCTTTGCATTTTATTTTTTAATAAAAGTAGGCTACTTGTGATATCTCACGTGGTCGATCATCATTGCAAATTTATGTGAACAGCTAGGTTTAATGACAAATATGGAATATCACCCAAGGAAATACCACGGTTTAATGCCAACAGATAAACCATACAGATTTGTTGTAATTGTGAACACATAAGGGAGCAAAGACATGGTTTTCAAGTATAATACAACTTTTATTCAAAGACAGGATTGAAAAATATAGGTCACTTGTATTCACTTCAGTAATGTCAGGTCTCAGTCGCATTCACGCTAACCTCTTAACGTCTAGCTATAGCTAGGTTACATCTGGATTATGTATAATATACAGAATTGCACAGTACACAGTTGCACAGTTACTGCACAGTAACGTGTACAAATATTGAACGCAACAGTCTCGTTCTGGAGCGAACCCCTCAGCTGAATTCACGTTGGAATATGATATCAAGGCTTGATACATTTGATTGTAGCTACTCATACAGCCGTGTGGAGCTTATCTAGCTAGGTTGCATCTGGAATATGATATCAAGCCAGTAATGTAGCTAGCTAGCGTTAAATAGGTTTATCTGTAACCACGCTGAAATGTGAGGGCATTAACGTTAATATTTCAATTAGGTCAAACACACCTTACCGTTATGACTGCGGCCGTTTTGGATTAACATTAGCGTTAAGTCCATGATCAAATCTAGCATTTCGGTATATTCAGTGTGTGTGTGTGAAAAGGATGTTAGCATGCTAGCATTATTAGCACAGAATGTATACAGTCCATGGTACAACGTTAGGCCTTCAAGTCCTGAGGCGAACAGCACTGGAGGATGAAGTCTGCAGACTGGCATTCAGTGTCCAGCATAACAAGCACGCCTGTTTCCTCATCAGGTTGGCAGCAGCTGTATAGATGATGACTGTTCTTCACAGCCACAAATATCTCTCCAGATCTGCGGCCATCTGCAGCAGGGATCGAGGTTTGGGTCCGTGTAGACTAGGGCTGCCAACATTCCATCCCAGCAATACGGGACGGTCGGACCAACGGGGTGGGGGGGGGAGTTGTCCTGTTCCTCTTTCATTCCCTGACCACCGTCACGCGATGTTCTCTCTTCTTGTAGCTGGTTGTAACCATTTGCGTGCTAGCAGTACTGAAATGAAAAGTGTTAGCTCATGCGCTAACAACAAAGGTCGCAGAGTGATGACGCCATCTGCTGCACTGCGCATGTGCTCTGTGCACTAAACTGGTTGGATGATGGTTGCGTAATGGAGTGGTCTATCGGGGGGGGGGCAACAACCGCAGGAAATCGTTTAACAATGGTGGGAATCCAGACCATAGTGACTGAGAACAGGTCTGAGAGCAGGTCACGTGGGGGATGGGTTTACCCAGGCTAAGTCAGGCCCAGGCAGGCCCAGTCAGGCCCAGGCAGACCCAGCTTTATTACGCATAACGCAGTCGGACCTCTCAAATCAGCCATGCCAATTTATTGTGAAATGCTTTGGGATTCAACACATTACGTATGGACACATGACACAGGCAGTCTCTCATGTAGGACTCGGTTCCCATCATTCGTACCAAAGAGCCGGTGAGACTCAGATCGTTCGTGAACGTCACATCACTAGTATTTTAGGATCCACTCTATCTGGGCTGAAAACACTGACGGTTCCTTTCCTCTGTCATGCCTCCTCTGACAGGAACACAACATCTGGAACTGGACCCCAAAATGGTTCTTCAGAGTGACGCCAGAGGAACATTTTCTGGTTCCACAATAAACCTTAGTAAGTAAAAAAAAAGTAAAATATTGTTTCTGAGTTATTGGATGGTGGCTGATGGCAGACATGTAAAGTCCAGTTTACACCAATGATTCGCAACGAGACAAAACCATTTTAGAAGGTTGCAGGGGAAAGGTTGCAGCGGTCTAAACTGGTCTGTCTCATCTCGACTCCAGGCGGCTGATGGCGTTGCCAGCATTTCAGCTCGTCAAGTTGCAAGTAGTTGCAAGTTTCAACTTGTGTCATCGTGAATCTTTGGTCTAAACTGGGCTTAAAGCCCCAAACGCACAGGGAGTGTCAGTCAGACACTCGCGTTTGGAAGCTCACCCATTATTTGAAATGGCCGAACACGCACCAAGAGCGTTCTGACGCGCGTCAAACTGCCTTGTTGCCCGCACTCCGAAACTGTTTCCATTTTGGAGCGTCAAATGAGGTTCCAGCAGCCGCAACCAAAGCGCTCTGAGCTCCCCCCCTCCCTCTCCGCCCACTTCCATCCCCGTCTGTCTCGCCATGCTCCTCAAACAAATATCATGGCAGTTTAAATACAGCAAGCATGTAAATACGCTACAGACGGAAGCCCGTCTTTTATTGTCACACGAACACTACAACACATGCATGCGGCCACAACACACACTCATGTTGACGGTGGCCGGTGAAATATGTCCTCTGCATTTGACCCATCCAGGCTTGTCCTTTCCTCCAGGGGGCAGGCCAGGAGCAGTGGTCGCTTTTTCTTTCCAGCGCCC
>NC_139637.1:27945620-27950620 GCF_964638095.1 Poromitra crassiceps
GCCTATTATGTTATCAATGAGGAAATCCATTAGTCATGTGATCAGCTGTAGGCCTATAAGATCAGAGCCATGTGTGAGTGAACGAGCAGCATAGCAAAACTAGCAGTAACGCCTATTCTAATATGACCTAATCAGGGCCTGAAATTCAGCGCGGGTTTGTGGGTATCGCGCCTATTTCCGGCAATTCCCGCCCATTTTGAATTGATAAAGTCGGACTGGTCCCGCAGCGTTTGCGAGGGCCGAATGTCTATTGTTAAGCCGATGTTGCAGAACGTTAGCTGAATGCAGACAACTGGCCCGGACGCATTACACGCTGCACCCAACTCCCACAGTAGTTCCGACGGCTACGCTAGTCAAAACATAGCTCTCTGTCCTCTCTCCACAACAACGCTCTTCTATATGGTTGATTTCTCGCTGGATACAGACAGGCAGCTTGTGAACTTGATTGCAAACATGATTGATCGCTGGCTAAAACGTAAATCTATCGTCGTCCGAAGGGCGATCCGCTCAGAAAACCAAAACCAAAACCAAAACAGGACAAGTCTAAGAAAGCACTTCTAGCGGTACCGTATGGGTACTCCATGCATTTTGATATACATCTAGAAACGTGACATGCTGGTATGAGTACTCGATGCATTTTGAAGTATCGAGCGAAAATAACCCAGTACCAGTAGTAACTTCTCCTGTCAAAAAGACACTAAAAACAACTGAGAATGAGAATTGAGAATGTTGGTTGTTGTTGTTGTTGATGTTTAAAATGACACTGCTCAAATAACACTGGCACAGTTTAGTACACTTATATAGAATACATATTTCAACAATTTGAACACTTTGAAAATGTATTATTTGTGTACAAAATCATTTGGAGGAGGAGATGTAGAAATTGTAGAAATGTATTTATTTGTTGGAGGATAAGCCCCTTGAGATGCAGCGTCTCGTTTACGAGGGGGTCCTCATTGAACACAAAACATAGACCATAACATTTACATACAAGACAAATAATTAACAAAAACAATGAACAAATACAGATGTGGGGGCATTTTACTCACCAGCCTGCTTCCATTCACATGATGGGTATTGAATGAAGTAGAGTGAAGTACTCAACAGGTATCGCTGTGACATTCAGGGGAGTGGGATTGGTACTGGGATCATCATTTTTTAAACAATAGACCTTATTCGATAACCCCGGACGCTGGACGGCACCATATTGTTGACACACCGCAGCCGTAACGTAGTCTGGCCGAGCGTATAGCAACAGTTATGGCTTCGTCAAAGAGAAGTGATGAAAAAATAAGTTTGGTCGGAGGTGCGGACCCCTATAAAAAACTGACATATAACTCATTATATTGACAGGTATAACGTACCGGACATTGTGAATACAGTGTTGGCATAGCTAGGCTACACGTCTCAGGAGCTGAAGGCTTTCAAATCCCTTGAGTCCTAGCGTTATAACTATTTCATCTGTGGCAATTGGTCTGACATTTTTACTTTTGTGCCACCAACGACATCATCATCATCATCATCATTAGGGCTGGGTTCAAAAAATCGATTCTCCGATTTTGAATCGATTTTTATTTTAATCCTCGATTATCGATTCATATGTCCAGAGATCGATTTTTTTTCAATAAAAAAATAAAAAAATAAAAAATAATAATAATTAATAAACAGGCTAAAATATTATGCTGTGTGTGGTAGTTGAAACATAGTTTCAAGTTGACGTTTATTTATGTTTGTAGTTGAAACAAAAACATAAATACTGTAGGCTCCATGAATGGAAATGTTTGATCATTAATATCTACTTTTAGAAATTATATAGGCTGAAATCAAATCACTGTGCATAATTGTCAAAGTGTCTTTATTGACAGATGAAAAGGCTGTTATTTACCCTTTGTCACCACCTGGTGAGTAAATATATGTGTAACTAAAACCATTAAAATTGACAACAGGTCTGCAACTTTTTTTCCCCGTGTATCTACTTGGCTGGTTGGGAACCCCTGTGTTACATAACTGGACATGTAATTCAGGGTACAGATCAAAAAACATTTTGAAACATATTGAAATCGATCGAATCCGAATCGAATCGAAATTAATCGATTCGCAACCTTGTGAATCGGAATCGAATCGATTCTTGAAATTTGAACCAATACCCAGCTCTAATCATCATCAAACATCGTCATGACAGCAAAGGTAAATAATCTTAACGTTAAATGTTTGTTTGATTTGACGCTTGCTTGCATGAGCCCAATGTTTGCTACTAACGTTAGCCTCTAGTCTCTTTCCCTTCACGTTTGTGGACAGTAGCTAGTAGCTAACACCTGGGCTTTTATTGCTGCTATTACTACAGCCGTGTATTATTACACAGTACACTATCGCTGTTGTGAAATAGCTCCTGACGCAGTAAAAACGGCATTAAATAGGCTAGTAAGTAACGTTGGCTAGCATCATAAGCTATGACAGCTGTCAGTCACTTTTAAACAGCGCGCTGCGGAATGTCAACAATATGGCGGCGGTGGGCGTGCCCGTACGTGAGTTACGTCATTTGAATAAGGTCTATACCCAGAATTACAATGTATTTATGGTTCAGAAACATTGGTATTCTATGTATCCATGGATTGCAGAAACGTACAATAACAATGTTTTATTCTGGACCAGGCAGACCGAGCCAGCTGGATGCTAATATACACTATTACTGATAGCATCTTCAGCTCATCAATGACCTGATCGATCAGTAATGTGATCGGCTGGATATTATGGGATGCACATGGAGATGTATGCACCGAAGCAGGACGATAACAGCAGCCAGTAGCCTGTGTGTGTGTGTGTGTGTGTGTGTGTGTCCCAATACACGTTTTCACCAAGTGCATCTTTAGCCGATCAATAATGGAATCACTTAGTAATGTGATCGGTTGTATAATAAAGGATAAAAATAGGATATGTGAGAAGCAGCAGCCAGACAGAGTTCTGCTCCACCATAACCCAGATACATATAATTATTATACATGTTTACCAACAGGATCCTTAAAGGAATAGGACTGACGTTTTGGTGTGTGGTTGTATGAGGTACTTGCAGACAGTCAGTGAACTACATGCAGTAGTCTTGGTGTGTGGTTGTATGACTACTAGTATATTGACTGTCTGCAAGTACCTCATACAACCACACACCAAAACTACTGCATGTAGTATACTGACTGTCTGCAAGTACCTCATACAACCACACACCAAAACTACTGCATGTAGTATACTGACTATCTGCAAGTACCTCATACAACCACACACCAAAACTACTGCATGTAGTATACTGACTGTCTGCAAGTACCTCATACAACCACACACCAAAACTACTGCATGTAGTATACTGACTATCTGCAAATACCTCATACAACCACACACCAAAACTACTGCATGTAGTATACTGACTGTCTGTAAGTATCTCATACAACCACACACCAAAACTACTGCATGTAGTATACTGACTGTCTGCAAGTACCTCATACAACCACACACCAAAACTACTGCATGTAGTACACTGACTGTCTGCAAGTACCTCATACAACCACACACCAAAACTACTGCATGTAGTACACTGACTGTCTGCAAGTACCTCATACAACCACACACCAAAACTACTGCATGTAGTACACTGACTGTCTGCAAATACCTCATACAACCACACATCAAAACTACTAATCATTTCTCTAGGCCTACTTTTTTTTTTAAATCAATTTCAGATAAATTATGGGCAATTCTGCAGTATTCCATGTTTTACAGTTGACTCCATTTTTATTAACAAAAACCATGATTCCGTCCGTTTTTTTCAGTTTTGTAGAAATCATATGGCAGATTTATGTGACCAAGCAGCCTAAACGCAATGTTATCAATGATATGATCAGTTATTATATAATGGATTAGTGGTGTGATCATAAAGGATAAAAACAGCCTGGGTGCTTTGATTTCTGTCCAGACTGACCTACAGGTGATCAATCAACCGATCGATCGGTAATGTGATCAGCTGAGTAACCACCAGGGATGGAAACGGAGATGTTTTGCATCCACCAGGCAGGCAGCCCCCCCCCCCCCCCCCCCCCCACACACACACACACATACACACACACACACGCATATGCACACACATACACACACACACACACACACACACACACACACACACACACACACACACACACACACACACACACACACACACACACACACGGCTGTGGTCACGTGGCGGAGGTGCCCCCCCGCTCCATTAGAATAGCTGGTGTTGGGTTGAGGGAGGATGAGGATGGTGTGGATGAAGAGCTACTGAGCTAGCGATAGCCTAGCTCTCTACGTGGGGTCCTGGAGGGTGGAGGGTCCTGGAGGGTCCCCACATTACAGCCATATGAAATCTGCATTCACGGAATGGTGAATGGGATTTCATATGGCCCCCCCCAGAGGGTCCACAGCAAACGGACAAATAGTTAAAACTCATGATTATTCCAATTAAAAGAAGTGAAGACAGAGAATTGTGATCATAGTTGATCTGTTATCTCTCTACAAAAATACAGACACACATACAGAGTTCTGCACTCAATCATCAAATATTCTCAGATTTGGGTCTGAGAGACTAAATCTCATCGAATGGGCTCTGGGCCTCTGATGTGGACTGGATTAGGCTCTGAGGTATGGAGAAGGTAGAGACTCAGTGGTCCAGGCTTAGGCTCTGAGGTATGGAGAAGGTAGAGAGTCAGTGGTCCAGGCTTAGGCTCTGAGGTATGGAGAAGGTAGAGTCAGTGGTCCAGGATTAGGCTCTGAGGTATGGAGAAGGTAGAGAGTCAGTGGTCCAGGCTTAGGCTCTGAGGTATGGAGAAGGTAGAGAGTCAGTGGTCCAGGTTTAGGCCCTGAGGTATGGAGAAGGTAGAGAGTCAGTGGTCCAGGATTAGGCTCTGAGGTATGGAGAAGGTAGAGAGTCAGTGGTCCAGGCTTAGGCTCTGAGGTATGGAGAAGGTAGAGTCAGT
>NC_139637.1:27960620-27965620 GCF_964638095.1 Poromitra crassiceps
CCAGGTGAGCCACCAGGTGAGCCACGAGGACGCAGGATTTCAGGGAGTTTTAACAATCTAGTGAATGTGTGATTACATGCAGGATTTGGAGGGGCGTCTGCGTCTTTAGATTGATTTGACCTCTACCTTGGTCTTCACTTCACCTCCAAATAGCATTAACACTTTGAGTGCCACGGCCCTTGGGCAAAAGGTGCTGTACTGTGCCACATAGGCCGCAATGCATTTTAATATAGCCATATAATTTTTTGTGTTCCTCTTATATGGACAACCAATAGCCTCAATGAAACTTTGAACCCTTCTGTTTCATAAAAAAAAAAAAAATGTGTTTATAAACCGTTCCATTTTGGAAATACACCCCTCTGAAAAAGAGTGTTTTCGACCGAAAGGAGCATGCTGAAATTAGTTTCTGAGATAATCACATCTTTATGTTAGAAAGGCGACAGAATGAATTCTGCTTTGAGTTGAACAAAATGCGAGCCTGCTGCTGCCTGGGTGTGTGTGTACTGTCAATGGTTGTATGCTGTTAGTGCCCTGCGTGCCCCACCCCCCTCCTCCTCCTCCTCCGTGGTGGGAGGAGTCGAGTGTCTCTGCTCTGCTGCGGTTTGCTCTGTTTGATCTGCACTGAAAAGTCCGCTGCCTGCACCCCCCGCTTTTTTACAGCATGTCCTCGGCTCCCCGCTGAGAATAATGTAACTTTTCATAAAGACGCTGGTGTCGCCGTGTCGGCAACTAAATCATATGGATGGACTATCGCAGCGGACACGGATGGGGCTCAATTGTGGCAGCAGATGACTGCTGTTCACAGGCACAGCTAACGACGTTATGCTTCAAGCATATCAATGGCGATTTCCGTTTCCTCATGACTTCTTCTCTCTTTTCTCCTGGCCTTTGTCTAATCGGGAGGGCACTGTCGCCACCTAAGGGTTCTGTAAAATGGGTTAGACACATTCAATAGCTCCCATATTGTAAGAGGCGATGTAAGAGGCTTAGATCGACATTCCCCCGTCAAAATATGAATTTGGAGTTATTGACGCCATTTGGCGTCGCTGGCAGCCTGCGGTAAATTTCTCTTGACGCCATATGGCGTCGCTGGCACTCAATGTGTTAAAAGGCCTTCAGCTTCCTGGAGCCTGAGACCTGAGGGTGACAGGATCATTAAGAGGCCTTCAGCGTGTGAAATGTGTTTTCCTGGAGCCTGAAGGTCCTTGCACACAGAGTCCGAATTGTTCGCTGCGTTTTGCGAAGATTCGCAACGAAAAGAAAACTACCGTGATCCTATTGATCCACAACTGGCAGTGTGTCTGTGTGGCTCTCTGTCTCTCTCCTCCCCCCCCCCCCCCCCCCCCCCTTCCCCATACACACACACACACACACACACACACACACACACCGCGTCCCGCATTCCAAGCTGGTCTGCAATCACCCGGCACATTCTGTCTTTTAATTCCGAATCTCTGTATTCCTGCTTTGCCATAAAATGCTTTGTGCTGGGAGACGAACTGAATTAACTTCTCAGACGCCATTTTTCATTGTGAATAGCAACACTACGGCGGCTCTGAGTGGTCAAACACCTGTCAAAACGATTTCATGGATGCGGAAAAACGCAGAAAATCGAACCTCGTCCGAAAACTTAAATGACGGACGTAATTGTCGGACTCGGTGTGTCAATGATGATTGACACAAATGAGGTCGTATTTTTTTTTTTTCCGTGCGTCAATTTCGGACGAAAAAACGGACTCTATGTGCAAGGACCTTGAGACCTGAGGGTGACAGGATCATTAAGAGGTCTTCAGCGTGTGAAATGTGTCTTCCTGGAGCCTGAGACCTGAGGGTGACACGATCATTTCTCAGAATAAAAGATGGAGAAGATCCCGGTCTTATCACAGAGGAGAAGGCGATATGGTTTGATTGATATTCATATTGAAGACGTTAAGCCCACCATCTCCTCAGACAGGAGATGGGACTTGTTTCTATGATGGACTGTGTGAAGGGCAGACAGACGGGGGTGTTTGGGAGCAGAGGAGGGCAGTTCAGGTGAAGGGGGGCGGGGGGGACTTCAGACTCGGTCTGAAGACTTATTTTAAACCGTGAACATGAATCTATTTCCATCCCTTTGAGTTAACAGACTGACTGAGTGGACAGACTGAACAGGTTTTAGCTTGTTTCTGAGTTACTGTGAGTTAACAGACTGACTGAGTGGACAGACTGAACAGGTTTTAGCTTGTTTCTGAGTTACTGTGAGTTAACAGACTGACTGAGTGGACAGACTGAACAGGTTTTAGCTTGTGTCTGAGTTAGTGTGAGTTAACAGACTGACTGAGTGGACAGACTGAACAGGTTTTTATCTTGTTTCTGAGTTAGTGTACTGTGAGTTAACAGACTGACTGAGTGGACAGACTGAACAGGTTTTAGCTTGTGTCTGAGTTAGTGTACTGTGAGTTAACAGACTGACTGAGTGGACAGACTGAACAGGTTTTTATCTTGTTTCTGAGTTAGTGTACTGTGAGTTAACAGACTGACTGAGTGGACAGACTGAACAGGTTTTAGCTTGTTTCTGAGTTAGTGTGAGTTAACAGACTGACTGAGTGGACAGACTGAACAGGTTTTAGCTTGTGTCTGAGTTAGTGTACTGTGAGTTAACAGACTGACTGAGTGGACAGACTGAACAGGTTTTAGCTTGTTTCTGAGTTAGTGTGAGTTAACAGACTGACTGAGTGGACAGACTGAACAGGTTTTAGCTTGTGTCTGAGTTAGTGTACTGTGAGTTAACAGACTGACTGAGTGGACAGACTGAACAGGTTTTAGCTTGTGTCTGAGTTAGTGTACTGTGAGTTAACAGACTGACTGAGTGGACAGACTGAACAGGTTTTAGCTTGTGTCTGAGTTAGTGTACTGTGAGTTAACAGACTGACTGAGTGGACAGACTGAACAGGTTTTAGCTTGTGTCTGAGTTAGTGTGAGTTAACAGACTGACTGAGTGGACAGACTGAACAGGTTTTATCTTGTGTCTGAGTTAGTGTACTGTGAGTTAACAGACTGACTGAGTGGACAGACTGAACAGGTTTTTATCTTGTGTCTGAGTTACTGTGAGTTAACAGACTGAGTTGGCCTGAAGGAGACTACCTGTAATTGGCTGTCACGGTTCTGTGCGGTTGTCCCATTGGCGCAACGAGGCATTTTTCTCACCCCAACATGGCGGCGACACTGTTGCCAAAAAAGCACCAGAGCTTCGTCTCTTGCCTTCGATGCTCTTTGATGCCGTTTCACTGTGACCGCTTCCTCTACAGTTTTTAATCTCTTCCGGGATTCAAACCGACGTCTTTCCAGTGGGTTCTATGTGTTGCAGCTCTGTGGTTCCTCCACCCTACAGATGGACAGTGTGTCTCTGTGTGAGTCTGTGGCCAAATTACCAATCTACCATCTTGTCCTAACTGAATTCATTAGAGTCTCAGCTGGACTGAATCACAGCAGTGTTCCAGTCACAAACCACTGGAAGGCTTTGAGTCAAGAAACCAGCGTTTCTTCACTGAGAAGACCCGAAACACAGATACCAACTAGGGATGCAGCGGTGTCCGTTTATCATCGATTATTTTTGACACTCCTATGTCAGGTGCTCTAAGAGTTTTGACTTTCTTCTTGACATGGAGTACCGCAGGAATGAATCCGGAAGACCTGGATGTTAGCACTTCTGGTTCCTACGTGGAAAAGTCAATGAAATAAGGTCTGTGGTGGGTAACAAACGTTTATGAAACAGCAGAGTTTGTATTCATCTTTTACACATAAGGACCACTTTTATGATTTTCGAAGCTTAACACCTTGATTGCCAGCGACGAGTGTAGTCGTCAAACACAATCCAGCTGTTCACTGCCAGCGACGAGTTGACTCGTCAAAAAAAATCGATTTTTTTTTTTTGACGGTGGGATGTGCATCGAACCCTTTTACATCTCTTATATAGGTATTGGACGTGTACAACGTGTACAACCCATTCCACCGACCCACTAAGTGGTGACAGTGCTTTCCTGACTAGAGGAAGGCAAGCAAAAAGCAGTGTGACTGAAGCCATTCTCATGAAGGTGGATTGGCGAAGGCGCTTTCATTTCGCGCTGATTGCTGGCGGTGCGGGATTGCAGATTTGCATAGTGGATTGCGGGTGGGACACACTTTGAAACACGCAGCATAAATATGACCAGAATCGCAAAAGCTTCATCAAAGCCCTCAACCAAAACTCCAAGAAGCGAGCGAGTCTAACCAGACTTCCTCAAAGAGCGGCCGCACAGACAGGCTCACACCCGCACAGCAGCAGCAAAGCAAACTGGTGACAAGCGGGGACTGCCCCCTAGTCCGACACCAAATTGGAAACAAATCCCATTCTAAAAGGCTTTTAGAATGGGATTTTCAACCCATTCTTTTTTGTTTCTTTTTCGCTATAATTTAGAGTAATTTAATTTCTATTCAGAAATTTATTTGAGAGGTCGAGAGTATGAGAAAGTGCATTTGCAAAGGTAGGAAAGTGCTTGTGACATGGCGCTGCAGCCAAAAAGAACGCCCACAGGAGGGAGGAGTTGAGCAGAGGGAAGTTTACTGCTGTTATGGAGGAAATTACTGTTCAAAACTATTGTTTAGGTCTTACTGATGCCAAAAATGAATGGTTAAAGTGACTGTTCTATCGGAATTTCACAAAAAGCCGTTTATCTCTAAATATTTTTTCTGATGCTGAAACCATGCTGTATTCAACTGCTAATGCTTACATAACTACTAACTCTACAAACTAACTCTTTTAGACAGAGAAAGCACACATTCTATTAGTTCTTTTTAGATGATTGATGTTCACGAAGTCGTAACAGAAGAGAAACCTCGGCTCTTGTAAAATGAGCCTAGAATCCTCAAAAAAACCCCTGGCAGAAGCTACCTACAGCAAGAAAAAAACGGCTGGCAGTCAATGTGTTAAAAGCATTTTCCGAAAACCTGTGATTTTCAGAAAACGCTTCAAAAGTCATCAA
>NC_139637.1:27970620-28000620 GCF_964638095.1 Poromitra crassiceps
ACCTGTAGACCACCACTCACCACAGAGGATATCTTCACCTGTAGACCACCACTCACCACAGAGGATATCTTCACCTGTAGACCACCACTCACCACAGAGGATATCTTCACCTGTAGACCACCACTCACCACAGAGGATATCTTCACCTGTAGACCACCACTCACCACAGAGGATACCTTCACCTGTAGACCACCACTCACCACAGAGGATATCTTCACCTGTAGACCACCACTCACCACAGAGGATATCTTCACCTGTAGACCACCACTCACCACAGAGGATATCTTCACCTGTAGACCACCACTCACCACAGACGATACCTTCACCTGTAGACCACCACTCACCACAGAGGATACCTTCACCTGTAGACCACCACTCACCACAGACGATACCTTCACCTGTAGACCACCACTCACCACAGACGATACCTTCACCTGTAGACCACCACTCACCACAGACGATACCTTCACCTGTAGACCACCACTCACCACAGAGGATATCTTCACCTGTAGACCACCACTCACCACAGACGATACCTTCACCTGTAGACCACCACTCACCACAGAGGATACCTTCACCTGTAGACCACCACTCACCACAGACGATACCTTTACCTGTAGACCACCACTCACCACAGAGGATACCTTCACCTGTAGACCACCACTCACCACAGAGGATACCTTCACCTGTAGACCACCACTCACCACAGAGGATACCTTCACCTGTAGACCACCACTCACCACAGACGATACCTTCACCTGTAGACCACCACTCACCACAGACGATACCTTCACCTGTAGACCACCACTCACCACAGACGATACCTTCACCTGTAGACCACCACTCACCACAGAGGATATCTTCACCTGTAGACCACCACTCACCACAGACGATACCTTCACCTGTAGACCACCACTCACCACAGAGGATACCTTCACCTGTAGACCACCACTCACCACAGACGATACCTTTACCTGTAGACCACCACTCACCACAGAGGATACCTTCACCTGTAGACCACCACTCACCACAGAGGATACCTTCACCTGTAGACCACCACTCACCACAGACGATACCTTCACCTGTAGACCACCACTCACCACAGAGGATTGATCAGAGAACAACGTGTGAAACTGCTGCGGGCGTATTCAAGTTTCAAGTTTCAATGCAAACATCTGTCACCTGCAATGCAAATCTTGTACTCAGAGTAGGGTTAGGGTTAGGGGCACGGATCAGAAAACCCACCGATCGGATCGCGTTTTTCGCATCAGCAAAAATATATATATATCAGCGGACCATTGACGTTCCGAACCGTGGGTGCTGATCCGTACGGGTCACGGATTATCCGTGATCCGTGCCAGCCCTAACTCAGAGCCTCAACTTCACTGTAGCAAAACATATATATATAGAAAAATGAATATCCATAAGAAGCAAGTTTCAAGCCGAGTAATTAAAATCAGATATAAGACATACTTAGTAAAAACAAGGCTTGCACAGCAATCAATCACACAAGACACAGAGTATCCCCACACATATTAAAAGTGTGCTATAGTGCAGTACTGATATGAGTTGGGTGGGTGGGTTCAATAGCCTGATGGCGTGAGGGGGAGAGAGAGAGAGAGAGAAAGCAGGAGCAGCCAGTCAACAGTTCAGCAGCCTGATGGCTTGGGGGGGAGAGAGAGAGAGAGAGAGAGAGAGAGAGAGAGAGAGAGAGAGAGAGAGAGAGAGAGAGAGAGAGAGAGAGAGAGAGAGAGAGAGAGAGAGAGAGAGAGAGAGAGAGAGAGAGAGAGGAGAGAAAGAAAGCAGGAGCAGCCAGTCAACAGTTCAGCAGCCTGATGGCTTGGGGGGGAGGGGGAGAGAGAGAGAGAGAGAGAAAGCGGGGGCAGCCAGTCAACAGTTCAGCAGCCTGATGGCTTGGGGGGGAGGGGGAGAGAGAGAGAGAGAGAGAGAGAGAGAGAGAGAGCAGAGAGAGAGAGCAGAGAGAAAGAAAGCAGGAGCAGCCAGTCAACAGTTCAGCAGCCTGATGGCTTGGGGGGGAGGGGGAGAGAGAGAGAGAGAGAAAGCAGGAGCAGCCAGTCAACAGTTCAGCAGCCTGATGGCTTGGGGGGGAGGGGGAGAGAGAGAGAGAGAGAAAGCAGGAGCAGCCAGTCAACAGTTCAGCAGC
The DNA here is from genome assembly GCF_964638095.1 of Poromitra crassiceps. Classification (NCBI taxonomy): domain Eukaryota; kingdom Metazoa; phylum Chordata; class Actinopteri; order Beryciformes; family Melamphaidae; genus Poromitra; species Poromitra crassiceps. Next base: position 27,972,785 of record NC_139637.1, read on the forward strand.
CTGATGGCTTGGGGGGGGAGGGGGAGAGAGAGAAAGCAGGAGCAGCCAGTCAACAGTTCAGCAGCCTGATGGCTTGGGGGGGAGGGGGAGAGAGAGAAAGCAGGAGCAGCCAGTCAACAGTTCAACAGCCTGATGGCTTGGGGGGGAGGGGGAGAGAGAGAAAGCAGGAGCAGCCAGTCAACAGTTCAGCAGCCTGATGGCTTGGGGGGGAGGGGGAGAGAGAGAAAGCAGGAGCAGCCAGTCAACAGTTCAGCAGCCTGATGGCTTGGGGGGGAGGGGGAGAGAGAGAAAGCAGGAGCAGCCAGTCAACAGTTCAGCAGCCTGATGGCTTGGGGGGTATTGAGAGAAACACAGCGATAGAGAGGTCCTCTGATAGCTGATTATGTCTTTTCATTTAGCCTACTAATTAGAGATGGGCATTTCTAGCAAGAACACTAGTCGAAAGTCGCTGGGCCAAAGTCGACTTTTAGTCTAAATTCACCCACTTTTTTTTCTTTTTTTTTGCCAGTCAAATTGGATGGTCTCCCCTGATTCTAAGTATAGTTAAATCACTTGGTTTGACCAAGTAAAACAATTTCTATAAGCATTTTACACAAGGTCTATGGAAAAATTAATGCGGGATGAAATCCCATGGACAGTGACTTTGGCACTCTTATTGTCAATAGGCAGCCAGACCTACACTAGCCGTTAGCAACGTTAGCATTAGTGTAGCGCTGAGATGGCTCAGGGAACAGTAGACAGAATATCAGCTTTTCTTCATGCAGTAACAAGCCTTGAAACATTTTCCTTGTGGCTGAGTGTTGCTGAAATATAGACAGTTTAAGACCATTTCTACTACATTTCTAGTGTTTCTAGAGCTACTGGGTGCTGCACTGCTGTCAGCCACCAGTTGAGCCTAGAGCCGTTCTGCTCCAGCGTGCACTGCGCAGCTCTGGTGCGCAGCTCCTACGGCAACGTCACATGGACAAACAGAGTCATTCTTAAAGAGACAGGCGCAGATACTATATATATATATATATATATATATATATATATATATATAATAATAATAATAAAACGATTTTCGACTTTCAATAATAAAAGTCGATCTTGATAATAAAAACTATTATTAGAATATTTCAAAAATATTTCCCTATCCCTACTACTAATGTCAACATTGTTTGAGAATAAATATCCTTCTATAACCTACTTACTCAAAGTGTATGCACAGAGAATTCCTCCTGTTGCAGTCATGGATTAGATCGCTTTTTGCTTTCATTCCAGCCTTTACCCTTTGTGCTGCTGTGACGGCTGTAAGTCCTCCTTATTCCTGCGATGGTGTTGAGTTAGTGAAAATATGCTATTTCAATATCTCCGTCTGGTGCAGGCTAGTAGCTTATCACATGTATTGTAAACTGACTGTATTTATAGAGCACATTTTATATAGTCTTATCGACTAGCCAAAGCGCTTTTACATGGATACCTCACATTCACCCATTCACACACCCACATGTTATAATATTCCTGTAGGGGGTTATGGATTTGTTGTGATATAGGCTATTTAGTAGGCTATAAATGCACAGGAATAGTGATAATAGGAATAGTTACTATAGTTGTTTTTGGTAAGGGAACGCACAACTGGTGAGACTGCAGTAACAGAGTCATTTTTTTATAGATTTTTTTTACTTGCTCAACGCACGCTCAAGCGTCCGTTCAGGATTCAGTCCTATTTTCCAAGCAGGAAGCAGGAAGCTGCCAGGCATGAAGTCAATGAAAGTTGTGGGCGGGTTCAAGGCTCACCGAGCGAGGCGCTGAGAGGAAAAGAGGAAAAGGCTTCTCGTGTGACCGGTTAAGCGTCAGCTCAGCTTGAGCCTGCCTCAAGCTTCAGTTCTGCTTATGTTAAGTGCCAGGTTTGAACAAAGGCTTAGGGTCTAGCAGGCTCAACTCTGATGACAACAGTCAAACATTCAGGCTAACACCCCGGCTTACAGCACTGTCGTAACACTCTTAAAGGGCCAAAACAAAAGACGCCACCAGCGCTAAACGCCAGGTGCGTTCATTAAAAGAGGAGCACGTTTAGCGCGTCCTTACATAGAGAATGAATTGCAGAAAGACGCTGGCCGCTCCAAAAAGGCTTTTGGTGTGAATGTCCCCCAAATCTGTGAGAGAAAAAACGCCTAACTGAGAACAAACTGATACGAAAGATTTTTCAAATGGATTCTATGAGCTTTGGGCATGTTCAATAACGTACTAAAAGTCTACCCAAAGGACAAATCAGGAAAATGATCATTTTCAAGATGGCGTCCGAGATGGAGCTGAAAATGGCTATATCTCAATAGCTGTGTTTCCATTACAGTTTTTCGCAAAATAATTGCGATATTTCTACAACTTCGACAATGTACAATTGCGACTTGTAGGCGTTTCCATTGAAGTTGAGTTTGGTCTGACGGCGAGCACACCTGAACGCAATTCCCGTTACCAGCAGCTGCCACAGTGATTACGCACGGGGATCTGCCCATATCCCGTCCCCTGCATGCTCAAATCCAACCAATGGTCAATGCAAATCACAACATGAAGTTACAACACATATAAACGAGCCTGATTATCAATTCAAAAGAACATGTTGCTGGCTGCGGTGAATGCAGTGAGCGCGACAGGCAGAGGAAAAAAGGTAGCCTAATACAACTTGTCCCATTTTAGAGATGGAGGGGGGAAAAGGCTGATTTGCTGCAATAGTCAGAATGTCGTGTATTATAATTATAACATTGCACCTGAAACGTGTGTAATGTATTAATCACTTCAGTCAACAGCACCGCACCGGTGTGTGCTTTTCATCCCCGGTCATCTCGCGCTGTGCCAAATGCGCGCACACAGGCATGGATCGATTTCTGCCATTAAACATGATCTATTTTCCGGCTCCGCTTTTGCACAACACTCGTCTTTCTGCTAGGTAGCGTTGCTTCAAAGTTTTCCACTTGCTGCGGAGGTTTTGTCACGGTTTATCGAACCCTTTCTCCCTCATTTTTTTTCATTTTCCGCTCCTTTTCCAAAGGAGAAGATGGGTCACATGACATGCAAATGCTGAAAAAGTGTTTCCATTACACTTTTGCGATAAACTGCTATATCGACACTATGAGAGCGCAAATTTTTTTTGCGATATTTGGGAGCTTTTTCGAAATTTACGTGTTTCCATTACCCAATTTCTATTGCGATATTTAGATTTTGCGCATTTCTGAGGGTAATGGAAACACGACTAATGACTATTCAACCTAGAAAGGTGGTTTTGGTGTCTAACTCCAAGGTTTTAGGGCTCAAGGAATACAACTGAATCACTGAAATTACCATCAGTTATTTATTTATGGACAAATCCAAGATGGCGTCCCAAGAGGGGGCCCCATATTCCGCTGTGATCCCTGACTTCGCAAATAATGCTTTTTTCCAGTGAGGCATTGCCTATCCTACTCTTCCTCTGATTGGACACGTTCAGGTTTCCTTTGTTGCTGGGCTGGTTCTGATTGGATAAGACTATCAGGCTAAGCTAGAGCCATATGAAATCCGTTTTATTTTTTTCCAAATTCCATTTTATTTTTTCCCAAATTCCGTTTTTTCCATTTTAATTGTTCTGAATTCTGTGTTTTGCTTTTTACGCTCATTTTACCATCAGAAATAGTGTCTAATATGTGGGGATGAATAAATGTCCACAATTTAATAAGATATAACAATCAATTTACACAACAGTGCACTATTTTTAACAAGTGATTCAAGTCAGAAATACAGTAGATGACTGCACAAAACATTCTATATCATTTTTATGTTTGTAAAGTGCTTTTAAGCTTCTCATTGTGTGCTTCAAGTAAAGAAAAAACAACTGTAAACAAAACATTCACTTCAAACATAAGAAGATGCTTCAAATACTATTTTATTTTGAAAGTTACAACAGGAAGTGGGGGTGTTTATCTTTGCTAACTTGAACGAGTCAACGTGAGTCTAGAAAAAGAAGAAATTGTGTAAAAACGGCAAGTGTCAACTGAATAAGAATACACAGCCACAATTGAAACTTTTCCAGCTTGTCCATCATGTCCAAAAGTGGATATTTTTCGTCTTTCATTCCCTGTTGCATCACTACAGTCGGAAGGCTTGACTAGGAAGGCAAGTAACATCAAGGTCTAACGATGCAGAATCATTCACAGCTGAGATCTAACGCTAACGTTATAGGCTACTTCACCGCTATTGCTGGAATGCTTGGAATGCACTTGTTAATGCGCTCGTTAACTATAGTTACGTTACTGCAGAGTGACAGAGTCCACTGTATAGCTGCGTGTGAGACGTCACCTTATTAACATTATATATTGAATTTCAGCCCAATTATGGCAAATTCTGCAGTATTCCACGTTTTACAGTAGATTCCACTTTTATTGGTCAATTCCGTGATTCTGTCCGCGATTCTGTTAACGCGGATTTCATATGGCTCTAGCTAAGCCAATCAGAGGCAGAGCGGGGCATAGTAGGCGATGGCCTCGGCCGACCGGTGTTTATCCAGATTTTCAAAGTAAAAGCTCACGCAGAGTCCGTCTCCCCCCTCTCTCTCTCTCCCCCCTCCCCTCTCTCTCTCTCCCCCCTCCCCTCTCTCTCTCTCCCCTCCCCTCTCTCTCTCTCTCCCTCCCGCTCTCCTATTAAATTAACAGTAGCCCAGTGTGATGGCAGATGTGTAATTGCAGGTTGGTTTGTCTCTAGAGAGCTCAGTCTTATATTTAGGCCAAAGACAAAGTGAACCAGCAGACAGACAGACAGGCAGGCAGACAGGCAGGCAGACAGACAGACAGACAGACAGGCAGACAGACAGACAGGCAGGCAGGCAGGCAGGCAGACAGACAGGCAGACAGACAGACAGACAGACAGACAGACACACAACAGACAGACAGACAGACAGACACACAACAGGCAGACAGACAGACAGACAGACAGACAGACATGATATAGGAGCATTAGTATAGATTGCTTTCTGTATTACCGCCGGCATGATCGGGCGTCCATACGGGCGCAATTGGCCGTGTCTGCGGGTGGGAAGCTGGATTCTATGAGGCCATTTACACCTGGCGTTAACATGTGTTTTCTGTGATCAGATTGCAATCAGATTGTGTTTGATCACTTGAAATGCCAGGTGTAAACACCCCCAAAACGCATTGAAGATGGATTGCAATCTGATCGGCCAAACCACCTCCGGAGGTGGTCAGGGATGCATTGTGTAGAATGTGTACACATTGAACACAAGTGTAAATGCAATGTGATCTCTTAATCTGGATACAGCAACTTTATGTGGATTGAGAGGACAACCATTTCTGCCATCAGATTGCAATCTGATGGCAGAAAAGGCATGTTAACGCCAGGTGTAAATGGCCTCTATGTGTCCTGGTCACTGCACTACTGCCTCCTCTGGTCAGCTCCTCTCAGCTCTCCCAGAGCTGCTATGGAGAATGGAGAAAAGTGAGTATATCAGAGGGTTGGATGCTGCTCCACACTGCAGGTATCACCAGAAGATTACAAAACATATAAGATATCTGATCCATATACAATGAAGAGAAGACATCTGTCCAGCAACTTGTCAGATGTTATGTATGGGGGTATTATGTCAGCCACCTTCATTTACATGGTGCCCCTGAGCAAGGCAGTGAACCCAGCCTGACCTGTGTGTGTGTGTGTGTGTGTGTGTGTGTGTGTGTGTGTGTGTGTGTGTATGTGTGTGTGTGTGTGTGTGTGTGTCCTCAACACACAATGCAGCTTTGTTGCCCGGCGACCGCTGCTCTGCATTTCAAACAGAGGGACAGTCAGAGAGACGGGGGGAGGGCAGGAGGGGTGAGATGGGTCAGAGAGAGGGACACTGGGAGAGAGAGGGGGGAGGGAGGGGCAGTGTGTGTGTGAGAGACAGACAGACAAACAGACAGACAGACAGACAGACAGGGTGTGTTTGTTTCACAGCTCCTGAGAGAGAGAGAGAGAGAGAGAGAGAGTGCGCCTGTGTGTGTGTGTGGGTGCGCCTGTGAGAGAGAGAGAGAGAGAGAGAGAGAGAGAGAGAGAGAGAGAGAGAGAGAGAGAGAGAGTGTGTGTGTGTGTTAGTGATGCCACGGTGTGAACATTTTCCCACCGAATGATAAGCACGTGACCAGACCGGTGTTACCGGGAACACCGGGAAATGTAAACAATAGGATTGTTAGTTCCTACTAGTGCATGTTGTTCCCGGGAACAATAACAGTGAGACACCAGTCGGGTATCCATAGCAGCTAGACTAGAGCGAACGTTACATTATATGTATGTTGATAATACAAGTTTTAAAGTAAGCAAGAGTCTCTCTCTGTGTGTCTCTCTCTCTCTGCCCAGCCTGTCTGTCTCTCTCTCTCTCTCTCTGCCCAGCCTGTCTGTCTCTCTCTCTCTCTCTCTGCCCAGCCTGTCTGTCTCTCTCTCTGCCCAGCCTGTCTCTGTCTCTGTCTCTGTCTCTCTCTGCCCAGCCTGTCTCTGTCTCTCTCTCTCTCTCTCTGCCCAGCCTGTCTGTCTCTCTCTCTGCCCAGCCTGTCTCTGTCTCTCTCTGCCCAGCCTGTCTGTCTCCCTCTCTGCCCAGCCTGTCTCTGTGTCTCTCTCTCTCTGCCCAGCCTGTCTCTGTCTCTGTCTCTCTCTCTCTCTGCCCAGCCTGTCTCTGTCTCTGTCTCTCTCTGCCCAGCCTGTCTCTGTCTCTGTCTCTCTCTCTCTCTGCCCAGCCTGTCTGTCTCTCTCTCTGCCCAGCCTGTCTCTGTCTCTGTCTCTCTCTCTCTCTGCCCAGCCTGTCTGTCTCTCTCTCTGCCCAGCCTGTCTGTCTCTGTCTCTCTCTGCCCAGCCTGTCTCTGCCCAGCCTGTCTGTCTCTCTCTCTGCCCAGCCTGTCTCTGTCTCTGTCTCTGTCTCTCTCTGCCCAGCCTGTCTCTGTCTCTCTCTCTGTCTCTCTGCCCAGCCTGTCTCTGTCTCTCTCTCTGTCTCTCTCTCTGCCCAGCCTGTCTCTCTCTGTCTCTCTGCCCAGCCTGTCTCTGTCTCTCTCTCTGTCTCTCTCTCTGCCCAGCCTGTCTCTCTCTCTGTGTCTCTACATGACCCGTCTCTGATCTAGTTCCTGTGTTCTGCCTGTTGCTAATTTAGTCTTCCTACAGTAAATGTTGTTGTAGTGGAGCCCAGCTACTTGGCTCAGGGCTGTAATGTAAATATGTGACATGAGTCACATGATTTTAGATGGGTCAAAGTCATATTTCTGGTGTATCTTGTCCATTCTATGGCCAGACGAGTTGTAATATATTGTCATGTCATGGTGTTTTGGGGTCATTAATAAACAAGATTGATTCTGTTATTTTTCTATCATTGTTTGAGGTAGTGCTATTTTACATTGAAGTCAACGGAGGGGGGGCTTGTGTTGCTTGTGTTGCCCCCCTAAAAGGGGGCGGGCCCGAATTGCCAATCTGATGTATGCCCAACACCGTACGGCAACTCTCGAGGGACACACACAACTCTCGAGGGACACACACAACTCTCGAGGGACACACACAACTCTCGAGGGACACACACAACTCTCGAGGGACACACACAACTCTCGAGGGACACACACAACTCTCGAGGGACACGCACAACTCTCGAGGGACACACACACTCTCGAGGGACACACACACCTCTCGAGGGACACACACAACTCTCGAGGGACACACACAACTCTCGAGGGACACACACACACTCTCGAGGGACACACACACCTCTCGAGGGACACACACAACTCTCGAGGGACACACACACACTCTCGAGGGACACACACACCTCTCGAGGGACACACACAACTCTCAACTCTCGAGGGACACACACACACTCTCGAGGGACACACACACACACACACACACACAGCCTTGCATACAGATGCAGTAAACACAGAGAGGTCTGTTATTACCTGTTGGTCCCACCGGAGTCGGCTCTCATTTGGCAAAGACTCTGTCTCTCTCTCTCTCTCTGCCCAGCCTGTCTCTCTCTGCCCAGCCTGTCTCTGTCTCTCTCTCTCTCTCTGCCCAGCCTGTCTCTGTCTCTCTCTCTCTCTCTGTCCCTGTGTCTCTGCCCAGTCTGTCTCTCTCTCTCCCTGTGTCTCTGCCCAGTCTGTCTCTCTCTCTCCCTGTGTCTCTACCCAGCCTGTCTCTCTCTGTCCCTGTGTCTCTGCCCAGTCTGTCTCTCTCTGTCCCTGTGTCTCTGCCCAGTCTGTCTCTCTCTGTCCCTGTGTCTCTGCCCAGTCTGTCTCTCTCTGTCCCTGTGTCTCTGCCCAGCCTGTCTCTCTCTGTCCCTGTGTCTCTGCCCAGCCTGTCTCTCTCCCTGTGTCTCTGCCCAGCCTGTCTCTCTCTGTCCCTGTGTCTCTGCCCAGTCTGTCTCTCTCTGTCCCTGTGTCTCTGCCCAGCCTGTCTCTCTCTCTCTCCCTGTGTCTCTGCCCAGTCTGTCTCTCTCTGTCCCTGTGTCTCTGCCCAGTCTGTCTCTCTCTGTCCCTGTGTCTCTGCCCAGTCTGTCTCTCTCTGTCCCTGTGTCTCTGCCCAGTCTGTCTCTCTCTGTCCCTGTGTCTCTGCCCAGTCTGTCTCTCTCTGTCCCTGTGTCTCTGCCCAGTCTGTCTCTCTCTCTCCCTGTGTCTCTGCCCAGTCTGTCTCTCTCTCTCCCTGTGTCTCTGCCCAGTCTGTCTCTCTCTCTCCCTGTGTCTCTGCCCAGTCTGTCTCTCTCTCTCCCTGTGTCTCTGCCCAGTCTGTCTCTCTCTCTCCCTGTGTCTCTGCCCAGTCTGTCTCTCTCTGTCCCTGTGTCTCTGCCCAGTCTGTCTCTCTCTGTCCCTGTGTCTCTGCCCAGTCTGTCTCTCTCTGTCCCTGTGTCTCTGCCCAGTCTGTCTCTCTCTGTCCCTGTGTCTCTGCCCAGCCTGTCTCTCTCTGTCCCTGTGTCTCTGCCCAGTCTGTCTCTCTCTGTCCCTGTGTCTCTGCCCAGCCTGTCTCTCTCTGTCCCTGTGTCTCTGCCCAGTCTGTCTCTCTCTGTCCCTGTGTCTCTGCTCAGTCTGTCTCTCTCTGTCCCTGTGTCTCTGCCCAGCCTGTCTCTCTCTGTCCCTGTGTCTCTGCCCAGTCTGTCTCTCTCTGTCCCTGTGTCTCTGCCCAGTCTGTCTCTCTCTGTCCCTGTGTCTCTGCCCAGTCTGTCTCTCTGTCCCTGTGTCTCTGCCCAGTCTGTCTCTCTCTGTCCCTGTGTCTCTGCCCAGCCTGTCTCTCTCTGTCCCTGTGTCTCTGCCCAGCCTGTCTCTCTCTGTCCCTGTGTCTCTGCCCAGTCTGTCTCTCTCTGTCCCTGTGTCTCTGCCCAGTCTGTCTCTCTCTGTCCCTGTGTCTCTGCCCAGCCTGTCTCTCTCTGTCCCTGTGTCTCTGCCCAGTCTGTCTCTCTCTGTCCCTGTCTCTCTGCCCAGTCTGTCTCTCTCTGTCCCTGTGTCTCTGCCCAGTCTGTCTCTCTCTGTCCCTGTGTCTCTGCCCAGTCTGTCTCTCTCTGTCCCTGTGTCTCTGCCCAGTCTGTCTCTCTCTGTCCCTGTGTCTCTGCCCAGTCTGTCTCTCTCTGTCCCTGTGTCTCTGCCCAGTCTGTCTCTCTCTGTCCCTGTGTCTCTGCCCAGTCTGTCTCTCTTTGTCCCTGTGTCTCTGCCCAGTCTGTCTCTCTTTGTCCCTGTGTCTCTGCCCAGCCTGTCTCTCTCTCTCCCTGTGTCTCTGCCCAGTCTGTCTCTCTTTGTCCCTGTGTCTCTGCCCAGTCTGTCTCTCTCTCTCCCTGTGTCTCTGCCCAGCCTGTCTCTCTCTCTCCCTGTGTCTCTGCCCAGTATGTCTCTCTCTGTCCCTGTGTCTCTGCCCAGTCTGTCTCTCTCTGTCCCTGTGTCTCTGCCCAGCCTGTCTCTCTCTGTCCCTGTGTCTCTGCCCAGCCTGTCTCTCTCTCTCCCTGTGTCTCTGCCCAGTCTGTCTCTCTCTCTCCCTGTGTCTCTGCCCAGCCTGTCTCTCTCTCTCTCCCTGTGTCTCTGCCCAGTCTGTCTCTCTCTCTCCCTGTGTCTCTGCCCAGCCTGTCTCTCTCTCTCCCTGTGTCTCTGCCCAGTCTGTCTCTCTCTCTCCCTGTGTCTCTGCCCAGCCTGTCTCTCTCTCTCCCTGTGTCTCTGCCCATCCTGTCTCTCTCTCCCTGTGTCTCTGCCCAGTCTGTCTCTGTCTCTCTCCCTGTCTCTCTGCCCAGCCTGTCTCTCTCTCTCCCTGTGTCTCTGCCCAGCCTGTCTCTCTCTCTCCCTGTGTCTCTGCCCAGTCTGTCTCTCTCTCTCCCTGTGTCTCTGCCCAGCCTGTCTCTCTCTCTGTGTCTCTGCCCAGCCTGTCTCTCTCTCTCTCCCTGTGTCTCTGCCCAGTCTGTCTCTCTCTCTCCCTGTGTCTCTGCCCAGTCTGTCTCTCTCTCTCCCTGTGTCTCTGCCCAGCATGTCTCTCTCCCTGTGTCTCTGCCCAGCCTGTCTCTCTCTCTCTCTTTGTCTCTGCCCAGTCTGTCTCTCTCTCTCCCTGTGTCTCTGCCCAGCCTGTCTCTCTCTCTCTCCCTGTGTCTCTGCCCAGTCTGTCTCTCTCTCTCCCTGTGTCTCTGCCCAGCCTGTCTCTCTCCCTGTGTCTCTGCCCAGCCTGTCTCTCTCTCTCTCTTTGTCTCTGCCCAGTCTGTCTCTCTCTCTCCCTGTGTCTCTGCCCAGCCTGTCTCTCTCTCTCTCCCTGTGTCTCTGCCCAGCCTGTCTCTCTCTCTCTCTTTGTCTCTGCCCAGTCTGTCTCTCTCTCTCCCTGTGTCTCTGCCCAGCCTGTCTCTCTCTCTCTCCCTGTGTCTCTGCCCAGTCTGTCTCTCTCTCTCCCTGTGTCTCTGCCCAGCCTGTCTCTCTCTCTCCATGTGTCTCTGCCCAGTCTGTCTCTCTCTCTCCCTGTGTCTCTGCCCAGTCTGTCTCTCTCTCTGTGTCTCTGCCCAGCCTGTCTCTCTCTCTCTCCCTGTGTCTCTGCCCAGCCTGTCTCTCTCCCTGTGTCTCTGCCCAGCCTGTCTCTCTCTCTCTCTGTGTCTCTGCCCAGTCTGTCTCTCTCTCTCTCTCTCTGTGTCTCTGCCCAGTCTGTCTCTCTCTCTCCCTGTGTCTCTGCCCAGCCTGTCTCTCTCCCTGTGTCTCTGCCCAGCCTGTCTCTCTCTCTCCCTGTGTCTCTGCCCAGCCTGTCTCTCTCTCTCCCTGTGTCTCTGCCCAGTCTGTCTCTCTCTCTGTCTGCAGCTGCTTTATGCACACAGAGCTGTACAGCTGTTCCACTTCACCTCAAAATGATCTTCAGCTTGCCTTCATGCATCTCCATGCCTCTGCAGTACGTCCTCTGGTGATAATGCTATAATGATAAATGTGTTGGAACATAAAGAGTTTTGGGTAGCCTACGTTGTCTTGGAGACTTTAATGGGTTACCAGTTTCTGCGTTGTCGGCTTTCGTCTTTTCTCCTCTGATCTTCTTAACGACCAGCTGCACTGTTGACAGCTGCTGCGCGTACATGATACGGCGTCATCGTATCGGCGATGTTTGGTGGTTTCGTTCATCATACAGTAGCCTACACCAGGGATACTCAACTTGCTTTGCCCGGGGGCCACTTTCGTGAAATGATAGAAGGCCAGGGGCCAGTTAATAAACAAACAATATACATTTTTCTGTAGCGGATTGTAGGTGTCAGCCGGAGTTTAGTCTGACAATGTTGTGCACACCGGATAGTTACTTAGGTTAAGTTACATACATAAGTGCCTGGGTAGCAAGCAGACGGTGGTATTTGACAATTTAGCAGCTAAATCATAGATTATTGAAAGATATTCCATATTCCAGACTGAAATGCTGTGTGAATGTGAGTATTGGCCAGAATTACATGAACATTTGGACACTTATTCAGCGGGTATCTTGCATGTTGCGTTCAGGTGCACTGTAATTTGTTTTTTTTTTGCAATTCCATCGCGGGCCACACAGGGGACCTGTGTAGGCCAGTTGAGTATCACTGGCCTACACTATAACCTGCACATAAGAATATTATAGAATATATATACTTGATAGGAAGAGCTGGGTGGAAATGTAATTGTAGACTATTTTAATAGACCTGGTGACTTTTTTATTTGTCCGACTTTGATTAATTATAATAACAGAAATTCAGCGGCCATGGTTCACGCCTCATTTCAATCCGGGAGGGGTGGATGCTATCTGAAAGCTATCTGAAAGCACACTCTGTGGCGGGAATATGGCGGTGCTGCTTGGTTCTGTGTGAAAGAACTTTCTGCTGCCGTAGCTTCTGAACGTAGCCTTCTCTGTGTAAAAGTGGCTCGTGAGTGACTGCGTTGACATGGACATGAGTATCCCGGTTATTATTATCGGGGCTTTGACGTATCTGCCCGGTGCTTTTCTGAAAAGTTGAACATTTGTGAGCTTTCAGAAGCGCTCGGCTCAGAGGAGAGAAAACCACAGGCTGCACGCCTCCTGGTTCTTTCAATGGGGAAAGAGCGAATAAAAGGCTATGTGGACACACAGCCGTACACCAGACGATGGAGACGACAGGTTGTCTGCTCAAACGGTTTTTCCCTTTGATCACAGATCTGTTGCTGGCAGATCATTGTCATCACAGTAATCTGTGCCGAGTTTGATTTTCACGCCTGGAGTCATTCTGTCAGACTGAGCGTCCATTTTAGATTCTCTCCTTTCAGACAGAGACATGTGATCTGCTGCACGCGCTCAGTGCTGCGCAGGGTCCCAGAGGGGAGCCAGAGCCTTAGGTTTCACCTCCTCCTCCCTCTGAGCCCGCGACACCAAATCAATAATGTGTGAATATGAGGAAGTGAATGTGGTGAACATATACAATGTGCATTATGTATACGCAGTGAACTAATGCCACCTAATGCTTTGTCAATAAGCTGTGCTAATCACGTGTAGCCTAGCATCTCTCTCACTGTTAATGAGCGAGAGATGCTAATCACGTGTAGCCTAGCATCTCTCTCACTGTTAATGAGCCAGAGAAAAACATGACACGCCCACTAACTAATGCCTGCAAGGTATAGTATGAGAGTATAGTGCAGCGGTAGATTCCCTGCCTACCAACACAGAGGGTCGCAGGTTCGAGCCCCTGTATTATTAACAGCACTTTTATGGTTTTCGAAGTGTAAATCAAAAGTCATAAAAGTGGTCCTAAGATGATCTTGATGAACACAAAGTTCGCTGTTTCATAAACTTTGGTTAATAGTGGAGCAGATTAACACATTCACTGCCAACAGTTTTTTTTTTTACTGTAGGTAGCTTCTGCCAAGGGTTTTTTTGAGGATTCTGGCTCATCTTTCAAGAGCCGAGGATTATTTTCTGCTAGGAATTTGTGAACACAAAATATCTCAAAAGAACTAATAGAATGTGTGCTTTCTCTGTCTAAAAGAGTTAGTTTGTAGAGTTAGTAGTTATGTAGGTATTAGCAGTTGAATACAGCATGGTTTCAGCGTCTGAGAAGAAAAGCTGAGAAAAATGCATTTTTGTGAAATTCGATAGAACAGTCACTTTAACTATTTATTTTTGGCATCAGTGAGACATCAGACATCTAAACAATAGTTCTTTGAACAGTAATTTCCTCCATAACAGCACCCTCACCCCCCTCTCCTCCAAACTCCTCCCTCCGTGGGTGTGTCTCTGGTGGCTTTGCAGCGTTTGTCACAAGCGAGTCTCTCCTGCCTGTCTGTGCTGCCTGGCTGCTGGCGTCCGCTCTTTGGGCGAGTCTGGATGGGGCTCGTTTTTCGGTTGTGAGCTCAGCTGGAATGAAGCTGCGTGCGATTCTGGGCTTTCTGCCGGTGTTTCAAAGGGTGTTTCACCCGTAATCTATTATGCAAATTTGCAATCCCCCACCGCCAGCTCCCAGCGCGAAAGCGAAAGGGCTTTCGCCAATCCATTTTCATGAGAATGGCTTCCTCACGCTGCTGTTTTTGCTTGGCTTCGTCTAGTCTGGAGAGCACTGTCGCCACTTAGTGGGTCGGTAAAATAGATTATACACATTCAATACCTCCCATATTTTTTATAGGAGATGTAAAAGGGTTTGATCGACGTCCCACCGTGACGAGATATCTCGTCCATGGCAGTCAACCGTTGGTTTCTGCTTGACGAGATATATCAAAACGTGACAACATGTATCGTTGAGATGAAATCTCATATCGCGAGAAAAAGAAGCTGAACATGGTGGCACTGATCTACATCTGATTGCATGCTCGCTCTCCTTTTCATCGCTTTGTTTGAACAGACGAGGGACGTTACAGACACGGAGGATGAAAATGGTGAAATTACTCAAATTAGCGTGGAGGATGCCCCCTCAACTTACAAATTGATCGCAAAAAAATATTGTTAAAATATCGTATCGTATCGTTATCGTGAACCCAATATCGTGTATCGTATCGTATCATGAACTGAGTGTATCGTGACACCCCTACTAATAGGTCTTTATCAAAAGAACATTCCCCAATGAGTATTTGTGCCAATTTTGGTGCTTCTTTCCAGATGTGAACAATTTGACATTAAAACTGCATTAATCTGCTCCACTATTAACCACAGACCTTATTTCACACATTTAACCCAAATTCTCATACAAAGATCCCATCGACTTTTATACATAGGAACCAGGAAGTGCCGGGATTCTGGGTAAGCCTACAAAAATACACCATCAACCACCACCAACACAGGCCACCATTGCTATTTTGTAATAGATCCTAACGCAACAGAAACAGTTATAAACAACGCTAAGGCCTGCTAGCTTCCTATTAGTGCTGCTGTTAACCTGGACTGTCACTAAGTTAGATGACAAGTTGACAGCTGCTGTTAACCTGGACTGTCACTAAGTTAGATGACAAGTTGACAGCTGCTGTTAACCTGGACTGTCACTAAGTTAGATGACAAGTTGACAGCTGCTGTTAACCTGGACTGTCACTAAGTTAGATGACAAGTTGACAGCTGCTGTTAACCTGGACTGTCACTAAGTTAGATGACAAGTTGACAGCTGCTGTTAACCTGGACTGTCACTAAGTTAGATGACAAGTTGACAGCTGCTGTTAACCTGGACTGTCACTAAGTTAGATGACAAGTTGACAGCTGCTGTTAACCTGGACTGTCACTAAGTTAGATGACAAGTTGACAGCTGCTGTTAACCTGGACTGTCACTAAGTTAGATGACAAGTTGACAGCTGCTGTTAACCTGGACTGTCACTAAGTTAGATGACAAGTTGACAGCTGCTGTTAACCTGGACTGTCACTAAGTTAGATGACAAGTTGACAGCTGCTGTTAACCTGGACTGTCACTAAGTTAGATGACAAGTTGACAGCTGCTGTTAACCTGGACTGTCACTAAGTTAGATGACAAGTTGACAGCTGCTGTTAACCTGGACTGTCACTAAGTTAGATGACAAGTTGACAGCTGCTGTTAACCTGGACTGTCACTAAGTTAGATGACAAGTTGACAGCTGCTGTTAACCTGGACTGTCACTAAGTTAGATGACAAGTTGACAGCTGCTGTTAACCTGGACTGTCACTAAGTTAGATGACAAGTTGACAGCTGCTGTTAACCTGGACTGTCACTAAGTTAGATGACAAGTTGACAGCTGCGGCCATAATGACGCTGGTCAAATACTGTCTATTGTTTTTAAACTCAATAAACAGATCATATTTGTCCTGCACGTTGAAATCTTTTCACACGGTGACTTGCATACAGGCTGGTTAGTATACTGTACAACACTAACCCCGTGCGTTAAGAAGTGTGGGTTGGTCTGGCTGTGTGTTATCTCAGAACATGAGCTGGTAGGGAAGCGCTGATATGAACATTTTGAAAATAGCAATAACTGATGATATTGCTGTTAGGGCCGATAATCAATATTTACCCATGTTGATATGATCTGTATAAAAACAAGTTTCTATGATAATCAAATGTTGTGCATACTGAAAAACACATGAAAACACTGTGCATTTGAAAATATCTTTCTTTATTTCAAGATTTGGAAAAGCCTATAAATCATAGATTTACCACATTGTTCCCTCTCAATAAGAACATTTTAGCCGATGCCGATAACCGATAGGGGTGCACCGATCACGTTTTTTGCCACCGATCACCGATTGCCGATCACCTATGAGAAATATCTGCCCAACCGATCATCGACCGATCACCGATTACCGATTACCGATCACCGATATATATATATATATTTATTTTATATTTTGTAGGCTAAAGGAAACTGCCAACATGAGACAGATGGGAGTTCAACCGTTTAGTTGTCAGTTCCCTTCAGTACAGTACAGCAGTATAGGCTTTTTACAGCATTATGACAGGAATAGTAGGATTGTGTGTGGTCTGGAAAAAGGAGGCAATAAAATATACAAACAGGTCAGTAACCAAGCTTGCTGTTATATAGGCCAATTATAGTGATAATTAACAACTAATAATATATAAATGATAATTAGGTAAACTGTAAGTCAGTTACTCTTAAACACCAGTCTTGAACCATGACTAAAGCCAAAGAGCTCCCACTCATAGAACCGGGGTTATGCACAATAACCGTCATACATTGGGATCCGCATCGAACGAACATCAAAACGACCCGCCCATCGAGGCCGAGTTACAGTGTTATAATTAGCAGCACTATGAGTGCGATCTACATAATGGTGACAGGGTTACATGACGGGAGAAACAACAGAATCACAAGCTACACACGAGCTAAACTCCATCTGAGTAGTGGCATTAATTAGCGCATCCGTCTGAATGGAGCGCACATCCACATAGCAGCACACTTTCGCTTCCTTCAAAGTGCCCGCGGGAACATCAATGCTTGCGTGGAAATTGTCTGTGTGTGCGCATGCACTACCCCGACTACCACGTTAATCTGGGACTTTAATACACACGGATTTAACAGCATGCAAATGCCTCGGTAGGCGGGAGGACTGGAGATAACTTATCTCTGCTGAGTCTGCTCTAATCACCAGCTGATTTGTGTGATTCAAAGACGCAAGAGGTGTGTTGACAGTCTGGTGCGGTGTGTGCATGGAGGTGAGTACACTGATGAAAGCAAAGCGTGTGCTTTGCAACACAATGATATAAACGTTAGAGCACAATATGAAAGTTAAACGATAGACATTGAAGACATGAAAATGGGCTGCCTCATGTTTCTCACGTGCAGCATGATCGGCTATGCGATCGGCAAAATTAAAGGAATATCGGAAACAGCAGATCACATATTTGAGGTCCAAATCGGCCGATACAGATTGCGTGCAGATCGATCGGTGCACCCCTAATAACCGATATTAACATTGCTGTTATTTTGCTCATCAGACGATACGATATAAAAAAGATGACTAACATCGGCCGATGCTGACATGATTGCTGGTATATGATGCAGAAGGGGAGTGCGTCAGTCAGATATAGACTGATTTAAATGTGAGTGTCTCTGAATGGACTCATTATGTTTTACAGCAGGAGTACAGTGGGACAGGAGACTGACCTCACACACACACACGCACACACACGCACACACGCACACACGCACACACACAGACACACACGCACACACGCACACACGCACACACGCACACACACACGCACACACGCACACAGACACACACACACGCACGCACGCACGCACGCACACACACGCACGCACGCACACACACACACACACACACACAGCCAGTGAAAGATCGGCACATTAGTTAATTAGCCTGTGGAGCCGAGGGGAGACAAGAGAGAGCCGGGTCGACAGATGGACGAGAGAGAGAGACTGAGAGAGGGAGAGACAGAGGAGAGAGAGAGAGAGAGAGACAGAGGGGAGAGGGAGAGAGGAGAGCGAGAGGAGAGAGAGAGAGAGAGAGAGAGAGGAGAGAGAGAGAGAGGAGAGAGAGAGACAGAGGAGAGAGGAGAGCGAGAGGAGAGAGAGAGAGAGGAGAGGGAGAGAGAGACAGACAGAGGAGAGAGAGAGGAGAGCGAGGGGAGAGAGAGAGAGAGGAGAGAGAGAGAGAGAGAGAGAGAGAGAGAGGAGAGGGAGAGAGAGAAAGGCAGGAGGACGAGAGCGAGAGAGAGAGAGACAGAGCAGACAACAGACAACTGGGCAGAGGAGACAGATAGAGTTTCACTAACTAGACTACGATTTCAATGGACCATCCATCACCCTGCACTGGTTACTGTGTGTGTGTGTGTGTGTGTGTGTGTGTGTGTGTGTGTGTGTGTGTGTGTGTGTGTGTGTGTGTGTGTGTGTGTCTGTGTGTCTGTGTGTGCGTGTACAGCACTGCCATCTGATTGGCTGATCTGAGCCACATGATTGGCGGCTGTGTAGCAGTGAATGGCTGTAATGTGCTTGGCTGCTGACTGATGATGTCTCTGTAGAACACTTCTCTTTATCGTGATGGTTCTTAAAGCAGGACTAAACCCCCGTCTTTATCGTGATGGTTCTTAAAGCAGGACTAAACCCCCGTCTTTATCGTGATGGTTCTTAAAGCAGGACTAAACCCCCGTCTTTATCGTGATGGTTCTTAAAGCAGGACTAAACCCCCGGATTTCTTCCAAAACGGTTTTCTACTTGATTTGAAAAATCTGCAGGCAAGATGGCCGCCTATACTCCCTTCTTAAACTATCATAACTTGGACAATGTAAGATACAAAATAAAACAAATTCTAATGTCTTTATTTGTTGTAGAATGCAGAGGACATGTAACTGTTTAGTTAAACTCGCATTCCAGGAATATTGTATTTACTGCACTGCTCTAAAGATAACGTAAGTGAGTGCCTCGAGCCTGTTTCGTCCTGGAACCCACTCGCTTTGCAGCAGAACACAATCGATTTGGGGGTGGAACATGCCAGGATTGGCCAACGCCAACGACAGTGCCCAGAACTGTCAAATCAAATCATCGACAGAGACGATATGGCCCGCCTCCCAGTATTTTCAGTGTATCAGAGATAGAGAACGATAACGATAAATGATCAATATAGCCACATTATAAACAACAAACTAACGCTGGTGATCCGTATGGAAACAGTGTTACTCGAAATGGTTAAAAGTTATATCAATTTGGTCTTTCAGTGGCGTTTTACTGCCATGTAACATAACTAGCTAGCCGCTAACATTAGCCACAGTAGGCATTACACATGATGAATTGCTCTTAACTACAGTAATAATCACATGGGGAAAAAAACAATTTCACATGAGTGGGGCACGCACAAATACCACCGTGACGTCACGATGTACCAAATCGCCCATTCATTCGAGGGCACAAAAAAAGCAGGTTTGGACCCATAGAGGGAACTTGCTGCTGAAATGATAGGGGTTTGTAAAATTGTAACAGATTGGTCTCAAATGTGGAGATTCTGACCAGATTCCTTCACACTCCACCCCAAAAGCCATATATATTGGTTAAAAGCTGAAAAAAAGTGTTTTGGGGTTTAGTCCTGCTTTAAACAACCCCCCCCCCCCCCCCCCGGCCCCCCAACACACACACACACACACACACACACACACACACACACACACACACACACACACACACACACACCAACGTTACCGCCCACCCCAAAAATGGAGGTTTTATAGCTGGAGAAGCATATGGGCAAGCAAAGTTTGCCCCAGTCATCCAGAGCAGTTAGCAAGCTTTAAACCTGGAATTATAACTGTTACAGCATCAAAGTGTCTGCTTGTTGCCTGTTCGCTTCACAGAATCAATATTCCAACAGTGGACTCAAATTCTACTGAATCCAGACAGGATGACAGCCATTTCAGAGCCACCCGGTCTGCAAGCTATTAAACGTGTTGACTAGCGCTGGACTGAGGACACTAGGGGTGTGGCGATACACTCGGTTCACGATAACGATACGATATTTTAACAATGATTTTTTTTTTTTACAAAAAAATTATTTGAAATGTGATTTATTTTCTTTGTCTGAATTGAGATCACGATTCTCTCACAATTTCTTTCAGCGTTTATTGCACTCATTTACCTGACATGAAAAAAAACATTTTTATTAACTATTGGCATCATCATCTACTTTTATTATTCTATTTTATTATTGAAACATATTGATGTAAATAGATTATTCATATTATTGTTACTGCTATTATTATTATTATTATTATTATTATTATTATTATTATTATTATTATTATTATTATTATTATTATTATTATATTAATTTAGCTAAATTGCATAGTTAAGGAGGAGGTAATAAGAGTGATCCTTCAGTACCTGGGCCTGTGATCACCTGTGTGATCTTCTGGGGGAAACAGTCTGTGCACGAGCTTTCATGGTGAAGTCAGTGATGTCATTCTTGCACAAATGACATCACTGGTCCACAACTTAACTGACATCCACTCTCAATAACTCTCAAACTAAATGAATGTCTGCAAAACTGTTTGCAGTTTTCTGATATACTACTGATTTTGTAATGATACAAAGCTGGTTGAAAATCGATGGAGTGTTCCTTTAAGCAGTTCCACCAGGTCCTCAGCATCTCTGATGTCGCTGTTATCCAGAGCATCAATCAATACGTTTACATGACAAGAAGATCAAATTATTGCGTTAGCCCGCCTAAAACCGGACTTCTGAAATGCATGTAAACATGTTAGGCCGACTGAAATCGAAGTGATAAAAGTCCGACTAACACACCCAGATAATGTGATTGGGAGTGGATTTACTCCTGCATGTATACAGGCCAGTCAGACTGGACCTGGACGAGGCGATCAGCACATGCACTGACGTTCTTTGACCCGGAAGTCGAACAGCGTGTAAAACTGTTATGTTAGCGGCCAGGGAGCGATTAGCTAAAGCTAAATGTGAAGTTCATTGATGTAGTAGCTAAATCTGCGGCTAGGAAAAATATTCTTTCAATGGAATATCTTAGTTTCAACTGTATTGAGATAACAAGGGGCAACTTTGTGTTTACGTGACCATTTGCATTTAAGAGACTTGCTGCTACCAGTTGTTAGAATGGGCGGAGCCTGCGGTGACGCATCTACAAGCTGAAAGAGTGCACATCGCCCCCTATCGCAGCGGAGGGGACATGATTCCATCAATAAATCGATTTCCCACCCGTGCTTGTATACTGGGACAAGGACAGTAGTCGGATTAGCTTATGTGTCTCCACTTGTAGCTGCGTCTGCTTGGACACCAACACTGCCTATTTCCACTACTGTGGAAAAACGCAGACAAGCGTCTCACCCGCAACAATCTGGGAACGCAGAGTTTTTCCCGGCTTCCTGTACAGAGTGCCTCTCCTGCCACCGTCACTTCATTTTCCGTGTCTGTGCTCCACTGTTTACAGTCTGAATAGCAACTTGCGCCGCGACTTTGGCGATACTACTCGTCACAACAAGTACACCTCCAGTGTTGACGTCTTCTATGCAGCAGTGTGTTTTTGCGTTAACATTATTAGCGAATATCCGAAACAGACGTGGAAAAAGAAGTGACGGTGGCAGGAGAGGCGCTCTGTACAGGAAGCTGGGAAAAAAGGCAGGGCTGTCTGTCCCAGAGTCTATTTTTCAAATAAAAATAGACTCTGGGTTCCCAGATTGCACCCGCCCAAGCAAATGACTGACTATAGGGCTGGAGTGATATAGATAAAAAGTATATTGATATAAAATATTTCATATCAGTCGATATCGATAATTATTGATCATTTTAATGGCCCGTTTTTATTAACAAAAAAAAAACAAAAAACGAGAAGAAAAAGGTTGCATTTAACCACTTTATTTTGAACCACCTTATTGTCAAGGCACACAGGTAATTTGTCACACACACACATATGCTCTGAGTGCAACTGCAAGCAGTAATTTACAGACATGGTGACGTTTTATTCTGATGACATACATAGCCTAGCGTTGCCAGCCTTCTAAAAAAACGTTTGGTAGCGTGTATTTCAGCGTTGTAGGGTTAACGTTAGGTGAATCAAAGTCAAATCAAACATGCTTGGTCTGATCGTAAGTCTTTAGTCTTGGCTCATGCAAATAGTGTCGTTCAATGATGTGAACATTGGCAACAACCAGGGTGGGAATGACACAGAGGCCATCAGGCCATGGCCTGTGTTGCTCCTCCCTCTCTCCGTGATGCCCTGAGAGCCCTAAGGTCACCTTGACAGTGCCCTGCTACCAGCCTGCTACTGTCAGTTGCTTTAAAAGCATCAGTGGTCTCAGTTTAATGTAACCTGCTGCTCTATGTAAAGGATGTGTTATTGAACCATTTTAACACACATTTAAGAAAAATCACTCTTCACAATGTCAATAGAGCAATGGCCTTTGTGTCCTGGCATGTGGCCTTGTGCCTTAACCCATTGATACCTGATGCAGCATTTGTGTGTATATCCCTCATTTGTGTGTGTATGCCTTTAAGACCGTGAACCGCGTGACGCGGTTCACGGTCTTAAAGGCATACACACACAAATGCTTCATCAGGTATCAATGGGTTAAAATAATGTGTCATGCCGAAGGCCAGATGGCCTTGCCCATAAAAAGAAGAAATTCCCACCCTGGCAACAACCAATAGCAGCACTCTCTCCAGCACAAACAGGAAGGAAGCAGCACAATGGGTCCAAAACAACTCTTCAAACACCGCTAGACGGTGAATTAACAGTGTTATGAGTCAAATCGGTGCAAGTTGATTGTGTGTGTGTGTGTGTGTGTGTGTGTGTGTGTGTGTGTGTGTGTGTGTGTGTGTGTGTGTGTGTATTGTTTTGTGTCTACGGTCTTTGACATTTTGTATTGTTACTGTATGTTTCATAAGGAAATGACAATAAACATATTGTGGGAAAAAAAAACGGTTATGACTTGTTGTTTACCGTAATTGGCTGTGTGTCTGATCACCAAACCAGCACTGATTTCAGTCAGAAATCACATTTTTTAAACGGTTCCCCCAGTGGTGGAAATGGTCAAGTTTTACTCTGGGAACCCTACTTAAGGGTGGGGGTCCCTGGCCCCCCACCCGAGATTATTTCTGACTGCTTGACTGTTTTTTAATTGATATTACTCATTATACCATTACAGCCACGTAAAAACCTCTTACAAAATTTACTTAAGAGATTGCTGAGCTCTAGGCCTTTTTCACCGCAGCCATTTTGTGTCTAAAAGGCAGGAAGTAACACAGGGGCACCAAAACATCGATTAGGGTTTCCAACTTCCAGTCCATTTAGGTGTTCCACTGCTAGGGCCCTAATTAATTAGTTAGTTGCACTTTACCCTGCCTTTTAGACACAAAATGGCAGCTGTGAATAAGGCCTATTGGCGTGGCCTGGAGTGGGGTGTCTCTACCTAATGTTAAACGTCTCTGCTTTTACCTCTACTACTACCCAGACACCCCCTGACCCCTGACCCCCCGATGACCCCCCCCCAGTCTGGATTTGTACATTTTCCACATACAGTGAGATGGAATAATGGCATAACGTTCCCGCTTTGAAAAGGCTGTTTAAAAGGGACTCTGTGTGTGTGTGTGTGTGTGTGTGTCTCCGTGTGTGTGTGTGTGTGTGTGTCTCCGTGTGTGTGTGTGTGTGTGTGCAGCAGAGGCTTGTTGGAGTTCAGTGGAGCAGAGCTGAAGCTTTATTATACCATCAGAGAGAAGACAGAGCAGACAGATCAATAGCTCTCTCTCTCTCTCTCTCTCTCGCTCTTTCTCTCTCACACACACACACACACACACACACACACACACACACACACACACACACACACACACACACACGGAGACACACACACACACGGAGACACACACAAACACACACACACACACACACACACAGAGACACACACACACACGGAGACACACACACACACACACACACACACACGGAGACACACACACACACGGAGACACACACTCACACACACACACACACACTATCTTCTTTCTCTATCTCACACACATCGCTAATCTCACATACTCACCGCTGACAGAATTGAGTGTGTGTGTGTGTGTGTGCGTGTGCGTGTGTGAGAGAGAGAGGGAGCCCCCTCTTGGCTTATAATAAGTTTTCTAAGCTACTCATCCTTTGGATTTCGGAAAGAACAGTGACTGTGTCTACTGTGTGTGTGTGTGTGTGTGTGTGTGTGTGTGTGTGTGTGTGTGTGTGTGCTTGTGCGTGAACTATTGCTTTCTCTAAATGAGCCTGCTGGGCTAAGATTTAGTTTTCTACTTGGAATGAAGTTTTAACCTTGTCTTCCGCAAAGTTTCTCTTATTTAACGTGAACAACCTTCACCTCAGCTTTAGCTGCTAACCGCTGCAAACTTTTCAGGTGACAAACGCATGCATATGCATTTTCCTGTTTGTTTCACAAACTTTTGCTTTGTTACTGTTGTTAGCACATCTGATTAGCACTCTAGCTTATTTATCTAGTAGCAACGAGCGTTGGCATGTTGACATGAACATCAGTGTGTTTGCTGGCTAGTTAGCTCGCTAACAGGTTGTTCAGGTTCACTGAGCTGACTGTAGAGTGTTTTGGAGTAGCGGCTAGTTAGCTCGCTAACAGGTTGTTCAGGTTCACTGAGCTGACTGTAGAGTGTTTTAGAGTAGCGGCTAGTTAGCTCGCTAACAGGTTGTTCAGGCTCACTGAGCTGACTGTAGAGTGTTTTGGAGTAGCGGCTAGTTAGCTCGCTAACAGGTTGTTCAGGCTCACTGAGCTGACTGTAGAGTGTTTTGGAGTAGCGGCTAGTTAGCTCGCTAACAGGTTGTTCAGGTTCACTGAGCTGACTGTAGAGTGTTTTAGAGTAGCGGCTAGTTAGCTCGCTAACAGGTTGTTCAGGCTCTCTGAGCTGACTGTAGAGTGTTTTGGATTAGCGGCTAGTTAGCTCGCTAACATGTTGTTCAGGTTCACTGAGCTGACTGTAGAGTGTTTTGGAGTAGCGGCTAGTTAGCTCGCTAACAGGTTGTTCAGGCTCACTGAGCTGACTGTAGAGTGTTTTGGAGTAGTGGCTAGTTAGCTCGCTAACAGGTTGTTCAGGTTCACTGAGCTGACTGTAGAGTGTTTTAGAGTAGCGGCTAGTTAGCTCGCTAACAGGTTGTTCAGGCTCTCTGAGCTGACTGTAGAGTGTTTTGGATTAGCGGCTAGTTAGCTCGCTAACATGTTGTTCAGGTTCACTGAGCTGACTGTAGAGTGTTTTGGATTAGCGGCTAGTTAGCTCGCTAACAGGTTGTTCAGGTTCACTGAGCTGACTGTAGAGTGTTTTGGAGTAGCGGCTAGTTAGCTCGCTAACAGGTTGTTCAGGCTCACTGAGCTGACTGTAGAGTGTTTTGGAGAATTCATAAGGACTTATGAAAAGATGACCGCCGGGCTAAGAGAATCCCACCTCACTCAAACTAGGCTACAGAGTCATGGGACAGCGGATGTTATTGACGCGGGTCTGCCGTGGTGAAACCACAATGTTCCCAAGATGGACGACTAAAAACATGCATGCTAAAAAAAAAACATTGTTTTTTTTGTTGAAAGTTCAAAACATAAGCACATTAGCAAATGATTCGCTTCATAAGCAACGGTAACTTCCATCCAAGTGGGAAGCTTGCTTCTTAACACATTGACTGCCAGCCGTTTTTTTTTTACTGTAGGTAGCTTCTGCCAGGCCGTTTTTTGAGGATTCTGGCTCATTTTAAAAGAGCCGAGGATTTTTTTCTGCTTGGAGTTTGTGAACACAAAGTTCAGAAAAGTACTAATAGAATGTGTGCTTTCTCTGTCTAAAAGAGTTAGTTTGTAGAGTTAGTAGTTATGTAGATATTAGCCGTTGAGTACAGCATGGTTTGAGCGTCTGAGACAGGAAGCTGAGATAATCGCAGTTTTGTGAAATTCAATCAAACAGGCAGAACAGTCACTTTAACCATTTATTTTTGGCATCAGTGAGAGATCAGACATCCAAACAATATAGTTCCGAACGCCCTCTCCTTCAACTCCTCCCTCCGTGGGCGTGTCTAGTGGCTTTCAGCCTGCGTTTGTCACAAGCGAGTGGTCTGCTGCTGCTGCTGCTGCAGCGAGTTCGAGCAGCCTCCCTCCCTGGCAGCGAGTTTGAGCAGCCTCCCTCCCTGGCAGCGAGTGTGGATAGGTCTCACTCGTCTCTTGGGTTTGAGAGCCCCGATGAAGCCCCGTGCGACTCTAGGCTTATGCAAATTTGCAATCCCCCGTGTGCTGCTGCTGGCGCGGCCCGAGAGCGGCGAGTCTGGTGACTGATGACTGTAAAATCGGCAAGCCATTTCCTTGAGAATGGAGGAAGCAGCCGCGGGAGGCGGCTGCTTTTGGTTGACTTTCTCTCTGTCGGGAGGGCACCGTCGCCACCTAGCTGGTCGGTAAAATAGATTATACACATTCAATACTTCCAATATCTCCATAGGAGACGCGGGGGGCATTGATCCACGTAGCACCGTCAAAAAAAAAAAACGATTTTTTTTGACGTATTAACACATTGAATGCCAGCCATGTTTTCATTCCTGTAGGTAAGTTGTGCCAGGGGTGTTTTTGACGATTCTGGCTCATTTTAGAACAGCCGAGGATTCTTTTCTGTTAAGAATTCATGAACACCAATCATCTAAAAATAACTAATAGAATGTGTGCTTTCTCTGTCTAAAAGAGTTAGTTTGCAGAGTTAGTAGTTATGTAGATATTAGCCGTTGAGTACAGCATGGTTTCAGCGTCTGGAAATTTATTCAGAGATAAATGGCTTTTTGTGAAACAGTCACTTTAACCATTCATTTTTGGCATCAGTAAGACCGTCAGACATTCTAAACAATAGTTTTGAACAGTAATTTCCTCCATAACAACAGGAAACACCCCTCTCATTCAAACTCCTCCCTCCGTGTGTCTTCTCCTCCTTCCTCCTAACAGCGGGCGTGTGTGTGTGTGTGTGTGTGTGTGTGTGTGTGTGTCTCCAAACTCCTCCCTCCGTAGGTGTGGCTTTGCAGTGTTTTGTCACAGGCGAGTTTCTGTTGCCTCACAGATCCTAAAAAAAGAGAAGGGAATCGCACGAGCGGGGAAGAGGAGAGGAGAGGAGAGGCGAGGGGGGGGGGGGGGGTTAGACACGGGAGAGAAATTCCTTCGCGATCCCCTTCTTCCAATCTTGAGGCAGCCTACTCCGCTCTGCTGCTGCTCCTCTGGGCTGCTGCTGCTGGCGGCTCTCGGGCAGTCTGGCTTACTGTAAAAACGGGCTCGTTCGTTTCTTGAGGTGTCGGCTGAGAGCTTTGAAGAAGCTTTTGCGATTCTGGTCTTATTTATGCGCAAAGGTACTCGAGTGTGTGTGTGTGTGCGCGCGCGTGTGTGTGTGTGTGTGTGTGTGGGGGGGAGGGGATCTCTGTCCGTTCTGTGTGTGTGTCTCGGGGCTCCTGACTGTAAAATCGCCAAGCCTGCTTTTGGTGTACCGTGGCTGTGGCTTCTCTCTGTATCTGTCGCCACTTAGTGGTCGGTAAAATAGATTACACACATGCTCTTGCTCCTATAATTATCTCGAAGATGTAAAAGGGGTTGATTGATGTACCACCGTCAAAAAAAAAAAATCTTTATGTAAGACGAGTTAGTCCGTCCTTGGCACTCAAGCGCTGGATTATGTAAGACGAGTTAGGTCGTCTATGGCACTTAATGTGTTAATACGTCAATGGCAGTGAACCGATGGATTTTTTTTGACGTATATATACGTCAGTGGCAGTCAACGTGTTAAAGGAACACTCCGCCCATTTTCAACCAGCTTTGTATCATTAGAACATCAGTAGTATATCAGAAAACTGTAAACTGTTTTGAAGTCTGTCATTTAATTTGACAGTTATTGAGTGTTAAAGTGTGGACCAGTGACATCACTGGTCCACACTAACTCAAATTA
>NC_139637.1:28005620-28008120 GCF_964638095.1 Poromitra crassiceps
CACCGACTTATATTCACACTCCGTTCATCACATGTGACACAAGCATTCTCCAAATTCGTTCCAACACCTGCACCAACAAATTCAATTCTCTGGCGGACCAGCAGGCGGAGCCAGTTTGGGAACCAATGTAAGAGATGGAAATGGAAATTAAATTAATTGAATGAAAATAAAATTATCAAAATCTTGGGGGCAATTCTTGCCCCTCGATCATGGTTTTTAGGGGCATTCTGCGATTTCTTGGGGCATTTTTGCCCTTGTCCCTGTCACTGATCTGCACCAAAATCACATCCAGTCAAAAACCTGGAAAAAGAGTTTTAAAATGGAAAGTGTGTAGGAACCCGGCCAATAATCTCACATCTCCTGATGTTTCTGACATTCCAGCTGGACACGCAGCTGACACAGATGGATGCGGCTGGAGAGAAGTTCTTCACGTCTAAGATTGTGCGGATGTGTTCCAACGACACAGAGTTCTACTCGTACGTGGAGTTCCCTCTGGGCTGCACGGCGCAGGGTGTGGAGTACCGCCTGGTCCAAGCTGCATACAAGCAGAAGCCCGGCCGCCGCCTGGCCCAGGCGCTGGGCCTGTCCGAGGAAGACCACGTGCTCTTCGTCGTCTTCTCACAGGTCAGTCACTTCCCTGCACTGTTACTTTCGTCGATGAAAAGTACGACGAAAAAAGGTTGATGTCAGTGACCGATTTTCACTGGTGAAAATTAGACGTTAACTAAATCAAAACAAAGCTGTGATGACAACAACTATGAGGAAAGAAGGAAGAGATCCAATCAGAAGAGAAGAAGTTGTTGGAACAGTTAAATCTGTGTCTGTATTGTACGTTCTCATTCCCCGCCAGAGTTTCAAAGGAAAAGTCGCCAGCCACCGCCAGGGTTTCTGATCAATTTCACTCATTTTCCAAGACCCACAGAATATTTTCTTCTATATTTTCTCTCTGTAAACACAGAATATCTCAAAGGAAAGAAGGGAGCCTCTACTCTCATAGAAAGAGTTAGATTCTACCTTCATCCGTTCTTTAGTTATTGACACTTGAATGTTGGTAGTGTTCACTGAAAACGTCCGTCTCTCCACAAAAAGCTGAGAAAAATTTACTTTAGTAAATGAAGTCATCTTCACGGGTCCTGAACCGAATATATGTCTCTGATGGCAGATATTGGTCGGGGTTACACTCAACTATGAACCCCAAAATGATCAATATAAACGGTTGATCACTATTAACTGTGATCACTATTATCTCTGTTTAGAACACGGCTCTCTTGAATACTCGATTCTGATTGGTCAATCAACAATATTCACCGGTCATTATTTCTCGACAACCGACCGCTGCTCTGCCACACCTGGATTAATCAGTTGATAAGAGCATTTTGTCCGCAGACGCTACTAATTAGGCCAACCAGTTGCAGCTGTGGTGTCTTGTGTGCCAATTACGAATGAAACCGCTTTGTGTTGAAAACGCTATTAAAAAATCTATTTGAATAATTACTTTTGTCAGATTATTGAATGATTTAGTTGTAGGCCGTGTTCTAAGTGGGATAATGTATACTGAGCCGGTGATTACTGGAAATAATGACCTTCAGGTGAATATTAAGCCCTCCGCTGCGCGTCGGGCTAAATCATTCACCTGTCGGTCATTATTTCCACAGTAATCACCGGCTCAGTATACATTATCCCTTACATATCACTATCAGGATGTTAGCTAACATCAGGCCCCCATCCTGGTGCACAGGGTCAGTGAGACCATCCTGGTGCACAGGGTCAGTGAGACCATCCTGGTGCACAGGGTCAGTGAGACCATCCTGGTGCACAGGGTCAGTGAGACCATCCTGGTGCACAGGGTCAGTGAGACCATCCTGGTTCACAGGGTCAGTGAGACCATCCTGGTGCACAGGGTCAGTGAGACCATGGTTGAGTGTGTGTGCTTTTGTGTTTAGGGTCAGAAGAACCGCTCGAACCCGCCCAGAGAGACGGTGCTGTGCCTCTTCACACTGCACCACATCAACCTGGCCATGAGGGAGAGGATCCGCTCCTGCTACCGAGGAGAGGGCAGGCTCTCCTTACCATGGCTGCTCAACAAGGAGCTGCCCTGCATACACACGGTGAGTACCAGGGATTTGTTTGTTTATTTGTTTGTTTGTTTATTTATTTATTTGCCCAATTTAAAAAAACAGAAACTGACAAAATGAAAACAACTAAGTAATGTGCGGGTAGAGAGAGGAAATCCTAGATGGCTTTATACAGGGTCTCTCAGATCATCCATCCATCCAACCATCATCTTCTTTATTTGGGTCGTGGAGGTAGCAGTTTAGGGGACCCCCAACTTCCCTTTCCCTGGCTGTTTCTACTGTGTGTGTGTGTGTGTGTGTGTGTGTGTGTGTGTGTGGGGGGGGGGGGCTACCGAAATCTCACCCTCTTCCTGGTTCCCCATGGGGATCACTGTGTCAAACCAAGTGATTCAGCTATATTCACGAGTTTCCTGATGAGACCGTGG
>NC_139637.1:28015620-28045620 GCF_964638095.1 Poromitra crassiceps
ACTGTGACACAGTCAACTGTCTGTCTTTAGTCCTAGTCTCTACTCCAAAACACTCTGAGTTACTGTGACACAGTCAACTGTCTGTCTTTAGCTCTAGTCTCTACTCCAAAACACACTGAGTTACTGTGACACAGTCAACTGTCTGTCTTTAGCTCTAGTCTCTACTCCAAAACACTCTGAGTTACTGTGACACAGTCAACTGTCTGTCTTTAGTCCTAGTCTCTACTCCAAAACACTCTGAGTTACTGTGACACAGTCAACTGTCTGTCTTTAGTCCTAGTCTCTACTCCAAAACACACTGAGTTACTGTGACACAGTCAACTGTCTGTCTTTAGTCCTAGTCTCTACTCCAAAACACCCTGAGTTACTGTGACACAGTCAACTGTCTGTCTTTAGTCCTAGTCTCTACTCCAAAACACTCTGAGTTACTGTGACACAGTCAACTGTCTGTCTTTAGTCCTAGTCTCTACTCCAAAACACTCTGAGTTACTGTGACACAGTCAACTGTCTGTCTTTAGTCCTAGTCTCTACTCCAAAACACACTGAGTTACTGTGACACAGTCAACTGTCTGTCTTTAGTCCTAGTCTCTACTCCAAAACACTCTGAGTTACTGTGACACAGTCAACTGTCTGTCTTTAGTCCTAGTCTCTACTCCAAAACACTCTGAGTTACTGTGACACAGTCAACTGTCTGTCTTTAGCCCTAGTCTCTACTCCAAAACACTATTGAGTTACTGTGACACAGTCAACTGTCTGTCTTTAGTCCTAGTCTCTACTCCAAAACACTCTGAGTTACTGTGACACAGTCAACTGTCTGTCTTTAGTCCTAGTCTCTACTCCAAAACACTCTGAGTTACTGTGACACAGTCAACTGTCTGTCTTTAGTCCTTGTCTCTACTCCAAAACACTCTGAGTTACTGTGACACAGTCAACTGTCTGTCTTTAGTCCTAGTCTCTACTCCAAAACACACTGAGTTACTGTGACACAGTCAACTGTCTGTCTTTAGTCCTAGTCTCTACTCCAAAACACTGAGTAACTGTGACACAGTCAACTGTCTGTCTTTAGTCCTAGTCTCTACTCCAAAACACTCTGAGTTACTGTGACACAGTCAACTGTCTGTCTTTAGTCCTAGTCTCTACTCCAAAACACTGAGTTACTGTGACACAGTCAACTGTCTGTCTTTAGTCCTAGTCTCTACTCCAAAACACTGAGTAACTGTGACACAGTCAACTGTCTGTCTTTAGTCCTAGTCTCTACTCCAAAACACTCTGAGTTACTGTGACACAGTCAACTGTCTGTCTTTAGTCCTAGTCTCTACTCCAAAACACTCTGAGTTACTGTGACACAGTCAACTGTCTGTCTTTAGTCCTAGTCTCTACTCCAAAACACTCTGAGTTACTGTGACACAGTCAACTGTCTGTCTTTAGTCCTAGTCTCTACTCCAAAACACTCTGAGTTACTGTGACACAGTCAACTGTCTGTCTTTAGTCCTAGTCTCTACTCCAAAACACACTGAGTTACTGTGACACAGTCAACTGTCTGTCTTTAGTCCTAGTCTCTACTCCAAAATACTGAGTTACTGTGACACAGTCAACTGTCTGTCTTTAGTCCTAGTCTCTACTCCAAAACACACTGAGTTACTGTGACACAGTCAACTGTCTGTCTTTAACCCTAGTCTCTACTCCAAAACACACTGAGTTACTGTGACACAGTCAACTGTCTGTCTTTAGTTCTAGTCTCTACTCCAAAACTCTCTTGAGTTACTGTGACACAGTCAACTGTCTGTCTTTAGTCCTAGTCTCTACTCCAAAACACTCTGAGTTACTGTGACACAGTCAACTGTCTGTCTTTAGCTCTAGTCTCTACTCCAAAACACTCTGAGTTACTGTGACACAGTCAACTGTCTGTCTTTAGTCCTAGTCTCTACTCCAAAACACTCTGAGTTACTGTGACACAGTCAACTGTCTGTCTTTAGTCCTAGTCTCTACTCCAAAACACTCTGAGTTACTGTGACACAGTCAACTGTCTGTCTTTAGTCCTAGTCTCTACTCCAAAACACTGAGTAACTGTGACACAGTCAACTGTCTGTCTTTAGTCCTAGTCTCTACTCCAAAACACTCTGAGTTACTGTGACAGTCAACTGTATTTGGCCTGGTGTTGAACCTCTCTCTCTCTCTCTCCCTCTCTCTCTCTCCCCCTCTCTCTCTCTCCTCTCCTCCTCAGCCGAAGCAGATCGGAGATGATTTCTGCGGCCTGGTGTTGAACCAGCCGCTGGGCGGGCTGCGGGTCATCGAGGGCACACCGCTGTACGAGGACCGCACGGAGGGCATGGGCGCCGTGGCTGCCTACACCTACGGCGAACACACCGTCGTGTTCGTGGGAACCCGCAGCGGACAGCTCAAGAAGGTAGGAAGCACGGAGCCATGGAGGGATTCAGAAAATGAATTGGCTGATCGGCTCGTTGGTGCCGTTGTTTATCTGCTTCAGGGGCGTCGTGTGTTGAGTTCGCTGCCATCACTGGATTGTGTTTGTGTTGAGGAACATCACTGGATTGTGTTTGGGCTGAGGAACATCACTGGATTGTGTTTGTGTTGAGGAACATCACTGGATTGTGTTTGGGCTGAGGAACATCACTGGATTGTGTTTGTGTTGAGGAACATCACTGGATTGTGTTTGTGTTGAGGAACATCACTGGGTTGTGTTTGTCTTGAGGAACATCACTGGGTTGTGTTTGTGCTGAGGAACATCACTGGATTGTGTTTGTGCTGAGGAACATCACTGGATTGTGTTTGGGCTGAGGAACATCACTGGATTGTGTTTGGGCTGAGGAACATCACTGGGTTATGTTTGGGCTGAGGAACATCACTGGATTGTGTTTGTGTTGAGGAACATCACTGGGTTGTGTTTGGGCTGAGGAACATCACTGGATTGTGTTTGGGCTGAGGAACATCACTGGGTTGTGTTTGGGCTGAGGAACATCACTGGGTTGTGTTTGTGTTGAGGAACATCACTGGGTTATGTTTGTGTTGAGGAACATCACTGGATTGTGTTTGGGCTGAGGAACATCACTGGATTGTGTTTGGGCTGAGGAACATCACTGGATTGTGTTTGGGCTGAGGAACATCACTGGGTTATGTTTGGGCTGAGGAACATCACTGGATTGTGTTTGGGCTGAGGAACATCACTGGATTGTGTTTGGGCTGAGGAACATCACTGGGTTGTGTTTGGGCTGAGGAACATCACTGGATTGTGTTTGTGTTGAGGAACATCACTGGGTTATGTTTGGGCTGAGGAACATCACTGGGTTGTGTTTGGGCTGAGGAACATCACTGGGTTGTGTTTGGGCTGAGGAACATCACTGGGTTGTGTTTGGGCTGAGGAACATCACTGGATTGTGTTTGGGCTGAGGAACATCACTGGGTTGTGTTTGGGCTGAGGAACATCACTGGATTGTGTTTGTGTTGAGGAACATCACTGGGTTATGTTTGGGCTGAGGAACATCACTGGGTTGTGTTTGGGCTGAGGAACATCACTGGGTTGTGTTTGGGCTGAGGAACATCACTGGGTTGTGTTTGGGCTGAGGAACATCACTGGGTTGTGTTTCTGCTGAGGAACATCACTGGGTTATGTTTCTGCTGAGGAACATCACTGGATTGTGTTTGTCTTGAGGAACATCACTGGATTGTGTTTGGGCTGAGGAACATCACTGGATTGTGTTTGTGTTGAGGAACATCACTGGATTGTGTTTGGGCTGAGGAACATCACTGGATTGTGTTTGGGCTGAGGAACATCACTGGGTTATGTTTGGGCTGAGGAACATCACTGGATTGTGTTTGTGTTGAGGAACATCACTGGATTGTGTTTGTGTTGAGGAACATCACTGGATTGTGTTTGGGCTGAGGAACATCACTGGATTGTGTTTGGGCTGAGGAACATCACTGGATTGTGTTTGTCTTGAGGAACATCACTGGATTGTGTTTGGGCTGAGGAACATCACTGGATTGTGTTTGTGTTGAGGAACATCACTGGATTGTGTTTGTCTTGAGGAACATCACTGGATTGTGTTTGGGCTGAGGAACATCACTGGGTTATGTTTGGGCTGAGGAACATCACTGGGTTGTGTTTGGGCTGAGGAACATCACTGGATTGTAGTGAGTGAGCAACACCATTTCGAGTTACGCTCTTTCCAACGGTGGCATCCGTTTTGAAATCCGTTGGCCGGCTGCATTTACAGTAAATTGATGTCATTTTCTGAACTTACCAGACTGTTTGAGCTGTTTGTCTTTACCCACTTAGTCATTATATCCACATTACTGATGATTATTGATCAGCAATCTCATTGTGTCAATATTTTGTGAAAGCACCAATAGTCGTCCCTGCAGTATTGTTGCAATATCGATAGCGAGGTATTTGCTCAACGATATTGTGATATTTGATTTTGTCCATATCATCCATAGTTTGGTGTCTTGGTGTGCGTGGGTTTGTTCGTGTGAGAGAGAAATGGAGGCGGACAAAGTGTTTTTGCACACACAAAAACGTGAGAGAAAACGGCTCTGAATGTGAGATCATTGCTCCATGTGGGAGGGAGGGGGAGAGAGAGAGAGAGAGAGAGAGAGAGAGAGAGAGAGAGAGAGAGAGAGAGAGAGAGAGAGAGAGAGAGAGAGAGAGAGAGAGAGAGAGAGAGAGAGAGAGAGAGAGAGAGGCTGGGCAGAGAGAGAGAGAGAGAGAGAGAGAGAGAGAGAGAGAAGGACAGGCTGGGCAGAGAGAGAAAGAGAGAGAGAGAGAGAGAGAGAGAGAGAGAGAGGCTGGGCAGAAAGAGAGAGAGAGAGAGAGAGAGAGAGAGAGACTGAGGGAGATCGAGAGAGAATGTGTGTGTGTGTGAGAGCAATGTTTCATCTTTATTTAAAACCACAGTCTGCCACACGGCGTTTAGTTTCTCCTCGCTGCTCACTGGCTCCACCCTCGACGGGAAGTCACTGAGAAAATAAAGAGAAATGAAAAGAGAGAGAGAGAGAGGAGGACAGAAATAGTGAGGAAGAGAGGAAAGGAGAGAAAAAGAGGTGAAGGAAGGAGAAAGAAGGAGAGAACGAAAGGAAACGAGAGAAGAGAACAGAAAGGGAGAAACGGGGAGCAGAGTAGGATGGAGAGAGAGAGAGAGAAGAGAGGAGAGGAGAAGAGAGGAGAGATGAGAGACATGATCAAAAGATCAGTGGAGTTCCAGGCTCACTTGGCACAAGCTGATCCTGACTCATATCATCACAGAGCCTTTCTAACAGCCTCAGCCCACAGACAGACCCTCTGAGAAACATCAGAGAAACCTGCCACCTCCAAATACAACAACACCTCCACCATCTCTCCAAACCCCATCTGAAAACTATTGACACAGATTAAACACAACGGTCTACATCGTCAACTGGAAGAATGAAACAAAATCCATCAACAAATTAGAATCCTATCGTTTACTGAATAGAGAATATTCACTAGCACAATACATGGTAAGCCGAAGAACAATAAAGACTCAGTGAGCATCAACTGTACCAAACTAACTGTGTCTGTGTGTCTGTGTGTCTGTGTGTCTGTCTGTCTGTCTGTCTGTCTGTCTGTCTGTCTGGCTGTCTGTCTGGCTGTCTGCCTGCCTGTCTGTCTGTCTGTCTGTCTGTCTGTCTGTCTGTCTGTCTGTCTGTCTGTCTGTCTGTCTGTCTGCTGTCTCCTCTCCTGCCCCCTGTACCAAACTGTCAGAGAGAGAGAGAGAAAACCAACTGATAGAGTTCCAATAAGTCATTTTGAATTCAGGGAGTAATTATCTGCTGTACCACTGGGGAGCCCTTAGGGCCTTCTAGCCCTTTAACATATCAGTATTATACTATTTTACATGTTATTTAATCTCTTTAATTTAATAAGTATTTTAATTCTAATTGTAGCCTCATTTTCTATCAAGTTTGCTTCAGAAATGAAAGGCTTACTGTCCTAAAACCATGAAAATAGAATTATCCAATCGGATCTTTGTTGTTGCTCTCTTCTAGGCAGAGAAACATTGAGCTGACTCACTCATTGGTTAGGACTTAATAACCGGGAGAGAACGCCATAGGCCCCATGGATGTCCATCATGTTTCATCATATTTAGAAAGTGGCGGGTGAATTAACCAATCACATTTTCACGATTTATAGTGGGTGGTACCAAAAGTCATTGCCCCTAGACGTAGTCTCACAGTAGGCAGCCATCCCTGGAAGCTCGCTGACGTGTGACGTTGGGTCTGACCACGTGAGACGACCCTAGACTTAGACCCTCCAGAGCCAGAGCTCTCACAGGGTCTCACTTTCTTCTGTTAAGTCTAGACTTAGACCCTCCAGAGCCAGACAGCGATGTCAAAGTCGACGATGAAGATCATGTCTGACCTGGTGACGTTCAGGTACATGTTGGGTACAGGTCACTTGTCTGTCTGTCAGACAGACAGAGAGACAGACAGACAGACAGACAGATGTCAAAGTTACAGGTGGCTAGAAGGTCAGGAGAAAAAAATAGGCCAGAGACGGCTTAATAACATAATTTAAATTCCTGAGCGATTTTCTGCTCAAACACTGTTTTAATTTTACAAAATTATATTATAACTTTAACGCAAGCCAGTTGGTGGCA
Source organism: Poromitra crassiceps (assembly GCF_964638095.1). Taxonomy (NCBI): domain Eukaryota; kingdom Metazoa; phylum Chordata; class Actinopteri; order Beryciformes; family Melamphaidae; genus Poromitra; species Poromitra crassiceps. The sequence goes on from NC_139637.1 coordinate 28,022,256, forward strand.
GGTTAACCCGCTGAAGGATGAATTCAATTCCTTGTCTAAACATGGATTTATTTGCTGATTTGTTTCACTGGTGATTTGATATTTGAATAAAACCTCTCATTTTCACTGGTGCTTCTTAGACAGCAGTCTCAACTTAGCTTCTGGTTAACTAAATGATAGGGATGTGAATTGATACCATTTTATTGATACCAATACCATTATTGATTATGCATATCCATTGACTTATCGAGTCCTGATCACTTTTCTGTGTGTGGGGAAAAAGCAGGCCTACACAGGTTTTCAGCGCCAAGGCAGTGTGAACACTGTACAATGTCTCCCTAATCACATTTGAACATGTGAAATAAGTTACAATGTTCCTTTACTTAAAAATATAGAGACTGTTTTAAGTTGACAACATAAACATTCTAAATGGACCCTACCTTACTTCCTGTTGCAGTGACAGGAAGTAAGCTAGCTTTCAAATTAAGCAATAAGCCCCAAGGTTGCGGCGTGCCATAAACCGCTTTTAGCCGTTGTAAACCACAGCCTCATATAGTTCCATGAAAACCGTCTCCATCACTTTTCAACATATTGCTGCTGTTTCCAGCATTATGCCTCCGCCGGCAATAGCCAGGCCGGAGGCGTAATGGTTTCAGGTTGTCCGTCCGTCCGTCTGTCCGATGTTCGTTAACGTGATCTAGGAACGCCTTGACGGAATTTCATTTCATTGAAATTTGCCTCAAACGTCGACTTGGACTCAAGTAGGAACTGATTAGATTTTGGTGGTCAAAGGTTGAGGTCACTGTGACGTCTCGAACGCCATTTCCAAACTCGTTAACGCCATATCTCAGGAACGCCTTGACGGAATTTCGCCACATTTGGCTCAAAATGTCCACTTGGACTCGAGGATGAACTGATTACATTTTGGTGGTCAAACGTCAAGGTCACTGTGACCCCACGAATGCCATTTTCAAGCTCGGTAACGCCATACCTCAGTAACGCCTTGACGGAATGTCTTTTGCTCGAACATCAAAGTCTGGACAGACATGGATGTCGACTGCTCGCTCGTTGGCGGAGGCAAATATCGTTGTAGTTTTACAGATGTTACAGAAGCACTGCTGTCATCTTTCTTTGTGGAATGAAGTCACACTTTGGACCGTTCCTTCCCTCTGCACCATCTCTCCCTGCACGTTTCTCCAGCAGCGTGGACGCACAGTTTGACCTCATGAGTTTTTTCTCGTACGACTGTCAGAAACAACATGGCGGCACCGATAAAAGAAATGGATCAACCTCAGAGGCGGACGACTCGGAGTCATCATTTGGAATAGGTTCTCCGTTCCCATCCCTACAAAAAGAGTTGCTTTGCACACGGCACCCTCTGCGTTGAGCCATATTCGAGGGTTAGAGGGGTTACGCTTTCATCTCAACCCTTTCCTGCCAAATGGAAACACATTGACCGGCCAATCGTCTCCATCTCCATTTCGGAGCCGCTGAACGATCCGTTTTAATTGGTTTATTTTCTGCTGAATATGGCTGCTGCACCACAGCTTCACCCCATCACCCCTCCACCCACACCACTCCCCCTCCACGATCCATTCACATGGGCTGCTATTCCACTGAAACACCACCTCCGAGAGCGAGCGAGGGAGAGACGCATGGAAAAACAGAGAGAGGGAGAGGGAGAGAGAGAGAGAGGTAGAGATGCATGGAAAAACAGAGAGAGGGAGAGATGGGGGGAGAGAGAGGCGGAGGCGGAGATGCCAGAGGTCTGGGCTGTGTAGTGAACAGATTGGTGGAAAAGCTGCGTTTGGTTTTAGATGTTGGGCCTGCGTGACTGTGCTATCTATAGAAGCACTCTCTCCTCTCCTACTCTGCTCTCTCCTCTCCTCTCTCTCCTCTCTCCTCTCTCTCCTCTCCTCTCCTACTCTGCTCTCTCCTCTCCTACTCTGCTCCCTCCTCTCCTCTCCCTCCTCTCCTCTCCTCTCCTCTCCTCTCCTCTCCTCTCCTCTCCTCTCCTCTCTCCTCTCCTCTCTCTCCTCTCTCCTCCTCTCCTCTCTTATCTTCTCTCCTCCTCCCTCTCCTCTGCTCTCTCCTCCTCTCCTCTCTTCTCTTCTCTCCTCCTCTCCTCTCTTCTCTTCTCTCCTCCTCCCTCCTCTCCTCTCTCCTCTCTCTTCCTATCTCCCCCCTCCTCTCCTCTCTCCTCCCTCCTCTCCTCTCTCCTCCCTCCTCTCCTCTCGCCTGCTGCTGCTCATGGCTGCTGGTTCAGCACTAAACTAGGCATGTTTCGATAGAAAAAATGCAGTCACAGCCACTTGAGTCCGGTCCAAGTGGATCCCAAAATCCGGTCCAGTTGATCTGGAGATCAGGCCTCTCACTAGCTGCCTTGTGAAGCAGCTGGATTCACACGAGATCATGAGATCACGATCACACAACAAATCCATTGCTTTGAATCGGAAGCACCGGTGGTTCACACCAATCAGCGTCCTCTGGGGCAGCTAGGGGCGGGCTTTAGATGCCAGCAAGAGTGAGCCCGTGATAGACATGATAGACAGATGGTCCGTCCAGTGCCTGCCCTTTGAAACGGTTTCGTAAGCGACTCATTCAAAGATATTCATCATGATCTCACATGAATCCAGCTCCTCACAAGGTGAGTCGTGGAGCGAAGGTGAGTCGTGGAGCGATGTGGACTCAATCAGGGCTCCTTGATATGAAAACAAGTTGAGAATCAGTGGACTCGACTACAGTAACGGACCAGACAGGTCATTGAAGACCAACTGAGCAGACTGAGGAGCATGCATTATTAGCTGCTGGTTTAGACTGAGGAGCATTATCAGCTGCTGGTTTAGACTGAGGAGCATTATCAGCTGCTGGTTTAGACTGAGGAGCATTATCAGCTGCTGGTTTAGACTGAGGAGCATTATTAGCTGCTGGTTTAGACTGAGGAGCATTATCAGCTGCTGGTTTAGACTGAGGAGCATCATTAGCTGCTGGTTTAGACTGAGGAGCATTATCAGCTGCTGCTTTAGACTGAGGAGCATTATTAGCTGCTGGTTTAGACTGAGGAGCATTATTAGCTGCTGGTTTAGACTGAGGAGCATTATCAGCTGCTGGTTTAGACTGAGGAGCATTATCAGCTGCTGGTTTAGACTGAGGAGCATTATCAGCTGCTGGTTTAGACTGAGGAGCATTATCAGCTGCTGCTTTAGACTGAGGAGCATTATTAGCTGCTGGTTTAGACTGAGGAGCATTATTAGCTGCTGGTTTAGACTGAGGAGCATTATCAGCTGCTGGTTTAGACTGAGGAGCATTATCAGCTGCTGCTTTAGACTGAGGAGCATTATTAGCTGCTGGTTTAGACTGAGGAGCATGATCAGCTGCTGGTTTAGACTGAGGAGCATTATTAGCTGCTGGTTTAGACTGAGGAGCATTATCAGCTGCTGGTTTAGACTGAGGAGCATGATCAGCTGCTGGTTTAGACTGAGGAGCATTATTAGCTGCTGGTTTAGACTGAGGAGCATTATCAGCTGCTGGTTTAGACTGAGGAGCATTATCAGCTGCTGGTTTAGACTGAGGAGCATGATCAGCTGCTGGTTTAGACTGAGGAGCATTATCAGCTGCTGGTTTAGACTGAGGAGCATTATCAGCTGCTGGTTTAGACTGAGGAGCATTATCAGCTGCTGGTTTAGACTGAGGAGCATTATTAGCTGCTGGTTTAGACTGAGGAGCATTATCAGCTGCTGGTTTAGATTGAGGAGCATTATCAGCTGCTGGTTTAGACTGAGGAGCATTATCAGCTGCTGGTTTAGACTGAGGAGCATGATCAGCTGCTGGTTTAGACTGAGGAGCATTATCAGCTGCTGGTTTAGACTGAGGAGCATTATCAGCTGCTGGTTTAGACTGAGGAGCATTATCAGCTGCTGGTTTAGACTGAGGAGCATTATCAGCTGCTGGTTTAGACTGAGGAGCATTATTAGCTGCTGGTTTAGACTGAGGAGCATTATTAGCTGCTGGTTTAGACTGAGGAGCATTATCAGCTGCTGGTTTAGATTGAGGAGCATTATCAGCTGCTGGTTTAGACTGAGGAGCATTATCAGCTGCTGGTTTAGACTGAGGAGCATGATCAGCTGCTGGTTTAGACTGAGGAGCATTATCAGCTGCTGGTTTAGACTGAGGAGCATTATCAGCTGCTGGTTTAGACTGAGGAGCATTATCAGCTGCTGGTTTAGACTGAGGAGCATTATCAGCTGCTGGTTTAGACTGAGGAGCATTATCAGCTGCTGGTTTAGACTGAGGAGCATTATTAGCTGCTGCTTTAGACTGAGGAGCATTATCAGCTGCTGGTTTAGACTGAGGAGCATTATCAGCTGCTGGTTTAGACTGAGGAGCATTATCAGCTGCTGGTTTAGACTGAGGAGCATGATCAGCTGCTGGTTTAGACTGAGGAGCATTATCAGCTGCTGGTTTAGACTGAGGAGCATTATCAGCTGCTGGTTTAGACTGAGGAGCATTATCAGCTGCTGGTTTAGACTGAGGAGCATTATCAGCTGCTGGTTTAGACTGAGGAGCATGCTTTATTAGCTGCTGTGTTTTGGGTCTTCTCAGTGAAGAAACGCTGGTTTCTTGACTCAAAGCCTTCCAGTGGTTTGTGACTGGAACACTGCTGTGATTCAGTCCAGCTGAGACTCTTAATGAATTAAATTAGGACAAGATGGTAGATTGGTAATTTGGTCAGAGACTCACACAGAAGCTCTATTCAAAACTCTTCCCTATTACAGAAATATTGGACTATACAGTCAGTCGCGTGTTCGCCATTTTGTACTACTAGTACAAAATGTACTACTAGTACAAAATGTACTACTAGTACAAAATGGCGAACACGCGACTGTTGAACGTTTGGACACTAGTCTAGTGTCCACATTCTCAACGGTTTATTTGATTCACTATATAGTTCACTATACAATACCTGTAATGCACAACAATCTCTAGTGAACAAAGTAGTGGTACTGTACCCCTAATATGAAGGCTGGTGCTAGTCACTACTAGATGTTTTTTTTGGCTGGTTAGCTGTAGATGAGACTAACTTCACTATTTGAGTAGCCAGCTGGATGTTCAGTAGTCTGGTTCGTCTGCTTGTTAACACCATAGTCTAATGGTACGGTAACACGCATCGTCATGTGAATGCTCGTTAACGCGCATCGTCATATGAATGCTCGTTAAGACACATCGTCATGTGAATGCTCGTTAAGACACATCGTCATGTGAACGCTCGTTAACGCGCATCGTCATATGAATGCTCGTTAACACGCATCGTCATATGAATGCTCGTTAAGACACATCGTCATGTGAATGCTCGTTAACGCGCATCGTCATATGAATGCTCGTTAAGACACATCATCATATGAATGCTCGTTAAGACACATCGTCATATGAACGCTCGTTAAGACACATCGTCATGTGAACGCTCGTTAAGACACATCGTCATGTGAACGCTCGTTAAGACACATCGTCATGTGAACGCTCGTTAAGACACATCGTCATGTGAACGCTCGTTAAGACACATCGTCATGTGAACGCTCGTTAAGACACATCGTCATGTGAATGCTCGTTAAGACACATCGTCATGTGAATGCTCGTTAAGACACATCGTCATGTGAATGCTCGTTAAGACACATCGTCATGTGAACGCTCGTTAACACTGCAGACGCACACAGGAGGTCATGTTTAGGTTCTGAACGTTTAGCTCTGTGAACGAAACCACCTCTGGCCTCTGCTGCCAGGAGAGAGAGAGAGAGAGAGAGAGAGAGAGGGGGGATGGAGAGAGAGAGAGAGAGAGAGAGAGGGAGGGAGAGAGAGAGAGAGAGAGAGAGAGAGAGAGAGAGAGAGAGAGGGATGAAGGGAAGAGCAGATGAGTCTTGCAGTGAGGAGAAAAGCACCTTGGAAGAAGAAGACGAGAAATAAACAAAGATAGGACAGAACAGTGGATCCAGAGAGAATGTGAAAAGCCGAGTCTCTCACAGTGTGAACGCACCGGTAGAGAAGGAGGGGTAGAAGCAGGAGAGATGGATGGAGAGAACAGACGGAGGTAAAGTCAACAGAGAGTTTGACTTAGGGTTTGTTTTCCCTCCGTCAAAACACCAACGCTCCGCCTGACGCATCAATCAACCAGCTGGACAGTAGCAGCTAAGAGACTGCAGAGGAGTGTGTGTGTGTGTGTGTGTGTGTGTGTGTGTGTGTGTGTGTGTGTGTGTGTGTGTGTGTGTGTGTGTGTGTGTGTGTGTGTGTGTGTGTGTGTGTGTGTGTGTGTGTGTGTGTGGTGTGTGTGTGTGTGTGTGTGTGTGTGTGTGTGTGTGTGTGGTGTGTGTGTGGTGTGTGTGTGTGTGTGTGTGTGTGTGTGTGTGTGTGTGTGTGTGTGTGTGTGTGTGTGTGTGTGGTGTGTGTGTGTGTGTGTGTGTGTGTGTGTATGTGTGTGTATGTGTGTGTATGTGTGTGTGTGTGTGTGTGTGTGTGTATGTGTGTGTATGTGTGTGTGTGTGTGTGTGTGGTGTGTGTGTGTGTGTGTGTGTGTGTGTGTGTGTGTGTGTGTGTGTGTGTATGTGTGTGTATGTGTGTGTGTGTGTGTGTGTGTGTGTGTGTGTATGTGTGTGTATGTGTGTGTGTGTGTGTGTGTGTGTGGTGTGTGTGTGTGTGTGTGTGTGTGTGTGTGTGTGTGTATGTGTGTGTATGTGTGTGTGTGTGTGTGTGTGTGCGCGCTCTGTGTGGGGTCCCCACAGAAGAAGAAACACAGAAGAAATATGGGTTTTTCCCAAGCGACCTCTGTCTTGGATAAATGAAGCCAACACGGAAGTGACAGCACCCCCCTGGCGACTTTCCTTCTCAAAAGCGGCCATGGGAAGCCATGGTCCATGTAAGGGCATGTCTCCACAGAGCTTTTCTGTCTAGCAGGAAAGGGCTGGGCGGCGCTTCATCAAAACAACGTTCCCAGCACCATTGTCAAGGCGTTAACTACACAGCACTAACGCTGTTGACAGCTAATGACAAGCTAACAACAAGCCAACAATGCGTATGGTGAAGATAAAAGCACCGCCAGTATCATTTATGGCTCATTTCCACCACATTTTACTGCCCTGCACAGCTCGTCACCAGTCGGCTCTACTCGTTTCGGCCCGATGGATGTTCTGCTTCGACCGCCGATCATCTGCCCCCGCCCACAGCTGGTCGTCATAGCGACCGCATATCTGTCCTTCGCTTATAGCCGAAGTAGGCTATAACATAACGTTAAAATTAAATCCATCCACAGAACTTTTAAACTGTTTATGAAATACTGGTGCCTCTAAATGACCTACAGTGTACATGGGCAAATGTGACAATCGGCCAGGAGAATGGATATCACTTTGTTGTTAATCAAACTCACATGCATGCGCTGCGCGGGGACGGGAGAGGCGCAACAGAGTGTGAAGCCTCTACCCCGGCGGCCTCTCACCAGGCAAGACCGCGGCTTCACCAAAGACCCGCCTGCGGCCTAGCGGAGCGCTGCACTCAACTACAAAGGCTTCCTGAGCAGCGGACTTTTTTCTCTCTCAAAACAATTGAAACCACCGCCACGATTTTATTTCACCAGAGGCGAAGGCAGCAACACAAAAGACTGATGGAAATAACATAACAGAAGCGAAGGTAAGCCCACTAAACTGGTATGCAGCATTGCATTGACAGTCAGTAGATAGACAGAGTAAACACGATTCTGCCTGACCAATCAGTCGTCAACAATGTTTCACGTCACCGTATGGTACCGGGTTCACAGCCCTAGAACCCCGACGAGGCAGGGACGAAAAATAGCACGACTCAACCCCAACTCAACCCGGGCTGGGACGGTTTTTACCGGTGGAATGAGACTATTTATCGAGTCGAGCGGAGCGGGACCGCGCTACTACCTGTGGTGGAAATGGGCCATTAGTGTCTGTCCGATCTGCTCCCACATAGCTTCCATATCGTACAACTCGGGTTCAACCAACACAACAAACTTCGCCTCCATTTTCTTGGCTTCTTGGTTACCATGGGTGACGAGTGCTGCTCCATATGATTGGTTGTCAGGGTGACGAGTGCCGCTCCATATGATTGGTCAAGGTGACGAGTCCCGCTCCATATGATTGGTTGTCAGGGTGACGCGTGCCGCTCCATATGATTGGTCAAGGTGACGAGTCCCACTCCATATGATTGGTTGTTAGGGTGACGAGTCCCGCTCCATATGATTGGTTGTCAGGGTGACGAGTCCCGCTCCATATGATTGGTTGCAGCAGAGATTTTCAGGTGGACGCGCTCGGAGAGTTGTGAAAACATGGGAGCGAACAGAGAACGACTCCCTTTTGGAGCCAGTCTCAAGTGGCCATTCGAGGAAATACAGCTTTGACCACTTCCGCATAGGCTTCATCTCTCCAAGCCCGAGCTTGCCGCCTGCATAGGGTGCACTTCTCACTGCTACCGGTGTACGCGTCGCCCGGGTGGGCGGAGTCAGCGCCTTTCTATAAAAAATGGCGGGGTGCATCACAAGTGATACGCAAATCATCATGTCGTCATGTGATGACCTCTAGCTACTTTCCTTGGCAGCACTGGGAGCCAGATGGTTTATTTTCTTAACCACAGTCATTTGACTTTTCCTCCAGTCCATTTTAAATCTCACAGTAACGGAGATAATCAGTTTAGATGTGATCTGATATTCAGAGCAGCTGATAAGAAAACTAACCTCATTACTGAAATTCAAATTGGAATTTGTGCAAATCTTGATCAGTCAACTCTTTCTCTCTCTCTCTCTCTCTCTCTCTCTCTGTCCGTTCTTCCTCACTCTCGTGCCTTGATGCAATAACAGGTCACAAGGCTATGTACACACACACACACACACACACACACACACACACACACACACACACACGCAGAACACACACACACACACACACACACACACACACACACACACACACACACACACACACACACACACACACACACACACACACACACACACACACACACACAGTGCCAGTCTGGTTGAAGGTAATAAACTCTGCAGATTCTTGGTTTGATTTACAGCTCAGAGACACAAAACCATCTGGAAAAATACACACACATGCACACACACAAACATGCACACGCACACACACACACACACACACACGCACACACACACACACGCACACACACATACACACACATGCGCACACACACACGCACACACACACACACACACGCACGCACACACGCACACACACACACACATGCGCACACACACACACACACACACACACACGCACACACATGCACACACACACACACACACACACACACACACACACACAGCTGGAGTACCGATGGGACTTTTAATCAAATGTTTATTTATTGAATTGTGTCAGAAGTTGCTGTGGTTTATAGTCAGTTTAGATTGGCCTTTATTCATTGACTTTTCATTCAGCTGTTATTTATTGACAAAGTGTCGTTTACTGTCTCGTTGAACCCACTGTCCTTCAGCCTGCCTCCTGTGCTTCTACTGCAGTTAGTGCTTTACTACACTTCCCACAATGCCTTTCAACAGCCTCCAGAGAAGACTTTTGATGGACACATGTAGCTGGCTAACTAGATGATGAACATAGAGCGCAGGAATGAGTCCTAAAAGCAGGAAGTGAGCATCACCTGCTTCCCTCGTCTGGAAGTCACTGGGGTTTTTGTTTGGGGGATTTTGGTTAAATGCCTGAAATAAGGTCTGTTGTTAACAAAGGTTTATGAAACAGTGAACTTTGTGTTCAGCAAGATAAGCTTCACAAATGAGGAACACTTTTATGGCTTTTGATTAAATGATGGCTTTACTGGTAATCAACCCGCTTTGTATCATTAATAATCTCAGTAATATAAGCACATGAGCAGTGTTGTAATATAAGCACATGAGCAGTGTTTACCTTCTCTCTCTCTCGGTTTTCCTCACATAGATCTCCCATTTCCTCCTCTGCCAAAGCACTCCGTTCTGACGCGTTTTACGGAGCTGCAGAAGTGCTGCTGGAGAGGCAGAATCTGCCCCTGCTATTATTGTTGATTTTTATGTTTTAAGTATACGCTAGGGCATTCACGACTAGTGAATTTTACTAGTCGACTAGTCGTCCCTAAGGGTAGTCGACTAGTCGTCTTTTTTTTTTTTTATCTTTAAGAAAGAACATGAGGTATTTACACGACATACATGGACTATCATATCCCATATCCCCCACAAAGAACAACAAAACACAACAAAACAAAACAAGAAAACTGCATAAGATACACAATAATCCAAGAACAAACAAGACTATTGGACAAACAACCAAACAAAAACAATGCATTCAGCTCCTATCCTGATAAGCCTAATGACACTGGGGTAAAAAAATCTTAAAGTCAAACTCTGTATGTGGTTGCCATATTTTGGGGATGTCTAAGAATCTGCCTTTGCTCTTGTAGTAAATGTTATCCAACGTATGGTAGCTTGAGAGTTCATTCCACCAGTGAACTACAGCTGGGGGATGGGATGCTTTCCAATTTAAAGCTATGCATTTCCTAGCTGCCAACAGGGCAAGATCTATGTATTTACTTTGAATGCATTGTTTTTGTTTGGTTGTTTGTCCAATAGTCTTGTTTGTTCTTGGATTATTGTGTATCTTATGCAGTTTTCTTGTTTTGTTTTGTTGTGTTTTGATGTTCTTTGTGGGGGATATGGGATATTATAGTCCATGTATTGTATGTCGTGTAAATACCTCATGTTCTTTCTTAAAGATAAAAAATAAAAAATAAACTAGTCGACTACTAAGCACAGTGTCGACTACTAGTGGTTTTACTAGTCGACTAGTCTGTGAATGCCCTAGTATGCGCACTTCCACATTGCATGGAGAGCCTTAACGAGCCTTAATGGTTTGCAGCTGGTGGGGGCAGAGTTCCTGCAGGCAGCAGCAGGAGCATTTTCTCCATGAGGTCAACAGACAGAGGCCATTTACACCTGGCATTAACATGCGTTTTCTGCCATCAGATTGCAATCCGATTGTATTTTATCACTTGAAAGTACAGGTGTAAACACCCCCAAAACGCATTGAAGAAGGATTGCAATCTGATCGGCCAAACCACCTCCGGAGGTGGTCAGGGTCAGGGTCATTATGACAACATTTAACACAAGTGTAAATGCAATGCGTCCTCTCAAAACGCATTCAGCAACTACCATACGGAAATACACCGCACCGGTGTGTGCCCTCATCTCGCCGCTGTGTCAAATGCGCACACACACAGGCAGCCTAACCTCGCGTCACCAGGCTCTTCTCGGCGAGAAAGAGCCTGGCTCCCGCCCACAATTGATTTTGTCACCCTACTGGGTCCGGCCTAGAGCCCGCCCTAGACCGGATGGCAGCGTTTCTAGCTCGTCAACTTTCACGTTAACTTGACAATTTGACCCAAGTATCAGAATCCTCTTTCACCGTTTTGACCGGTGTGTCAGGCGGTGGTGGCGGAGATGCCATATTGCATGAACGTTTTGTTTTATGTAACGCTAGCTTGCAACAAAGACGTTGTTAGGCGCATTGCCATCCGGTGTTAATTCTGGGTCCGGGGTTTACGCCCCCATGACAAAAAGCGGGGTGGAAGGTGCCCAGACTACAGGCAGCCTGTCACCATGGACCGGCTAAAAATTATCTTTCTCCCCCCCCCCCCCGCTCCGCTTTTGCACAACACTCTCTTTCTGCTAGGTAGCGTTGCTTCAAAGTTTTGCTGCGGAGGTTTTGCCACGGCTTATCGAACCCTTTCTCCCTCATTTTCCTTTCATTTTCCGCTCCTTTTCCAAAGGAGAAGTGTTGATATAAAAGAGAAATTATGCTCTCAATTGTATAACATTGTAATTTAGGATGTTACCTGAACGCAACACAGGTGGTTACAGCCAATGACATGCACGGAAAACGTATGTATGTGTGTGTGTCTCGGACCCAGTGTCTCCCAGCTCCATGGGAGAAGAACCTACAGAGAAAACTGCTATATCGACACGTCTGAAAAACTACCTCATGAGAGCGCAAAAGCTTTTTGCAATATTTGGGAGGTTTTTCGAAATTTACGTGTTTGCATTACCCGATTTTTATTGCGATATTTAGTAATGGAAACACGGCTTACAGACAGGCCAAGGACAAGAACAAGAAAAGTGGCAGGGGCAGAGCAACGTGTCCTTTTTATAAAGAAATAGATGCAGTGCTGCGTGATCGGCCATCGTTTTGTCCAGGTGAAGGGGACGTTCACTGTGCATTTGAGCTTAACAATAACCTCTATTTCCCTGTGCATGTATGCAAACATGCATGCACACGTTCAGGGCGCGCGCGCGTGATGACGTTCGAGCTGGAGAGCAATCGGATTGCAATCTGTTCACCCAAAACGCATGTTAGTGCCAGGTGTAAATGGAATCAGGCTGAAGTGATAAAATACAATCGGATTGCAATCTGATGGCAGAAAACGCATGTTAATGCCAGGTGTAAATGGCCTCAGAGAGAAGGCAAAACACTGGCCATGTGCTTATCTTACCGAGATGATATGTTATACAAAGTGGGTTGATTAAAGCCATTCCTTTTAAGCGTTTTCTGGAAATCAAGATTCTTTTGTGATTGCATGCATTATGCTTCAAAAATCACACGAGTGCTGTTGATTAGTGAAGATGATCCTGCTGAACACAAAGTTTGCAGTTTGCTCTCTCCTCTCCTATCAACGTCTCTTTGGTGCAACATGGCGGCTCTAGAAAGACGCCCTCGTTCTTTGATTCTGAGGTTTACCACAGATGTTTGAGGTCCTGGAACATTTACTCATCTCAAACTCCACTGGAGCTGCTGGAAACATCTGGAGGTGACCTCACCTCGTCATCCACCAAGATAAGCCACTGTTACCCCGTTTCCACCAACACCAAAACAGGTTCTGTTCTGGTTTGCGCACCTCCCGGTAATTGTGAACGTTTCTGATCAATTCGGCCAAAAATAAGTTGGTTTCCGAACCCAAAACGTCGGTTCCCAGCTGTTACCAAACAAGCGCAAATTTGCGATAGCTGCGACCAGATATGTGATGTCAGTCAGAGTGTGACATTATCCACTCCTTTGTGACATTTTCAAACACCCCCCACCCCACCGGCCTGTACAGTATTCTACAGGTTAGAAAACACAGTACAGTATTCTATAGTTTAGAAAACACAGTACAGTATTCTACAGGTTAGAAAATACATTACAGTATTCTACAGGTTAGAAAACACAGTACAGTATTCTACAGGTTAGAAAACACAGTACAGTATTCTACAGGTTAGAAAACACAGTACAGTATTCTACAGGTTAGAAAACACAGTACAGTATTCTACAGGTTAGAAAACACAGTACAGTATTCTACAGGTTAGAAAACACAGTACAGTATTCTACAGGTTAGAAAACACAGTACAGTATTCTACAGGTTAGAAAACACAGTACAGTATTCTACAGGTTAGAAAACACAGTACAGTATTCTACAGGTTAGAAAACACAGTACAGTATTCTACAGGTTAGAAAACACAGTACAGTATTCTACAGGTTAGAAAACACAGTACAGTATTCTACAGGTTAGAAAACACAGTACAGTATTCTACAGGTTAGAAAACACAGTACAGTATTCTACAGGTTAGAAAACACTGTACAGTATTCTACAGGTTAGAAAACACAGTACAGTATTCTACAGGTTAGAAAACACTGTACAGTATTCTACAGGTTAGAAAACACAGTACAGTATTCTACAGGTTAGAAAACACAGTACAGTATTCTACAGGTTAGAAAACACAGTATAGTATTCTACAGGTTAGAAAATACAGTACAGTATTCTACAGGTTAGAAAACACAGTACAGTATTCTACAGGTTAGAAAACACAGTACAGTATTCTACAGGTTAGAAAATACAGTACAGTATTCTACAGGTTAGAAAACACAGTACAGTATTCTACAGGTTAGAAAACACTGTACAGTATTCTACAGGTTAGAAAACACAGTACAGTATTCTACAGGTTAGAAAACACTGTACAGTATTCTACAGGTTAGAAAACACAGTACAGTATTCTACAGGTTAGAAAACACTGTACAGTATTCTACAGGTTAGAAAACATAGTACAGTATTCTACAGGTTAGAAAACACAGTACAGTATTCTACAGGTTAGAAAACACAGTACAGTATTCTACAGGTTAGAAAACACAGTACAGTATTCTACAGGTTAGAAAACACAGTACAGTATTCTACAGGTTAGAAAACACAGTACAGTATTCTACAGGTTAGAAAACACAGTACAGTATTCTACAGGTTAGAAAACACTGTACAGTATTCTACAGGTTAGAAAACACAATACAGTATTCTACAGTTTAGAAAACACTGTACAGTATTCTACAGGTTAGAAAACACTGTACAGTATTCTACAGGTTAGAAAACACTGTACAGTATTCTACAGTTTAGAAAACACTGTACAGTATTCTACAGGTTAGAAAACACAGTACAGTATTCTACAGTTTAGAAAACACAGTACAGTATTCTACAGGTTAGAAAACACAGTACAGTATTCTACAGGTTAGAAAACACTGTACAGTATTCTACAGGTTAGAAAACACAGTACAGTATTCTACAGGTTAGAAAACACTGTACAGTATTCTACAGGTTAGAAAACACAGTACAGTATTCTACAGGTTAGAAAACACAGTACAGTATTCTACAGGTTAGAAAACACTGTACAGTATTCTACAGGTTAGAAAACACAGTACAGTATTCTACAGGTTAGAAAACACAGTACAGTATTCTACAGGTTAGAAAACACAGTACAGTATTCTACAGGTTAGAAAACACAGTACAGTATTCTACAGGTTAGAAAACACTGTACAGTATTCTACAGGTTAGAAAACACAGTACAGTATTCTACAGGTTAGAAAACACAGTACAGTATTCTACAGGTTAGAAAACACAGTACAGTATTCTACAGGTTAGAAAACACAGTACAGTATTCTACAGGTTAGAAAACACTGTACAGTATTCTACAGGTTAGAAAACACTGTACAGTATTCTACAGGTTAGAACACACAGTACAGTATTCTACAGGTTAGAAAACACAGTACAGTATTCTACAGGTTAGAACACACAGTACAGTATTCTACAGGTTAGAAAACACAGTACAGTATTCTACAGGTTAGAAAACACAGTACAGTATTCTACAGGTTAGAAAACACTGTACAGTATTCTACAGGTTAGAACACACAGTACAGTATTCTACAGGTTAGAAAACACAGTACAGTATTCTACAGGTTAGAAAACACAGTACAGTATTCTACAGGTTAGAAAACACTGTACAGTATTCTACAGGTTAGAAAACACAGTACAGTATTCTACAGGTTAGAAAACACAGTACAGTATTCTACAGGTTAGAAAACACAGTACAGTATTCTACAGGTTAGAAAACACAGTACAGTATTCTACAGGTTAGAAAACACTGTACAGTATTCTACAGGTTAGAAAACACAGTACAGTATTCTACAGGTTAGAAAACACAGTACAGTATTCTACAGGTTAGAAAACACTGTACAGTATTCTACAGGTTAGAACACACAGTACAGTATTCTACAGGTTAGAAAACACAGTACAGTATTCTACAGGTTAGAAAACACAGTACAGTATTCTACAGGTTAGAAAACACTGTACAGTATTCTACAGGTTAGAAAACACAGTACAGTATTCTACAGGTTAGAAAACACAGTACAGTATTCTACAGGTTAGAAAACACTGTACAGTATTCTACAGGTTAGAAAACACAGTACAGTATTCTACAGGTTAGAAAACACAGTACAGTATTCTACAGGTTAGAAAACACTGTACAGTATTCTACAGGTTAGAAAACACTGTACAGTATTCTACAGGTTAGAAAACACAGTACAGTATTCTACAGGTTAGAAAACACTGTACAGTATTCTACAGGTTAGAAAACACTGTACAGTATTCTACAGGTTAGAAAACACAGTACAGTATTCTACAGGTTAGAAAACACTGTACAGTATTCTACAGGTTAGAAAACACAGTACAGTATTCTACAGGTTAGAAAACACAGTACAGTATTCTACAGGTTAGAAAACACTGTACAGTATTCTACAGGTTAGAAAACACTGTACAGTATTCTACAGGTTAGAAAACACAGTACAGTATTCTACAGGTTAGAAAACACTGTACAGTATTCTACAGGTTAGAAAACACTGTACAGTATTCTACAGGTTAGAAAACACAGTACAGTATTCTACAGGTTAGAAAACACTGTACAGTATTCTACAGGTTAGAAAACACTGTACAGTATTCTACAGGTTAGAAAACACAGTACAGTATTCTACAGGTTAGAAAACACAGTACAGTATTCTACAGGTTAGAAAACACAGTACAGTATTCTACAGGTTAGAAAACACAGTACAGTATTCTACAGGTTAGAACACACAGTACAGTATTCTACAGGTTAGAAAACACAGTACAGTATTCTACAGGTTAGAAAACACTGTACAGTATTCTACAGGTTAGAAAACACAGTACAGTATTCTACAGGTTAGAACACACAGTACAGTATTCTACAGGTTAGAAAACACAGTACAGTATTCTACAGGTTAGAAAACACAGTACAGTATTCTACAGGTTAGAAAACACAGTACAGTATTCTACAGGTTAGAAAACACAGTACAGTATTCTACAGGTTAGAAAACACAGTACAGTATTCTACAGGTTAGAAAACACTGTACAGTATTCTACAGGTTAGAAAACACAGTACAGTATTCTACAGGTTAGAAAACACAGTACAGTATTCTACAGGTTAGAAAACACAGTACAGTATTCTACAGGTTAGAAAACACAGTACAGTATTCTACAGGTTAGAAAACAGACATACCATTCGACATGCACATAATATTCAGCTATGCCTTCTTATCATTAATAGTTGGGCCATACTTGTGAGAGGTGTGTGTGTGTGTGTGTGTGTGTGTGTGTGTGTGTGTGTGTGTGTGTGTGTGTGTGTGTGTGTGTGTGTGTGTGTGTGTGTGTGTGTGTGGTCAGTGCAGCGTGTCTCCTCTCCCCTCAGGCCTGTTTGTTTTGGAACCAGAACACACACACTCTCTCTCTCTCTCTCTCTCTCTCTCTCTCTCTCTCTCTCTCTCTCTAACTCTCTCTCTCTCTCTCTCTCTCTCTCTCTCTCTCTCACACACACACACACACACACACTCCCACCCATTCTCCAGGGACTTGCTTCCAGCTTCCTGTCTCCTGGATCTCTCCTCCAATCACCTTCTGTTGTCATGATGACATCACCGTCTGAGTGGCTGAGTAGCCAATCAGCTGTCAGATCAGAGAATGGGAGGAACCGTTTAGTAGAGAAAGAAGACAGGGTGAGAGAGAGAGATGGAGAGTGACGAGTGAGAGACAGACGACTCCCATCAAAAAAGAAAACAAATTTGCATCACAATTTTTTGAGAAAGGCTGCGGCAAAATCAAGCATTTTTTATCGCAACGATCACAAAAAAACAAGCAAACTTTGAAATCCTGGAGGGGCTTGCATATGTTCCACCTTCTGTTATGATTGAAGTTGTTCAGTCACTGTTTTGTCATGCCCGGTCATCTGCTCAAGCTAAAGGCCGTAGCCTTAAGGCCCACACACGCAGGAGGTCTTAGCCTTAAGACCCACACACACAGGAGGTCTTAGCCTTAAGACCCACACACACAGGAGGCTGTAGCCTTAAGACCCACACACACAGGAGGCCTTAGCCTTAAGGCCCACACACACAGGAGGTCTTAGCCTTAAGACCCACACACACAGGAGGCTGTAGCCTTAAGACCCACACACACAGGAGGTCTTAGCCTTAAGACCCACACACACAGGAGGCTGTAGCCTTAAGACCCACACACACAGGAGGTCTTAGCCTTAAGACCCACACACACAGGAGGCTGTAGCCTTAAGGCCCACACACACAGGAGGTCTTAGCCTTAAGGCCCACACACACAGGAGGTCTTAGCCTTAAGACCCACACACACAGGAGGCCGTAGCCTTAAGACCCACACACACAGGAGGTCTTAGCCTTAAGACCCACACACACAGGAGGCTGTAGCCTTAAGACCCACACACACAGGAGGTCTTAGCCTTAAGACCCACACACACAGGAGGCCGTAGCCTTAAGGCCCACACACACAGGAGGTCTTAGCCTTAAGGCCCACACACACAGGAGGTCTTAGCCTTAAGACTCACACACACAGGAGGCTGTAGCCTTAAGACCCACACACACAGGAGGCTGTAGCCTTAAGACCCACACACACAGGAGGTCTTAGCCTTAAGACCCACACACACAGGAGGTCTTAGCCTTAAGACCCACACACACAGGAGGCCTTAGCCTTAAGACCCACACACACAGGAGGCTGTAGCCTTAAGACCCACACACACAGGAGGCTGTAGCCTTAAGACCCACACACACAGGAGGCTGTAGCCTTAAGACCCACACACACAGGAGGCTGTAGCCTTAAGACCCACACACACAGGAGGCTGTAGCCTTAAGACCCACACACACAGGAGGTCTTAGCCTTAAGACCCACACACACAGGAGGTCTTAGCCTTAAGACCCACACACACAGGAGGCCTTAGCCTTAAGACCCACACACACAGGAGGCCTTAGCCTTAAGACCCACACACACAGGAGGCCGTAGCCTTAAGACCCACACACACAGGAGGCTGTAGCCTTAAGACCCACACACACAGGAGGCTGTAGCCTTAAGACCCACACACACAGGAGGCTGTAGCCTTAAGACCCACACACACAGGAGGTCTTAGCCTTAAAGGATGGGTTTTCCGTGGGGAATATGAATATATATTAAATCTCACGCCCCTAAGGTTTTCGAATCCGTTGAAATTCTTGAAATTGGAGCTTCACTCCCAGAGATATCAAGCATCTCTCACATATTTTTTGGGCCAGCCGACGCGTTTCGCGTCATCTGGCCTAAGTCCGCCTTGCGGAAGTCGTGCACCTATGAACTACAACTGTTGTTGGCCATGGTCCCGCCTCTAGAGGTCCTCCACGCCCCTTCAGAGGCCTTGACAAAAACCAAAAGGCAGCCATCTTTCCAACCGCCTAGCCTGCTGTAGCTAATATTAGCTTCCCATAGTTCCTTGCAAAGAGACCATTATCTCGGGAACGGAAGCACTAATCGACACGGGACTGGCGGCATTGGAAAGCTCGTCAAATTTTACATCTAGTAGTAGGTGGGTTGAAGTAACGAAATCAACGCTGAGCAATGTACCCGTTTTTACACATTTTTACAGAAAATAGTTACAACATCAGATGCGCGTAACTCCTACGAAAATGCCTTAAATTGCATGAATTTTTTTTTATGAAGACATCTCCCGACATATATACTACCGTTTACATTTGGTGCAATTTGGAGGCAATTTTATTTTCGATTTATTTCTTGTTCTTTGTATATTTTATTGTCGAAGCCTTCTTCTTCTTCTTCTTTGAGTTTTATGGCGGTTGGCAAACATATATGTGCATTACCGCCACCTACTGGAGTTTGATATCAGCCAAATGCCTGAGGGGTGGGCATAAAAACGAAGGCCACGCGAGCCCAGTGCATTGTGGGAAATGTAGTATTTCGAGTCCCCGCACCCGCACCTCCCCCCCACCACCCCCCCCCCACACACAGAGTGGATTTCGGTTGATATCTCTGTGAGTAAACCTCCAATTTCAAAAATTTCAACGGATTCGAAAACCTTAGGGGCGTGAGATTTAATATATATTCATATTCCCCACGGAAAACCCATCCTTTAAGACCCACACACACAGGAGGCCTTAGCCTTAAGACCCACACACACAGGAGGTCTTAGCCTTAAGACCCACACACACAGGAGGCTGTAGCCTTAAGACCCACACACACAGGAGGCTGTAGCCTTAAGACCCACACACACAGGAGGTCTTAGCCTTAAGACCCACACACACAGGAGGTCTTAGCCTTAAGACCCACACACACAGGAGGCTGTAGCCTTAATACCCACACACACAGGAGGCTGTAGCCTTAAGGCCCACACACACAGGAGGTCTTAGCCTTAAGACCCACACACACAGGAGGTCTTAGCCTTAAGACCCACACACACATGAGGCTGTAGCCTTAAGACCCACACACACAGGAGGCTGTAGCCTTAAGACCCACACACACATGAGGCTGTAGCCTTAAGACCCACACACACATGAGGCTGTAGCCTTAAGACCCACATACACAGGAGGCCTTAGCCTTAAGACCCACACACACAGGAGGCTGTAGCCTTAAGGCCCACACACACAGGAGGCTGTAGCCTTAAGACCCACACACACAGGAGGCTGTAGCCTTAAGACCCACACACACAGGAGGTCTTAGCCTTAAGACCCACACACACAGGAGGTCTTAGCCTTAAGACCCACACACACAGGAGGTCTTAGCCTTAAGGCCCACATGCACAGGAGGCCGTAGCCTTAAGACCCACACACACAGGAGGCTGTAGCCTTAAGACCCACACACACAGGAGGTCTTAGCCTTAAGACCCACACACACAGGAGGCCGTAGCCTTAAGACCCACACACACAGGATGTCTTAGCCTTAAGACCCACACACACAGGAGGCCGTAGCCTTAAGACCCACACACACAGGAGGTCTTAGCCTTAAGACCCACACACACAGGAGGCCTTAGCCTTAAGACCCACACACACAGGAGGTCTTAGCCTTAAGACCCACACACAGGAGGCCTTAGCCTTAAGACCCACACACACAGGAGGTCTTAGCCTTAAGACCCACACACACAGGATGTCTTAGCCTTAAGACCCACACACACAGGAGGCTGTAGCCTTAAGACCCACACACACAGGAGGTCTTAGCCTTAAGACCCACACACACAGGAGGCCTTAGCCTTAAGGCCCACACACACAGGAGGCCTTAGCCTTAAGGCCCACACACACAGGAGGCCTTAGCCTTAAGACCCACACACACAGGAGGCCGTAGCCTTAAGACCCACACACACAGGAGGCCGTAGCCTTAAGACCCACACACACAGGAGGTCTTAGCCTTAAGACCCACACACACAGGAGGCCTTAGCCTTAAGACCCACACACACAGGAGGCCGTAGCCTTAAGACCCACACACACAGGAGGTCTTAGCCTTAAGACCCACACACACAGGAGGCCGTAGCCTTAAGGCCCACACACACAGGAGGCTGTAGCCTTAAGACCCACACACACAGGAGGTCTTAGCCTTAAGACCCACACACACAGTAGGTCTTAGCCTTAAGACCCACACACACAGGAGGTCTTAGCCTTAAGACCCACACACACAGGAGGTCTTAGCCTTAAGACCCACACACACAGGAGGTCTTAGCCTTAAGACCCACACACACAGGAGGTCTTAGCCTTAAGACCCACATACACAGGAGGCCGTAGCCTTAAGACCCACACACACAGGAGGCTGTAGCCTTAAGACCCACACACACAGGAGGCTGTAGCCTTAAGACCCACACACACATGAGGCTGTAGCCTTAAGACCCACACACACAGGAGGTCTTAGCCTTAAGACCCACACACACAGGAGGTCTTAGCCTTAAGACCCACATACACAGGAGGCCGTAGCCTTAAGACCCACACACACAGGAGGCTGTAGCCTTAAGACCCACACACACAGGAGGCTGTAGCCTTAAGACCCACACACACATGAGGCTGTAGCCTTAAGACCCACACACACAGGAGGCTGTAGCCTTAAGACCCACACACACAGGAGGTCTTAGCCTTAAGACCCACACACACAGGAGGCTGTAGCCTTAAGACCCACATACACAGGAGGCCGTAGCCTTAAGACCCACACACACAGGAGGCTGTAGCCTTAAGACCCACACACACATGAGGCCGTAGCCTTAAGACCCACACACACAGGAGGCTGTAGCCTTAAGGCCCACACACACAGGAGGTCTTAGCCTTAAGGCCCACACACACAGGAGGTCTTAGCCTTAAGACCCACACACACAGGAGGCCGTAGCCTTAAGACCCACACACACAGGAGGTCTTAGCCTTAAGACCCACACACACAGGAGGCCGTAGCCTTAAGACCCACACACACAGGAGGCCTTAGCCTTAAGACCCACACACACAGGAGGCTGTAGCCTTAAGACCCACACACACAGGAGGTCTTAGCCTTAAGACCCACACACACAGGAGGCTGTAGCCTTAAGGCCCACACGCACAGGAGGCCGTAGCCTTAATGATGGTGCTATGGGTGATTTGTGATGGTGCTATGGGTGATTTGTGATGGTGCTATGGGTGATTTGTGATGGTGCTATGGGTGATTTGTGATGGTGCTATGGGTGATTTGTGATGGTGCTATGGGTGATTTGTGATGGTGCTATGGGTGATTTGTGATGGTGCTATGGGTGATTTGTGATGGTGCTATACTCCAGCTAGCACCACCTTGGCGCTGCCAGTGGCAGCCGTGTCATATTGGACAGTGAAGTGAGAGCAGCTGATGGCTTCCAGCTGACAGACTGAAAGCTTTTTCTTTTTCTCTGTTTTTCTCTTCTTTCCTCCCTCGCTCCTCTCTTCCATTAGCACAGAGGATGAGTGGAGATGAGTCAGCCAATCAGCTCCTCTCTTCCATTAGCACAGAGGATGAGTGGAGATGAGTCAGCCAATCAGCTCCTCTCTTCCATTAGCACAGAGGATGAGTGGAGATGAGTCAGCCAATCAGCTCCTCTCTTCCATTAGCACAGGGGATGAGTGGAGATGAGTCAGCCAATCAGCTCCTCTCTTCCATTAGCACAGGGGATGAGTGGAGATGAGTCAGCCAATCAGCTCCTCTCTTCCATTAGCACAGGGGATGAGTGGAGATGAGTGAGCCAATCAGCTCCTCTCTTCCATTAGCACAGAGGATGAGTGGAGATGAGTCAGCCAATCAGCTCCTCTCTTCCATTAGCACAGGGGATGAGTGGAGATGAGTCAGCCAATCAGCTCCTCTCTTCCATTAGCACAGGGGATGAGTGGAGATGAGTCAGCCAATCAGCTCCTCTCTTCCATTAGCACAGGGGATGAGTGGAGATGAGTGAGCCAATCAGCTCCTCTCTTCCATTAGCACAGGGGATGAGTGGAGATGAGTGAGCCAATCAGCCGCGGCGTTCAGAGGGAACAAAGCCATTATTGGTTAATGAGACGACGAGGAATTAAAGCTTTCATTCTAATAACAGAGCTGTGTGTTTGTAGTCTGAGTCACAGCAGAGAAACCAACACGCTGCTTTAGATATACATTATTATTATTATTATTATTATTATTAGTATTATTATTATTATTATTCTTGGCTCTGTCTTTG
>NC_139637.1:28048120-28049446 GCF_964638095.1 Poromitra crassiceps
TTGTTCTGGTCCACCCGTCCTCGTCCATGTCTCCCTGTCCTATCCTCCCTGCTATTTGATCGTTCCCGTTTTCCCCTCGGCTATTCAACACGTCCTCACCGCCCTCTGATCGATCATTTCCTCATTCCTCCGATGATCAAACACCTCTGGATTACTTTCTCCCGTTTTCTCCCGGCTGGCACACAGGAAAGCGACCAGCTCCTGCAGCGCGCCGAGGGGCGTTTCAATGGCGTTTCTCCTGTCTGCACAAGGAAGCGTTTATCCGTTTTCTGCTTTTCCTCCTGCTCAATTTCAAAACAACAGCTGCGGTATGTGTTTGTTCACGTGTTGTCGGCTTATCTTAGATGTCAGGGACCTGATACTATGTCACAGGCTGGGGAAGTGTTTGAACTACGCGCTGCAGTAATAAAAACAAAAACACGTCAAACACGTCATTGGCTGGGAGGGCTATTCCTGATAACACGTCAAAGACGTCATTGGCCATGAATGAGTTAATTCCCTTCCGAAAAACAACTAACATTATCGTATTCCTGTGCATTTATAGCCTATACTAAATAGCCTATATCCCAACAAATCCATAACCCCAGATAGGAATATTATAATAGTTTTGATGTTACGGCCGTCACAGCAATACAAAGGGGAAAGGCATAAGTGAAAGTAAAAAAGTATTTATGTCGCTTCCATGACCCCCTCCCTCCCTGTTTCCAGCTGCCGGTTGCCTGTTTCCGCCCAGGACCGTTCATAGAGAAATAGACTGAAAATAATCATAATAATTGTTGTGACTTTGTACCTACCTACTGTATGTCTTGTAATGGAGCCCCCCAGCACAATAATTTCACACGTGCATAATTGTACAACAGAGTGACAATATCTTGAATCTTGAAAGAGAGAGACCGCTAAAGCTACGTTCAATGACCAAATAATAAAAGTTCCGGTTTGGACCGTTAGCCTTCAAAATAAAAGCGGCCGCTATGCAACCACATACTATGTTTAGCCATTTCGGCTAAAATAAGCCCGTACAGTACGAGTGAATTGACATTTACCTGACAATAAAGTATATTGTACCTTGTTTTTATAAAATATCGCCGCTATGCAGCCACACAATGTTACTATTTTTAGCTATTTTGGATAAAATAAGCCAAACGTTCCCACTCTTTGACAGCGGCGCGCACATCCTTACTAGTGACATTTTTTTAAACAGGAAGTCGACAACCGCTGAGAATCATGGGAAACGTAGGTCCAGGAATAAGGTGAATACGATCCATGACTGCAACAGAGGCGTCTGGAGGAACGCTCCGTGCGACACGTGTTTATTTGAGCTCTGAG
>NC_139637.1:28052146-28054646 GCF_964638095.1 Poromitra crassiceps
CCTGATTAGTCCAGTTATCAGATTATTCTTCATGTAGACACACGCACCTCCTCCATCCTGCAGACTGAGATCCGGATGAGACTGTAACTCCTCAGTTCATATCTCAGTTGTCGTCCATACAGACCTGCAGGCTGATCGATGAAAGCTTCATGTGAACAGACAGGACATGGTAAATGGCCTCCAAACTTCCATTCAATCTGGAGGATTTTCACAGATTTGTTTTTATCTCAACCTTCAGTCATCCCTCTCTCTCTCTCTCTCTCTCTCTCTCTCTGTCTCTCTCTGTCTGATTGCTCCCTCCTCTTTTAATGTATTTCTCTTTCTATCACTCCATCTCTGCCTCCAGACGTTCTTAATGGACTTTCTTTCCTGCCAGCTGAGATTTTCTGCATTTTGCACATGGCTGCTATAGGTGCCTAATGTCACCTCATACACTGATTCTCTGATTTTCATATATCAAGGACCCTCATTGTGTATTATTGGTTTAGATGTTGTCAGATCATGTTCTTTTTATCGTCAGAGATGATTTAGTCAAGAACTCTATGGCCGTGTTCAGAATGGTTCACTCATTAGCTCACTCACTATTCCCAATGTAGTGTTTATCATAGTGAACTATATGAGGACAATCAAACGAGTTTCTGACCCTACTTCTCCTTGGGTAAACACGACAGTTTATGGGAGAAAATATAGGGTAGGGTCTGTTCACTAGAAATTGCAGTGCATTGTGGGTATTTTATAGCGGACTATATAGTGAATCAAATGAACAGTTGAGAATTCAGACACTAGTAAAAAAAAAATGGCGAACACACTGAATAGTCCACTATTTCTGTAATAGGGACCGCGGTTTGGAACAGGGCTCATGACCGTCGTATTGTAGGTAGAGAGAACAGAGAAACTATGACCAGTAGGACTGTTGAAATGAATTTCGGTATTTGAATGTTATTCGATTTGCATAAATATTAATAAGCCTTGAATATTTTTTTATTATTACTTATCATTACTATTATTATTATTATTATTATTATTGTTGTTGTTATTATTATTGTTATTGTTGTTGTTGTTATTTTATATGGTGAATCTCGTCCATCTGGCCTTGGCTAACCAGCATGTGAATCATGTTGTCACATGTGATGATCTTTCTGTTATGCATTGAAGTAGCCTGATACAGCCTTATGGCACAAGTGAATCACATTGATATTCAACAAACACGATAACAAGTTGCTAATCTGCGTTAAGTGCCGCTATTAATGTCGTGCAGAATTAATGATCACTCCGCATCAACTCACGCAAGTGGTGGATCCCATCAATATACCCAATGAAAATCTATCAGGCAAAAGCAGTCAAATAGCGAGTCATTCTTCATACAATAGATATGTCTGATACCAAGGCACATGTGAATAATACAGGGACAATTTCCATCAAAGACAACACACTAAAGGCCGTTTGATGACAGTTGACAAGTCAGCCAGGATAGAACGCAAAACTCCCGTTACAACTTTCAAAATAAAAGTACCAAGTACCATTGCAACGTTTTTTGTGTGTGTGTGATCCGAAATACCACAAGTACCAAAGAGGAAATAAAGAAAACATTTGCATAGAAACCAGTTTTTAATTAACATAATGTTGTGCCTTCAAAAAGTCCATTTTAACCCGCAGTGAGTCATGCAGTAATACATTAGCACTTTTATTTTGAAAACGAAATCGTCTATGTCTGTGTATGTACACAGGTTATTTAAATATGTCTGTCTGTTGTGTATGCACAATAACTATTATGTAACTTAAATGTATATGAATATATTAATAACTAGTGATTGTCCAAATAAAGGCTAATGTGATTTAAATTTGACCTATCATCTAGCTTCCGTTTACTGGGTTGAGTTGGGCTCAGTATGAAAAATGATCAGTGAAGAAAAGATGGCCTTGACCACAGATGGATGTGACATGAGTTTAATCTTCTCATGTAGCTAATCTATCTCATGTAGTTTAATCTTCTCATATCTATCTCATTCAATGGTCAATGTTACAGGTTACAACGGGCCTTGTTAGTGGCTGGACTGCCCTCTAGTGGACAGAATGGTACATAACAACAACATGCTGATTAGGTTTTAGATAAATCTATAGGTCAAATTAAAAATTCATACAAAAATCGATTAAAAATCGATTATTAAAATAATAAAAGCACTGAAAATCAAATTGGATTATTCAGGAGGAGTGACAGCCCTAATGACCAGAACAGTCATTCTGCTACATTGTCGAATTGTGAAGTTGAACAATTCTTCAGTTAGGACTGTGCAATAAAATTGATAGGGCAATATATCACAATATTGTTTTTTCTGCAATACTGTATCCAAATATTGTGATATATCACTCAGCCATGTGTTAATTGACACAAAAAGGATAGGTTGTTTCCAACCACGTGATTCTGATGAGGCCTGGCAGCTCTCCCAGGAGAAAAGTGGGTATATAAGAGGGTTGGATGCTGCTCCACACTGCAGGTATC
>NC_139637.1:28062146-28082146 GCF_964638095.1 Poromitra crassiceps
TCATGCTACATACCAAATTAACCGGCTGAATCTTGCGCATCGAACCATGTCTTCCTTTTTCAGATCAGATCAACACAGCAGAAGTTATAGCTGTCTTTGTACAAAGACAAAGACAACATTTCAGATTATTTGGCTTTTTCAAATGACTTTTTATAATGGCTTTTTGGAAATCCGCCTAGGTATCTCCCTACAAAAACCACTGCCAAATACTCATGTTTTGGTATTTTTTCATCTTCTTTGAGTTGGGATGTGGTAAGGCCTGTGGCTATGTCTCCATTGGGTTTCTAGCCATAAATACAACAACCACAGGTAACTGTTTACACTCTAAAAGTGTTTTTTATTCTAGGCGAGAATCAACCACTGTGTTTGAGCTGGTGTTACTCAGGGTCAGTAACACATAGAGTCATTCTGACACTTGGAACATAAACTTCAAAGTCTTACCTTTCAGAAATGGTCAGGCAGTTGTCTGTAACCCTAGCGGTTCAGCCACAGTAAGCATTTTAGTTTGGGTATGTCGTTTTCACCATTTTCTTCAGAAATAGGCCCCTTTAGAAGCCTTAGACTGGTCTTCGCTCTCAGGTTGGACTAGGCTAATTAAGACTATAGAAATATTTTGTGCTCATTTCTCAGGTGCGCCATTGCCTTATCTGTTACTTAAATATTCTACCTGTCTGTCTGTCTCTCTGTCTCTCTGCCCCGCCCCCCCTCTCAGATCGGTCCCCTGACTGGCCCTCGTGAGGGGGGGACCCGGGTGACCATCGAGGGGGAGAACCTGGGTTTGCAGGTCCGAGAGATTGCCCACGTCCAGGTGGCCGGGGTCCGCTGCAACCCAGTCCCATCACAGTACATCAGTGCTGAGAGGTGTGTGTGTGTGTGTGTGTGTGTGCGTGCGTGTGTGTGTGTGTCTCTCTCTCTCTCTGTCTGTCTCCCCCTGTGACATGGTCTCTCTCTCTGTCTCCCCCTGCAGGATAGTGTGTGACATGGTCTCTCTCTCTGTCTCCCCCTGCAGGATAGTGTGTGACATGGTCTCTCTCTCTGTCTCCCCCTGCAGCATAGTGTGTGACATGGTCTCTCTCTCTCTCTGTCTCCCCCTGCAGGATAGTGTGTGACATGGTCTCTCTCTCTGTCTCCCCCTGCAGCATAGTGTGTGACATGGTCTCTCTCTCTCTCTCTCTCTCTCTCTGTCTCCCCCTGCAGGATAGTGTGTGACATGGCGGAGGCTCTCCTCCCTCACTCTCCTGGCGGGCCGGTCGAGCTCTGCATCGGCGTCTGCAGCGCTGAGTACCGAACGCTCTCCACACAGACCTACTCCTTCGTGGTGCGTGTGTGTGTGTGTGTGTGTGTGTGTGTGTGTTAGGGCAGTGGTCCCCAACCAGGGCCGCGGACCGGTACCGGGCCGCAACGCATTTGGTACCGGGCCGCGAGCCCAGTCCAAATTTTTATTTATTTTTTATTTATTTATTTTTAAATAAACATAGGCTATAATATTATAGGCTGTGTGTGGTATTTGAAACATAGTTTCAAGTTGACGTTTATTTATGTTTGTAGTTGAAACAAAAACATAAATACTGTAGGCTACATACAGTACAACACAAAAGGCTGTTTGTCGCCACCTGGTGAGTAAATATATAATATTATGTAACTAAAACCAATAAAATTGACAACCGGTCCGTGACTTTTTTTCCCATGTATCTACCGGTCCTTGGCACAAAAAAGTTTGGGAACCCCTGTGTTAGGGCATTCGTGACTACTGCATTTCAGTAGTCATTGACTACTCCCAAAAAATAGTTGGCAGTAGTTGGCTGTAGTCACGGAAGATATATATATATATATATATTAATATATTTTTTCACCCAATAAAAATTATTAATTTGGTCACAAAGGTCTCAAAAACAGCCAGTAAAGGCTTAACTAATGTAAGCGGGACCAACCTGGGCGTATGTGAAATAGCAGAGTCCCGATTGCTTCTGAGAGGCTGTTGACAAATGAGCTGCTAAACCCCGAGCTGAGCTGGAGATAGCGACTGTTTGACTGCAGTAACAACATACAGTAGACGAGAGTCTTTCCCTCTATAAATACCTTCAGTTCTGCTGACTTAACATGGCATCATGTAGAAAATTACTGTTCAAACAAATCTATCTATGACTTTCAGACATACTTTCTGCCATGTTTGTAGTCCCACAACGTCACAACTCAGAATCATCGAAATTTCCAAGTTTCCCCTCCATAAATATGACATTGAAGGGCCGTTCATGCGCTCGCAACTTGTAAATACGTTAAATAGGATATATCCGAGGCGCACCTGAATGCAGCATATATATTATAATGTTATATTTATTATATATTAGCCCAAACCTCTCCCCCCTCCAGAGCCCTAGTTTCGGCCAGGTTTGACTGTGGATGGGGCCTGTTTATGTATTTCTCGTAATACTTTGGATATATAATTTGTAAACTGTATATTTATTAACTATTCACCTCCATCTCCTCCTGTTTAAAGCATGCATTTCAGCCAAGTTTGGCCTGAAAAAAGACCTATTCCTGTTTGAAGTCATAGTTTGTACATACAGTATTTAGTATGAACTGAATCCTGGGTCTCCCCCCGTGCAGAGCCCTATGTTCAACCGGGTCCGGCCCGAGAAGGGCCCTCTCTCGGGGGGTACCCGGCTGACCGTGTCCGGGCGCCACCTGGACGCCGGCAGCTCCGTCACCATCTACATCCACAAGGAGGAGTGTCTGTTCGTCAAGTAAGACACCTGTACAGGAATGAATGAATAAACAAATTAATAAATAATAATGAAACTGTATTGACGAATAAACAAACACATGAATGGATGGATTAGTACAGTGAATGAACTACTATAAAAATGAATGGATGGATGGATGGAATGAATAACTGAGTAAAATGAAATAAATAAAATGAATGAGTGAACAAATGAATGTCAGTGACCTAACAAACAATTCAATTGGTTCAATATACAAAGCAATTGATGAATAAGTGAATGAACGAGTGAGTATATGAATTAATGCATTCATAAACAGAAAGAAAAAAATACATTACATAGAAAATAAGTGAATGTGAATGTATGGATGAAGGAGCAAATTAGTGAATATACAAATAATGCATGGATGCAAACTAACAGCCATATGAAGGAATGAGTAAATAATGAGAAACGCAACAAACAAATCAGCAACCAATCATCAGCCTCGTCTCTCCCGCCCCCTCTCCCAGACGGACCAATCGGGACATAGTATGTGTGACTCCCGCCTCCCTGTCTGGCTCTGGCCCCGCCCCCATCCGCCTCATGATTGACAGGGCCGAGGTGACGAGTTCTGAGACCAAATACATTTACACAGAAGACCCAACCATCATCAGCATAGAGCCGAACTGGACTATACTCAAGTAAAGATCATAACTTGTAACGGCATCTGTTCATCATTAATATTGACGAAAATATAGATTTTTAATGTGTGTGTGTGTGTGTGTGTGTAGTGGCAGTACAGTGATTACAGTAACAGGAACCAACCTGCTAACCATCCAGGAACCCAAAGTCAGAGCCAAATATGGAGGAGTGGAAACTACTAATGTATGTATACACCCTACACCCTAACACCCTGTACTGCACTAAACCCTAACTTTGCGTTTACGCCAAACGCAAAGTGCCTTGTCTTACTCATGCGAATTTGACCATGGGTTCATTTGCGAGTGATTCGCAAGTACGCCAGACAAATAATGTTATCCCGGGAAAGCCAGCTGTGCTAACTGGGGCTAATGCCTGTTCTAACTTGGTTCATAGTAAAGTACAACTGATGGCTAGAATAAAGTACAGTAACAGATACATATTTTCAGAACCTACCAGGTAGTCCAACTTCCTTGCTGACTTTTCTCCAAGTCCTCTCCTTTTTGTTGGCTCTCTGTATGCCAAGAGACTTGTGTCATACAGCTCCAGGAGCCCACAGACGACTACTATCAGCTTATCCTACATTTTGTGATTCAACAGCAGGACGTCAGTGACGTTGGGAGGATCTTAACGCTCATACGTGTTTGCATCTGTTCGTGTCTTTGCATTGACTTTGTATGTGTAATCTCGGCGTGAGAAAAATTTGCTTCACTTTTTGTCTGAACGCACCTTAACGCCCTACACCCTAACCCCTAATCTTTAGACCCTGATAGTACCCTACACCACAAACCCTGCACCCTAACCCCTAATCTTTAGACCCTGATAGTACCCTACACCACAAACCCTGCACCCTAACCCCTAATCTTTAGACCCTGATAGTACCCTACACCACAAACCCTGCACCCTAACCTCTAATCTTTAGACCCTGATAGTACCCTACACCACAAACCCTACACCCTAACCCCTAATCTTTAGACCCTGATAGTACCCTACACCACAAACCCTACACCCTAACCCCTAATCTTTAGACCCTGATAGTACCCTACACCACAAACCCTACACCCTAACCCCTAATCTTTAGACCCTGATAGTACCCTACACCACAAACCCTACACCCTAACCCCTAATCTTTAGACCCTGATAGTACCCTACACCACAAACCCTACACCATAACCCCTAATCTTTAGACCCTGATAGTACCCTACACCACAAACCCTACACCTACACCCTAACCCCTAATCTTTAGACCCTGATACCCTACACCACAAACCCTACACACTAACCCCTAATCTTTAGACCCTGATACCCTACACCACAAACCCTGCACCCTAACCCCTAATCTTTAGACCCTGATAGTACCCTACACCACAAACCCTGCACCCTAACCCCTAATCTTTAGACCCTGATAGTACCCTACACCACAAACCCTGCACCCTAACCCCTAATCTTTAGACCCTGATACCCTACACCACAAACCCTACACCCTAACCCCTAATCTTTAGACCCTGATACCCTACACCACAAACCCTGCACCCTAACCCCTAATCTTTAGACCCTGATACCCTACACCACAAACCCTACACCCTAACCCCTAATCTTTAGACCCTGATAGCACCCTACACCACAAACCCTACACCCTAACCCCTAATCTTTAGACCCTGATACCCTACACCACAAACCCTACACCCTAACCCCTAATCTTTAGACCCTGATACCCTACACCACAAACCCTACACCTACACCCTAACCCCTAATCTTTAGACCCTGATACCCTACACCACAAACCCTACACCTACACCCTAATCTTTAGACCCTGATACCCTACACCACAAACCCTACACCCTAACCTCTAATCTTTATAATCTTTAGACCCTGATACCCTACACCACAAACCCTACACCTACACCCTAACCCCTCATCTTTAGACCCTGATACCCTACACCACAAACCCTACACCCTAACCCCTAATCTTTAGACCCTGATACCCTACACCACAAACCCTACACCCTAGTCAGAGCCAGTTCTTGAGAAGTTGAGGTGACTCTTTCCCTCACCCCATCTTTCTCTCTCTGTACCCCCCCCCCTGTCTCTCTCTAGGTGTGCACTGTAGTGAATGACAGTGTGATGACATGTCTGGCTCCTGGTCTAATCTACAGTAAACCAAACCCACCAGAGGGGGCGCTGCACCCCGACGAGTTCGGCTTCATCCTCGACCAGGTCAGAGCAGTAGTAGTGGTTCTACCTGTTTGCAAGGGTCGCATTCAGTAGTTTTGTGCTCCTGTGTAGCTCAGTGGGAAGAGTAACGCACATTGTCAGACAGATATATAAGTTCATGTTATATTAATGTTATGTTAAAGTGATAACCTTGAAGATTTTCATGTAAAGGAATGTCAGCTAAGTCACTATCTATCTGATAGTGAGTTAACACAATGGTGATTGGCCCATTGATGGAAGCCATTGATGAACTGTGTGTGGAGACACCCCAGAGAGGGTAGGCAGAGCTAGTGTGAAGTAGGATAACAAGCTACTTTGTTCCGGTCTCTGCTAGCATTAATGTAATGTAATGTAATGTAATGTAATGTAATGCATTACGGGTGGACCGAACAAACTGACTAACATCACATTATGCAACACTGTTTGGATCTCACCTGCAATGACCGCTGATCGCCATAGGTGTCACCAAAGAGAAGGAAAGTGAAATCTTGGAGATGATCACTTGAATGTTATGTTGT
The DNA here is from genome assembly GCF_964638095.1 of Poromitra crassiceps. Classification (NCBI taxonomy): domain Eukaryota; kingdom Metazoa; phylum Chordata; class Actinopteri; order Beryciformes; family Melamphaidae; genus Poromitra; species Poromitra crassiceps. Next base: position 28,068,277 of record NC_139637.1, read on the forward strand.
GGTCTGTCTGTCAGGTCTCCTCCCTGCTGGTCCTGAACACCACGCCCTTCACTCACTACCCAAACCCCTCCTTCGACCCTCTGGGGAACTCTGGCATCCTGGAGGTCAAACCAGGTTCTCCCATCATCCTCAAGGTCAGGAGCAATTCATCAGTCCAGACTCTCCTTCTGACTCAATCAGTTAGACCAAATGATGGGATAAAGGAAGTGAGACACTGCATCCAACAGATTTGAGAGAGATTGAACAAGTTAATCATTTTTACCATAAAATGGAAATATGAGCTTTTCTCATTCTGTTACATTTGACCTCTGCTTCATTTCAATGGGGGAACAGTGATAATAAACTGGATTTTGTCATATTCAAATATTAATCTTAATTTGTTATTTGTAATATTTAAAATGCAACATGCATTGTTTTTTTTATTGATCAAATTACAATTCTATATACATTATTTATTTTATATAATTTTACATAATTATTCATACATGTTTATTTGATAAATTATTATATAATAATGTATTATTTAATAAAAAATATTCATATGTAATTAAATATAGAAAACACTGTATAATTATTTTACATAATTATTAATAAGTATTGATTTCATTCATTACTAAATATAATGTATTATTAAAAAAAAAAAAAAATCGAGTATTCATTATATATTATAATTATTGGTCAATACATCATATTATTTGTCATACTATATTTGTCATACCCTTTTATTTTATACCGGTTTAGTTTATCTTATTTAGACTAGTTTATCAAAGTGTGTGTGTGTGTGTGTGTGTGTGTGTGTGTGTGTGTGTGTGTGTGTGTCTGTGTGTGTAGGGGAGGAACCTCGTCCCCCCCGCCCCCGGCAACAGTCGGCTGAACTACAGCGTTCTGATTGGCGAGACGCCGTGCTTGCTGACCGTGTCAGAGAACCAGCTGCTTTGTGATTCGCCAGATCTCACCGGAGAACAGCGAGTCCTGGTGAGTGACAGGGATTAACCCCACCCCCTTCCCTCTCTGCCAGCCAGTCATGTTCCTCCCAGCCGGTAACACCTGAGCGTTATTGGTTTATATTTGATTGTTTTATCTGGCACTGTTTTGTACAGCAGGGCCATAAACACCTCTTATACTGTAAGTCACAGCCTCAATGGGCTTACTGCTTTTATAAAACGGATGCTACATATAGCCTACCTAGTCAGGTTTGACAACAACAAAATTCAATATTGATAACAAATAAAATCTTCCGCCAAGCAATGTACTCCTCCAAGCCTCCAAGTCATCTGATATGCCCAGAAAAACAGCCGGAAAGTTACGCCGGAAACAGTATTCCCTTCTTACTAGCTTAGCTTTAAGGACAACATTAGCCGCATTTTTGCTGAGATATCAACAACCAGATAGAGCATTTTAAAGCTGATGCCCCCCCCCCCTTATAGGAAGAGTGTGACTCAAAATAGTTAACAAGCTAATGTTTTGGTCACTCAGTGGCGTTTTGAGGCTGACAAACGTTACAGGCAGTGGGCTTAACTAACGTAGCTAACGTTGCCTAACTTGGCGCTGTAATACTGTGATGATGCAGTCACAGGTGTGTGTTTATAGAGTTGTAAAAATGGCTTCGAACACAACTCAACCAATCATAATCAAGGACCACAACTATCCGTTTTGTAATGATTTTATCGTCAAATTGAAGCTCAATTCTAGTTTAGTTTCAGACCGTTTTCAAATGTTTTCTCGCTTTAGGTTCTTTTGGATTGTTCTTGTGGGAAACTGGCTTGTTGCAGCAGCCTGCATTAGAACAACACAAAGTAGTCATCAGTGACGGTTGAAAGTGACAATGTTGTGTGAGGCCATGTTTTATAGTGAACAGTTAAGAGGGGTTCTGTGCCGTAAAGCCCTCTTAGCCGTTGTAAAGTCACTGGTCTCTTGGGGCTTATTGCTTAATTTGAAACCTAGCCTATTTCCTGTCACTGCAACAGGAAGTAAGCTACGGTCCTGACATGCTAGCATGAGAAGGTTGCTACCAATTGCTACCGATTCCTTAGGTCTTCTAGTTTCATATGACACCAGATACTTTGCTCTGGCTTTAAGACTGAGCCCCCTACAGGCATTTGATTGAAATTGCGATATTATAGGGAGAAATTACCAATCGGGAGCAGAGCGGGGGAAGGGGAGAGGAGAGAGAGGAGAGGAAAGGAGGAGAGAGAGGAGAGAGAGGAGAGGAGAGGAAAGGAGGAGAGAGGAGAGGAGAGGAAAGGAGGAGAGAGGAGAGGAGAGGAAAGGAGGAGAGAGGAGAGGAAAGGAAAGGAGGAGAGAGGAGAGGAAAGGAGGAGAGAGGAGAGGAGAGGAGGAGAGAGAGATCTTTGTAAAGGTGAAAGTCATTAAGTGTAGCCACAGGGAGTCATTGGTAATTGGTCTGATATCACACATCAGAGGGTAGACACACACACACACACACACACACACACACACACACACACACCTACACACACCTACACACACACACACACACACACACACCTACACACACACACCTACACACACACACACACACACACACACACACACACACACACACACACACACACAGTGAAGTTCAAAGGATTAGTGAACAAAGACTTTCCTACTAGACAAACCATTGATTAATTATTAAGTTAATTATTAATCAATAAAGAACAGAATGTCATGCTAATGCTTCTATTTTTTTTCTGGGCGCTTGAGTCACAACAAGCAAAGTTTAATGTACTAGTGGAGTCCTCTTCAGTGGCTGGCTGATTACAACTCTGCTCACCTATGTGAGCAGAGTTCACTGGCTGATTCAAACTGTGCTCACCTGTGGGCTCCTCCACTCTGGAGCTCTCCATGCTGCTGAACCTGTGTTGAGGAATTGTCGCCACTAATTAGCCATTTCTGCCCATTTAGTCGGCCCTAATTGCCTAATTAAAAAATCCGGCTCCGTTAGGTCACCAGCAGGGGGTGCTCTTTTTTACACGTCCTGAAAGGCTCAGTGCCATTCCACATACAATGGCATAGCTGTGGCCGAACATACTGTCATTTCTGCTGATAAAATGTGTTGAATGTAATAAAGTCTATAACAGGAAAAGGAAGGACATTAAAAACTAAATGATGAATTAATACAAAAGAACCAGCATTGTGTTAAAGGATCAGGCTGGGGATTTTAATGCATTGCTTACCGTGAACAAATCCTACAAAAATAACATCAACAATGTCTTTGCTCTCCTGACTTCCCATGTTCCGTTTTTAGCCATCAACCCAGAAGCCATTGGTTGCTATTGTAAGCTAAAAACCTTGAAATACAGAGATAGACATTTTTTTAATCATTACCATGAAAAGTCAGGCTGTTATTAGTAGTTATTATTAAATCAAATTCTTCATTATGACGGGGACTATTTTCTGTGCTACGATACTACTTTGCTGAGATGAAAACGTGTTTGCAGTTGGCTTATGAAGTTGAGGAGAAAGTGTTGCGGCCGGTGCATAGTGATGATGTAATATAAAGTGGGCGGGGCCGGTGCATGTTGATGATGTAATATAAAGTGGGCGGGGCCGGTGCATGTTGATGATGTAATATAAAGTGGGCGGGGCCAGTGCATGTTGATGATGTAATATAAAGTGGGCGGGGCCGGTGCATGTTGATGATGTAATATAAAGTGGGCGGGGCCGGTGCATGTTGATGATGTAATATAAAGTGGGCGGGGCCGGTGCATGTTGATGATGTAATATAAAGTGGGCGGGGCCAGTACATGTTGATGATGTAATATAAAGTGGGCGGGGCCGGTGCATGTTGATGATGTAATATAAAGTGGGCGGGGCCAGTACATGTTGATGATGTAATATAAAGTGGGCGGGGCCAGTACATGTTGATGATGTAATATAAAGTGGGCGGGGCCGGTGCATGTTGATGATGTAATATAAAGTGGGCGGGGCCGGTGCATGTTGATGATGTAATATAAAGTGGGCGGGGCCAGTACATGTTGATGATGTAATATAAAGTGGGCGGGGCCAGTACATGTTGATGATGTAATATAAAGTGGGCGGGGCCGGTGCATGGTGATGATGTAATATAAAGTGGGCGGGGCCAGTGCATGTTGATGATGTAATATAAAGTGGGCGGGGCCGGTGCATGTTGATGATGTAATATAAAGTGGGCGGGGCCGGTGCATGGTGATGATGTAATATAAAGTGGGCGGGGCCAGTGCATGTTGATGATGTAATATAAAGTGGGCGGGGCCGGTGCATGGTGATGATGTAATATAAAGTGGGCGACGCCGGTGCATGGTGATGATGTAATATAAAGTGGGCGGGGCCAGTGCATGGTGATGATGTAATATAAAGTGGGCGGGGCCAGTGCATGGTGATGATGTAATATAAAGTGGGCGGGGCCAGTGCATGGTGATGATGTAATATAAAGTGGGCGGGGCCAGTGCATGGTGATGATGTAATATAAAGTGGGCGGGGCCGGTGCATGGTGATGATGTAATATCAAGTGGGCGGGGCCAGTGCATGGTGATGATGTAATATAAAGTGGGCGGGGCCAGTGCATGGTGATGATGTAATATAAAGTGGGCGGGGCCAGTGCATGGTGATGATGTAATATAAAGTGGGCGGGGCCAGTGCATGGTGATGATGTAATATCCTGCAGAGCAGCAGCATTGAAGTTTTGTGGCTGCTGGGTCACTGGCTACATAGATGAGATTTGTTACCAAAACCAATTCATTGCTGATGTTATTTTCAGAGGATTTGTTCTGGTGATTTGCGTAATATGTTAAAAAAAAAAGAAGAAAGAAGAAAGTGAAAAACCTTTTTTAAACAACCTTTTTTTCTGATTGGTGCGATTTCACAGTTGTCTACTTGTTACCCGTTACCAGACCATGACACCCATGTAACACTGATGTCTGTCTCTCTCTCCCCCCCCCCCCTACCACACTCTCTCTCTCCACCCCCCCTCCCTCTCTGTAGATCCTGGTTGGTGGTCTGGAGTTTTCTCCGGGTACCCTCCATATCTACTCTGACAGCGCGCTGACCCTGCCGGCCATCATCGGGCTGGGGGCGGGCGGGGGCGTGCTGCTCGTGGCCATCATCGCCGTGCTCATCGCCTACAAGAGGAAGACGCGCGACGCCGACCGCACGCTCAAACGCCTGCAGCTGCAGATGGACAACCTGGAGAGCCGGGTGGCGCTAGAGTGCAAGGAGGGTGAGTAAACTACATGTAATATACACAGAAACTAGAGAAAAACACATTATGTTTGGTATGTATTCTAATCAAAGTATGGGTTTAAATCAGGGCCAATAGAGAGCCAAAGACACACCCACTTCAGGGTTAAGCATACGAACCTTTCGTAAAATGCTTATAAACATTTGTTTTGCTTGATCAAACCAAGCGATTCAGCTATTCACCATAGAACATTTCACTCAGACCTGGAGGAAAAAAACCTTATTCATTCTTATCATTTTCTCTCCACCTGTCTGTTTCTCTACCTGTCTGTCTCTCTACCTGTCTGTCTCTCCACCTGTCTGTTTCTCTACCTGTCTGTCTCTCTACCTGTCTGTCTCTCCACCTGTCTGTCTCTCTACCTGTCTGTCTCTCTACCTGTCTGTCTCTCTACCTGTCTGTCTCTCTACCTGTCTGTCTCTCTAACTGTCTGTCTCTCTACCTGTCTGTCTCTCCACCTGTCTGTTTCTCTAACTGTCTGTTTCTCTACCTGTCTGTCTCTCTAACTGTCTGTCTCTCTAACTGTCTGTCTCTCTACCTGTCTGTTTCTCTACCTGTCTGTCTCTCTACCTGTCTGTCTCTCTACCTGTCTGTCTCTCTAACTGTCTGTCTCTCTACCTGTCTGTCTCTCCACCTGTCTGTTTCTCTACCTGTCTGTTTCTCTACCTGTCTGTCTCTCTAACTGTCTGTCTCTCTAACTGTCTGTCTCTCTACCTGTCTGTTTCTCTACCTGTCTGTCTCTCTACCTGTCTGTCTCTCTACCTGTCTGTCTCTCCACCTGTCTGTTTCTCTACCTGTCTGTCTCTCTACCTGTCTGTCTCTCTACCTGTCTGTCTCTCTACCTGTCTGTCTCTCTAACTGTCTGTCTCTCTACCTGTCTGTCTCTCCACCTGTCTGTTTCTCTACCTGTCTGTTTCTCTACCTGTCTGTCTCTCTAACTGTCTGTCTCTCTAACTGTCTGTCTCTCTACCTGTCTGTTTCTCTACCTGTCTGTTTCTCTACCTGTCTGTCTCTCCACCTGTCTGTCTCTCTACCTGTCTGTCTCTCCACCTGTCTGTTTCTCTACCTGTCTGTTTCTCTACCTGTCTGTCTCTCTACCTGTCTGTTTCTCTACCTGTCTGTTTCTCTACCTGTCTGTCTCTCTAACTGTCTGTCTCTCTAACTGTCTGTCTCTCTAACTGTCTGTCTCTCTACCTGTCTGTTTCTCTACCTGTCTGTCTCTCTACCTGTCTGTCTCTCTACCTGTCTGTTTCTCTACCTGTCTGTTTCTCTACCTGTCTGTTTCTCTACCTGTCTGTCTCTCTACCTGTCTGTCTCTCTACCTGTCTGTTTCTCTACCTGTCTGTCTCTCTAACTGTCTGTCTCTCTACCTGTCTGTCTCTCTAACTGTCTGTCTCTCTACCTGTCTGTTTCTCTACCTGTCTGTTTCTCTACCTGTCTGTCTCTCTACCTGTCTGTCTCTCCACCTGTCTGTCTCTCTACCTGTCTGTCTCTCTACCTGTCTGTCTCTCCACCTGTCTGTCTCTCCACCTGTCTGTCTCTCTACCTGTCTGTCTCTCCACCTGTCTGTTTCTCTACCTGTCTGTCTCTCTACCTGTCTGTCTCTCTACCTGTCTGTCTCTCTACCTGTCTGTCTCTCTACCTGTCTGTCTCTCCACCTGTCTGTCTCTCTACCTGTCTGTCTCTCTACCTGTCTGTCTCTCCACCTGTCTGTCTCTCTACATGTCTGTCTCTCTACCTGTCTGTCTCTCCACCTGTCCTCTCCACCTGTCTGTCTCTCTACCTGTCTGTCTCTCTACCTGTCTGTCTCTCTACCTGTCTGTCTCTCTACCTGTCTGTCTCTCCACCTGTCTGTTTCTCTACCTGTCTGTCTCTCTACCTGTCTGTCTCTCCACCTGTCCTCTCCACCTGTCTGTCTCTCTACCTGTCTGTCTCTCCACCTGTCTGTCTCTCCACCTGTCCTCTCCACCTGTCTGTCTCTCCACCTGTCTGTCTCTCCACCTGTCCTCTCCACCTGTCTGTCTCTCTACCTGTCTGTCTCTCTACCTGTCTGTCTCTCTACCTGTCTGTCTCTCTACCTGTCTGTCTCTCCACCTGTCTGTCTCTCCACCTCTCTGTCTCTTCTACCTGTCTGTCTCTCCACCTGTCTGTCTCTCCACCTCTCTGTCTCTCCACCTGTCTGTCTCTCCACCTGTCTGTCTCTCCACCTGTCTGTCTCTCTACCTGTCTGTCTCTCCACCTGTCTGTCTCTCTAACTGTCTGTCTCTCCACCTGTCTGTCTCTCCACCTGTATGTCTCTCCACCTGTCTGTCTCTCCACCTGTCTGTCTCTCCACCTGTCTGTCTCTCCACCTGTATGTCTCTCCACCTGTCTGTCTCTCCACCTGTCTGTCTCTCTACATGTCTGTCTCTCTACCTGTCTGTCTCTCTACCTGTCTGTCTCTCCACCTGTCTGTCTCTCTAACTGTCTGTCTCTCCACCTGTCTGTCTCTCCACCTGTATGTCTCTCCACCTGTCTGTCTCTCCACCTGTCTGTCTCTCTACATGTCTGTCTCTCTACCTGTCTGTCTCTCTACCTGTCTGTCTCTCCACCTGTCTGTCTCTCCACCTGTCTGTCTCTCTACCTGTCTGTCTCTCTACCTGTCTGTCTCTCTACCTGTCTGTCTCTCCACCTGTCTGTCTCTCTACCTGTCTGTCTCTCCACCTGTCCTCTCCACCTGTCTGTCTCTCCACCTGTCCTCTCCACCTGTCTGTCTCTCTACCTGTCTGTCTCTCCACCTGTCCTCTCCACCTGTCTGTCTCTTCTACCTGTCTGTCTCTCTACCTGTCTATAGCCTTTGCGGAGCTGCAAACAGACATCCAGGAACTGACCAATGACATGGACGGAGTGAAGATTCCCTTCCTGGAGTATCGGACCTACACCATGAGAGTCATGTTCCCCGGGATTGAAGAACACCCCGTCCTCAAAGAGCTGGACGTACGTATCACATGCGCGCGCGCGCACACACACACACACACACACACACACACACACACACACACACACACACACACACACCTTAAGGCAAGGCTTAGTGTATCTACAATGGCTGTGTCTCCTGTTGTTTCAATGCAACTTTAAAAAACAAAAACAATGCTGATTTATTTTGCACATGATCTCACACATATCCAAAAACTAAACAGTTTTGCAGACATTCATTTAGTTTGACAGCCATCTGGGAACCCAGATTGGACGCGGAAAAGGAAGTGACGGTGGCTCTTCCGTCACTTCCGCTTTCCTTTTCCGCGTCCGTTTCAGCTATTCACTAATAACGTTAAAGGGATAGTTTGGTTTGTTTGAAGTGGGGTCCTATCAGCTAGTGAGATACACTAACTTAATTAGGTACAGTGTTCAGGAGTGAGTGCGCATTGTGGAACGAGACCGCGCACTCAGCGCAGCAGCCAAACCACTGCCAAACCAGCCTTTTCTCTGTAAGTACGTGGGGTCAACAACTAAAACGTAATTTAGCCACCTAAAACAACGCCCACCTAAACAAATCGATATCTGTGTACATGCACGCTCTATTTTGACAATTTTCAGCGCTTTACTTTTCCGCAAAACAGCAGTTTCATTTGGCACTGCTTTTTCTCCCAACCGTACAACTACCGTATTCCTCCGCTAAAAGCCAGCACAGAGCACAGAGCTGCGGTTTACAAAACAGGAAGGCTTAGAAGAGAGATAAAACACTGACTTACTTTAGAGACAACAAGTCACCTGGCCTCTCTGGTCTGGGACGTTTTCCCCAATTTATCCTGGGAATGGTGAAAAAGGTCTGCAGCCAGGGCACCCCCGCATTTAGGCAGCAGGCGCATGATCTCTCTTTCTGCCTGTTCACACTCTGCAAAAGTTCCTCTTCATATTCTCTCTGGTTCATAATTGTATCCTCTTGTCACCAAGGTGAATGGCATATCATCCTCGCTATCAAAATCACTCATATTTTCGTTTGTGTATTCTATTTGTTGTGTCTTCACTAACAAACCGAGAGAAATAAAATACCCCCAAATAACTGCGGAGTAATCCAGTGCTGCGGCTCTGTGCAGGCTTTTAGCGGAGGAATACGGTAGTGATACGGTTGGGAGAAAAAGCAGTGCCGAATGAAATGACTGATTGGCGGAAAAGTAAAGCGCGGAAAATTCTCAAAATAGAGCGTACATGTACACAGATATCGATTTGTTTAGGTGGGCGACTGGGCGTTGTTTGAGGTGGCTAAATTACGTTTTAGTTGTTGACCCCCAGTACTGAGAGAGAAAAAGCTGGTGAGGCTGCTGCTCTTGGTGCCGGATCTCGTTAGACGCTGCGCCCCGCTTCAAGACCACTGTACCTAATTAAGTTAGTGTATCTCACTAGCTGATAGGACCCCACTTCAAACAAACCAAACTATCCCTTTAACGCATAAACACTGCATAGAGCATAAACACACTGCATAGAGCAGAAACACACTGCATAGAGCAGAAACACACTGCATAGAAGACGTCAACTCATCTTACAATAACAGTGGAACATTACTGTAAAGTCGCGGTGCAAGTTGCTATTTAGACTGTAAACCGAGGAGCACGGACGCGGAAAAGGAAGTGACGGTGGCAGGAGAGGCGCGCTGTACAGGAAGCCGGGAAAAACGGTAGGGCTCTCCCAGAGTCTATTTTTCAAATAAAAATAGACTCTGGGTTCCAAGATTGGTTTGACAGTTGAGAGTTGATTTGAGTTAAGTTGTGGACCAGTGATGTCATTCATGCACAAACTGGTCCACAACTTTACAAAAGGTGACGTGCAAACACTGCAGGCTACTGATTGGTCAAAGAGAATCGTCATTATTGTGCGACACGGGACATCCTGCACAAACTCACCATATCTAGTAGCCACACACATTTTTTCTACCGACTACTGACTTTTTTTTACTGCAATTTGTACTAGTATTAAATGGCAACCCAATGGAAACCAGAGTACTACTGTAGTAGAGTAGAATCGAGTTGGGTTGAGCCCAGCCGGTAACATGCAGTGGAAACGCGCCATAAGATGATGTTCTTTCTAACATTCCCTCCTCTCTGTCTGTCTCACTCATGTTCTCTGTCTGTCTCACTCATGTTCTCTGTCTGTCTCACTCATGTTCTCTGTCTGTCTCACTCATGTTCTCTGTCTGTCTCACTCATGTTCTCTGTCTGTCTCACTCATGTTCCCTGTCTGTCTCACTCATGTCAGTCTCCAGCAAATGTTGAGAAGGCTCTGCGTCTCTTCAGTCAGCTGCTGAACAACAAGATGTTCCTGCTCAACTTCATCCACACTCTGGAGGCCCAGCGCTCCTTCTCCATGAGAGACAGAGGCAACGTGGCTTCACTGCTGATGGCTGCTCTGCAGGTACCTGTCTGTCTGTCTGTCTGTCTGTCAGGGAGAAGCTGTGAAGGGAGGAGCCCAGGGGCGGAGCGACCCTATCAGCCCAGAGGGGGCAAAGCTCTTAGGGGGGCCCCATCAAAAAAAAAAAAAAATTTTTTTTTTTTTTTGAAGGCCAGGCCAGGCCACAGGGCCGGTTCCAGAACAAGATGACTAGGGGTGCATCCTAGATAGGAAGGGGTGCAGATGCCCGGCCAAAGGCCGGCCGCCCGAAAAATTTGACATGTTATTTTACTAAAAATAATGCATTTGACCATCATTTCAAGTAGAATGATACCACCCAAGCAAGAATATTTCAAGTGTTTCAAGTGCTTTACTGAAATATTTGGACCATATAATGATAATACAATTATCTCAACCTTAAAAGGTTACATATAGGTGCCAAAAAGCCATAAAATCACATCAAAGAACAAAGAAAAACAACAACTATAATTCAAGTTTAAACAGTAAGTGTGCAGCTGTAGCATTTTTTTTACTTTTCAACTGAGCATGCAGACAAATAAGGGTGCAATGCATGCTTTTGCACCCCCGTAGAACCGGGCCTGCCAGGCCGCGAAGAAAAATGTGCCTTTTTTGCATGTTTGAATCGGTTTTAGCCATATTTAGTGGAATATCTCATTTTAAACACACCAATGTTATTGTCTATTGATTGAATTCCTCTCAGACTCACACCACTGACTTTATTAAATAAAGTCATTTTAAGTCACAACTGTAAAATAGCTGATAGCCCCTATATCCAAAAACACAATTTGTCACTCATTGAGCCAAGTAATATTATGTCCAAGAAAGACTACAGTGAAGCCACTTTACAGACAAGCTTGTTCTGAAGAAGAAAAATAAAAACACAGGTTGCCAGCCAGGTGGCCTGGCCTGCAAAAAATAAAAAAAATAAAAAAAATAAAAAAAATAATTGATGGGCCCCCCTGACGAGTGGGCCCGTGGCGGCCGCACCCTCTGCCCCGGCGTACGCTCCGCTACTGGAGGAGCCATACATATCCTGATCACTCAGAGAGATTTGACTGCTGGAAACACCTGCTGTGAAGAAATGGTCTGACTGGTTGCTTTTACTGGGAAGTCGAAGGGAAAGGATATGTTCATATAGGACTGACTTACAAAGGAATCAGTAGGAGAGGAGAATATGCTGACAACAGGCTTTGAGGGAATGAAAAGTTATAGAGTCTCTACTGCTCTGCCTCGTACAATAACACATTAGTATCCACAGGCATCTACTCCTCTGGCTCTAACAGAGTAGCAGTGTATCTGGACTGTCCTACAGTTTCTTCGGACATACTGACATCCACACCTTCGACACCACATTCACTTAACCACTCGACTCTGGGGTTGGATTGGAGGTTGATTGGTCTGGTTCCTCAGTGTCTCTGTGTGGAGGGAGAGAGAAACACTCACACTGCTGACCAAAGACAGCTGCTGACATGATCACTCTGTACAGGATCACACACACACACACATAGTAGCTATGCCTTAAAATGAGAATATTGTTTGTAATCACATATTTTTTGGAAAATGAAGTGAATGAGATATTTAACCAGAATCAATTTATTGTTGTTAACTATTCTTCGTGGGGTCCACATACCACACATACAGTCGTACATTCTTATTATATACACACTATAATCACATAAACACGACAAAAATCATCTAATTGAATTAATTAACAATTAAGTACATATGGAAGAGATAGAGAAACAATATCACCATCCTTTCAAAAGACATGAAACCAAACACAAAATTATAAACCAACCACAATCCCTCAAGAATTAATACCAAACTTGTCAAATTATATATATTATCCATCCCGCGCTTTCACACGTAGTTCAAAATACATTTCTCATTGTCTGACAAGGGGATTTCTACTTTCACCAAGGTTAACATTTTGTTTCCTACACCATTTTGTCTGTCTCATCATCTGTCTGCCTGCCTGCCTGCCTGTCTGTCTGTTATTAATGAGTAAATAATATATTTCAGGGTCGTATGGAATATGCTACAATGGTTCTGAAGCAGCTGCTGGCCGACCTGATAGAGAAGAACCTGGAGAACAGAAACCATCCCAAACTGCTGCTGAGGAGGTGAGAGCCCGACCTTTCACCTTTAAACTTTAACCTGTAACCCTTAGAGACGAGGAGATCTGTTTCCTGTTTCTTGATATGCAGGGTTTTGAAATGACCAGAGGGTTTTTCTGTCTGTAGGTCCAACTCAACAGTGTAGGAGGCCACACTGGCTTTATCTGTAAGTGTGGCTCAGTTGTCTGTCTCCTGTTAACGCGTCCGCTGGTCCCTCTGTCCTCTCCCCGTCGTTTTCCCTTCTCTTCTGCTGAATGCTGCGCTCTGTTATCCTGATCCCCTCCAGGCTGTGAGGGAGCATGCAGGAGAGTGAGGCTCCAGACAGCCTAACCCCTCCCCCTTATTAATAAATAAATAAAATAATTAATTTGGCGTTGTCGGCAGGACCGGGGTTTGGGAACAGCTGTGATAAGGGACCGTTCGTTATTTAGAAAGGGGGTCACTGGAGGAATTTGGTGTGCTCTGAAATAAAAAGCTGTGCCCCTTCCCTGATCAAAATATATTTTTCCTTGACCCTCCCGAAGCGATTTGAAAATTATAATTAACCCTCCCCAAACAATATTGTGGCAAGTTTGCGTGGAAGAATGCAGACTGACACAGATATCTTACTTTTAACCTAACATTTCCAGAAACTCCGGCCAGAGGTGATCAAACACACTAACAGTCTCAGTCGTGGTGGCTACATTGATAGTAAAACTAAACATATCCTGGCCACACAAACATTGCCATAATACCACATAATGCAATCAAAACATATGCACAACATCACTAAACCACGTTTTTAACTGTACAGTAAGAAGCTTCCCACAAGAACATGAACTCCCATAATCCTTTGCGCTTCTTAAGAGCAGAACTGTCACCAATCAGAGCGACCGCCTCCTCTGGTCGCTATAATGCTATTTTCGCTTGTGAAACAATCTTCAGTCTGTGTATATCAATATTTGTGTTTAAATAGCAGTGAATGACTGATGGAAAAAAGTTAGCCGGTTCTATGTGGCGGACTCTCCACTCTCTGTCCCCCCTCTCTTTCTCTCTCTCACTCCCTCAGCAGACAGGCACAAAGCCACACATGTAAAATCTCCCAGCATCCATTGAGGTACATTTCGATAACAAATAGCATCCAAATTAGCCTAAATAGATAGAA
>NC_139637.1:28087146-28122146 GCF_964638095.1 Poromitra crassiceps
TTTCCCCAAAAAATAAAAAATAAAATAAAAAAAAGTTTTTACTGACTTTTACTTCCTCGAACTTATTTACCAGATAGTCCAAGACTGGACGGACCAAATGAACCCTTATGCTCGCTCGCTCACTCTCACTCTCTCTCTCTCTCTCTCTCTCTCTCTCTCTCTCTCTCTCTCTCTCGCTCTCTCTCGCTCTCTCTCTCGCTCTCTCTCTCGCTCTCTCTCTCGCTCTCTCTCTCTCTCTCTCTCTCTCTCTCTCTCTCTCTCTCTCTCTCGAGTCTCACACACGCACACAGGAATCACAGGCAGCTGCTCAATGGCCGCAAATGCTGCTCAATGCACAAATGGCCGCTCATGATCGTCACTCACTAACGGACTCTGTTTACTGCTAAATAGGTGACTATACTATAAATACTAAACGTGATTTAGCGCTTCCTTTCATCAGTTTGACTTGAAACAATGTCACAGGCTGGGAAAGGGTCTGATCTAATGTAAACAAGCAAAACATGAAAGTACGTCCGAGTACGTCTTTGGCAGAGAATGAGTTAAGAGTTAGAATTTCTTCAAAGGTTATTTTTTATATTGAATGTTCCGCTTCCTCTGCTCCCCAGCAACACACCTGTCAAGTGTCAAGTGTCAAGTGTCAAGTGTCAAGTGTCAAGTCGATCAGACCAACGGTTCATCAGATATGAGACACATTCAGAGGTTCATCGCTTTATAAATTAGTGTGATGGAAAACAATCTCCCTCTCTCTCTCTCTCCCTCTGTCTCTCTCTCTCCCTCTGTCTCTCTCTCTCTCTCTCTCTCTCACTCCCTCTCTCTCCCTCTCTCTCCCTCCCTCTCCCTCTCTCTCTCTCTCTCTCTCTCTGTCTCTCTCTCTGTCTCTCTCTCTCTCTCTCTCTCTCTCACCCTCTCCCTCTCTCTCTCTCCCTCCCTCTCTCTCTCTCTCTCTCACTCCCTCTCTCACTCCCTCTCCCCCCTCCCTCTCCCTTCCTCTCCCTCTCTCTCTCTCACCCTCTCCCTCTCTCTCTCTCTCTCTCTCACCCTCTTCCTCTCTCCCTCTCCCTCTCTCTCCCTCTCTCTCTCTCTCTCACCCTCTCCCTCTCTCTCTCTCACCCTCTCCCTCTCCCTCTCTCTCTCTCTCTCTCTCACCCTCTTCCTCTCTCCCTCTCCCTCTCTCTCCCTCTCTCTCTCTCCCTCTCCCTCTCCCCCCCCCCTCTCCCTGTCTCTCACTCCCTCTCTCTCTCTCTCTCTCTCTCCCCCTCTCCCACTCTTCCCCCCCCCCTCTCTCTCTCTCTCTCTCTCTCTCTCAGACTCTGATGTGTATTCCTCCGGAGGGCGAGGCGGGCACGGAGGTTCCGGTCAAGGTGTTGAACTGCGACACGGTGACGCAGTCGAAAGACAAGCTGCTGGACGCCGTTTACAAAGGAATCCCCTTCTCCCAGAGACCACAGGCAGACGACATGGACCTGGGTAACACACACACACACACACACACACACACACGCATGCACACACACAGTACACACACACAGTACACACACACACACACACACACACACACACGCGCGCACACACACACACACACACAGTACACACACACACACACACACACACACACACACGCGCACACACACACACACACACACACACACACACACACACACACACAGTACACACATACACACAGCACACACACACACACACACACACACACACTACACCAGTGGTGCCCAATTTGGGGCCCGCGGGCCAAGTTTGGCCCGCGCTCTGTTTGTTTTGGCCACGGATTTGGGGGAAAAAATGCTTTTTTTTCCTTTTTTTTTTGCATGCCAGGCCAGGCCTGAGTGTGAGAGCAATTCAATCAATAGACAATAACATTGGTGTGTTCAAAATGAGATATTCCAGTAAATATGGCTAAAACAGATTCAAACATGCAAAAAAGGCAAAAAAAAAATTGCCGCCGGCCTTAATTAAAAACATTTTTTGGGGGGGATGGGGGGCCCCCCTAAGAGCTTCGCTCTATATTGAAATGTTATTTTCGATTTAGAATGTTAATTTTCTATAAAACACAATACATTTTAATGTAATTCCACAACATTTATTTTTGGCCCTCGGCCCTCCACCCAGATTGAGTTTTGGCCCTTCATGGGAAAGAATTTGGGCACCCCTGCACTACACACACACACATATACACACACACATATATGGTAAACACACACACACACACACACTTACAGTATATACACACACAAAGACACACATGCACAGACATTTGCAACACAAATAACAGTCAGAAGAAATGGCTAGATCTGTCGCTAGATTTGTCTCTTCCGGTCTCCTAAATGGCCGTGGCTTTCAGCTTGTGATTGGCTGTCTGTCTGAAACGTCATTGGCTGACCAGTCTCCTAAATGGCCGTGGCTTTCAGCTTGTGATTGGCTGTCTGTCTGAAACGTCATTGGCTGACCAGTCTCCTAAGGGGGCGTGGCAGTGCCCAAACCTCCGTGGCACAGATACAGGAAGTGACTGGAAGTTGGGGTGTCTATCTATATAGACCAAATCAGCTGGGATGTTTACATTTACTTCCGGTTACCCCTGGTTCCGGTTACCTCCGCACAAACTGAGGTGTTGAAGACAAAAACAGACAAAGAAGACAAACATGGTTCGTTCGTGTTGTGTTGTTGGTGTCCAGTGACCATAAAGAGCAGGTCAACATTTGGATTATTCAGAATTCCCTCTGCAAAGGGCAAACATGAGCTAAGAGAACTCTGGATTCGGCGGCACAGGCTTACTACAGCTACAACATCCGGGTTCCGAGCTGTATCCGAGCGGCGTCAGTAGCCTCTGTCTGTAACGTAACGTTAACGAGTCTGCAAAAAAACAGCGAGTTTGACAGTTGTAAACAAACGTTATTAGCTAGCTAACACATAAAACAAACACAGAAGAAAGGCTAGATACATCGGACAAGCATGTTTACCAACCGTTTGAACATTTAACACATTCACTGCCAGCAGTTTTTTTTTTTACTGTAGGTAGCTTCTGCCAAGGTTTTCTTTTGAGGATTCTGGCTCATCTTTCAAAAGCCGAGGATTATTTTCTGCTAAGATTTTGTGAACACAAAATATCTCAAAAGAACTAATAGAATGTGTGCTTTCTCTGTCTAAAAGAGTTAGTTTATAGAGTTAGTAGTTATGTAGACATTAGCAGTTGAATACAGCATGGTTTCAGCGTCTGAAAATTTAAGCTGAGATAAATGGCTTTTTGTGAAATTCGATAGAACAGTCACTTTAACCATTTATTTTTGGCGTAAGACGTCAGACATCTAAACAATAGTTTTGAACAGTAATTTCCTCCATAGCAGCAGGAAACCCCCCTCTCCTTCAAACTCCTCCCTCCGTGTGTGTTCTCCTCCCTCCGTGGCTGCAGCGGTACAAGCGAGGCTCTGCCTGTCTGTGCTGCCTGGCTGCTGGCGGCTGCTCTTTGGGCGAGTCTGCATGGGGCTCGTTCGTTTCGGTTGTGAGCTCAGCTGGAATGAAGCTGCGTGCGATTGTGGGCTTTCTGCCGGTGTTTCAAAGTGTGTTGCACCCATAATCTATTATGCAAATTTGCAATCCCCCACCGCCAGCTCTCAGCGCGAAAGCGAAAGCGTTTTCGCCAATCCATTTTACAGTATGAGAATGGTTTCCTCGCGCGTTCCCCTGCAGTTTTGGCTCGGCTTTTTCTTATCTGGAGAGCACTGTCGCCACTTAGTGGGTCGGTGGAATGGGTTGTACACGTTCGGTGGCTCCCATATTTTTATAGGAGACGTGGGGGGCGTTGATCCACGTCCCACCGTCAAATTTTTTTTTTTTTTTTTTGACGAGATATCTCGTCCACGGCAGTCAAGCGTTGGTTTCTGCTTGACAAGATATCTCGTCCACGGCAGTGAACGTGTTAAATTGAAAGTAGTCGGCCGAAAACAACGAGAGAGTTTGACAGCATTTATTTGACAACACGCAAATTTAAACCTGCCGCCTTCCCGAAGTGGTACCCGGAAGTAATGTTGTTTACATGGTGACGTCACGGTGATTTGGTCTATTAAAGGTCTCTGTATAAAGTCCTCAGCCTTTGGGGACTTTACATTAAAGGCTATGTAGTCTGATATAGTCCATCAGTTTTTGGTCAGTTTTCTCAGTTTTTGACTTTTTGTCGGTTTTGATCAATTTTTGTCCGTTTTTGTCAGACAATTAGAGGGTGTGTTACTGTACATCACCTGACGGCACTTTATACTGTGATACTGACTGTGTGTGTGTTCGTGTGTGTGTGTGTGTGTGTTCATGTGTGTTCGTGTGTGTGTGTGTGTGTGTGTGTGTGTGTGTGTGTGTGCGTGTGTGTGTGTGTGTGTGTGTGGCCCGTATTGGCAGTCGCTCAATATGGAGAAGGCGCTGCTTTTTGTACCCTTGAAATTGGATGCTGTCCCTTATCTTGTATTACAGTATAACTGTATGTCAATCTGCCTTTGTCATCACCCTGTGCGGTATTATATCTTCTTTGTATGCATTATTGTGGTCGCCAATTAGGCACTCTTGTATCTGACCAACTCCCAACATCTGATTGCATTACTAGTGTTTATGTCCTTTGTACTCTGTATCTATGTGGACATAAATAAATCATTTAAATGTGTGTGTGTGTTCGTGTGTGTGTGTGTTGGTTCGTGTTTGTGTGTGTGTGTGTGTGTGTGTGTGTGTGTGTGTGTGTGTGTGTGTGTGTGTGTTCGTGTGTGTTCGTGTGTGTGTGTGTTGGTTCGTGTTTGTGTGTGTGTGTGTGTGTGTGTGTGTGTGTGTGTGTGTGTGTGCAGAGTGGCGTCAGGGCCGGCTGACCAGGATCATCTTGCAGGACGAAGACGTGACGACGAAGATAGAGAGTGACTGGAAGAGACTCAACACACTGGCTCACTACCAGGTACACACACACACACACACACACACACACACACACACACACACACACACACACAGTCACACACACACACACACACACACACACACACACACACACACACACACACACCACTATCAGGTACACACAAACAAACACACACACACATACACACACACACACACACCCACACACACACACCACTACCGGGTACACACACACACACACGTCACTACCAGGTAGGTACACACACACACACACGCGCAGACACACACACCACTACCAGGTACACACAAACACACACGCACGCACGCACACACACACACACATGCACACACACACACACACACACACACACACACACTATTTAAACAGCATGTGTATAGGAATGATTCGGGACAAAGCTTTTTGATCAGTATAACGAGGCGCTGAAGCATTTAATATTCTGAGCTGCAGTGACTCCTTCCTAACTAACTCATGATTGTGGTGTGTATCAGGCCTGTGGATGTAGTAATACTTGACTGACTGGTTTACTGACTGAAGTGACTGCTGATTGGTTGATTGATGTGTCATCTGTTGCTAGGTAACAGACGGCTCTCTGGTAGCGCTGGTGCAGAAGCAGGTCTCTGCCTACAACATCGCCAACTCCTTCACCTTCACCAGGTCACTGAGCAGATACGGTACGTATGTACGCACACACACACACACACACACACACACACTCCCTCTCTCTCTCTCTCTCTCTCTCTCTGACACTGTGTCTCTCTCTCTCTCTTCAGAGTCGTTACTGCGGACGTCCAGCAGTCCAGACAGTCTGAGGTCCAGAGCGCCAATGATCACCCCAGACCAGGAGACAGGTACTGTGGAGGAGAGAGAGAGGGGGGGGGGGGGTGTCTGAAATAAGGTACTGTGGAGGAGAGGAGGGGTTGGATGGTTAGATGTCTGAAAAAAGTACTGTGGAGGAGAGGGGGGGTTGGATGGTTAGATGTCTGAAATAAGGTACTGTGGAGGAGAGGAGGGGTTGGATGGTTAGATGTCTGAAAAAAGTACTGTGGAGGAGAGGGGGGGTTGGATGGTTAGATGTCTGAAATAAGGTACTGTGGAGGAGAGGAGGGGTTGGATGGTTAGATGTCTGAAATAAGGTACTGTGGAGGAGAGAGGAGGGGTTGGATGGTTAGATGTCTGAAATAAGGTACTGTGGAGGAGAGAGAGGGGGGGAGGGGGGGGGGGGGGGTCTGAAATAAGGTACTGTGGAGGAGAGAGGAGGGGTTGGATGGTTAGATGCCTGAAATAAGGTACTGTGGAGGAGAGGAGGGGTTGGATGGTTAGATGTCTGAAATAAGGTACTGTGGAGGAGAGGAGGGTTGGATGGTTAGATGTCTGAAATAAGGTACTGTGGAGGAGAGAGGAGGGGTTGGATGGTTAGATGTCTGAAATAAGGTACTGTGGAGGAGAGGAGGGTTGGATGGTTAGATGTCTGAAATAAGGTACTGTGGAGGAGAGAGGAGGGGTTGGATGGTTAGATGTCTGAAATAAGGTACTGTGGAGGAGAGAGGAGGGGTTGGATGGTTAGATGTCTGAAATAAGGTACTGTGGAGGAGAGGAGGGGTTGGATGGTTAGATGTCTGAAATAAGGTACTGTGGAGGAGAGGAGGGGTTGGATGGTTAGATGTCTGAAATAAGGTACTGTGGAGGAGAGGAGGGTTGGATGGTTAGATGTCTGAAATAAGGTACTGTGGAGGAGAGGAGGGGTTGGATGGTTAGATGTCTGAAATAAGGTACTGTGGAGGAGAGGAGGGGTTGGATGGTTAGATGTCTGAAATAAGGTACTGTGGAGGAGAGAGGAGGGGTTGGATGGTTAGATGTCTGAAATAAGGTACTGTGGAGGAGAGAGGAGGGGTTGGATGGTTAGATGTCTGAAATAAGGTACTGTGGAGGAGAGGAGGGGTTGGATGGTTAGATGTCTGAAATAAGGTACTGTGGAGGAGAGGAGGGGTTGGATGGTTAGATGTCTGAAATAAGGTACTGTGGAGGAGAGGAGGGGTTGGATGGTTAGATGTCTGAAATAAGGTGCTGTGGTTAACAAAAGTTTATGAAACAGCGACTTTTGTGTTCAGCAACCTCAACATGAGACTCAGCCTTCACTCTTCATTCTGAGTCTGGAAGGAGCACACCAGTATGACGTTTCAGGCTCCGCTAAAATGGCCTTACAGCTTTCAATATAACGTCGCAATAACAATAAAACAGTACATACCTCCCGCATAAGGTTGTTATCTGAAAAGGATGGTAATCGGTATTCCCAAATATTGCGTAGGTTCCAATACCGAGCCCTTATAAACATGCCAGATTACCATTCTTTTCAGATAACAACCTTGTGGTGGATGTAGATACTGTTTCATTGTGATTGCTACCTCAGTGAAGATGTAAGGCCATTTTAGTGGAGTCTCCAACCTCAGCAAGATCATCTTCACAAATGAACACCACTTTTGATTTTTTTTAACGTTTTCTGAAAATCGTGATTTTTGGCGTGCGTGCGTGCGTGCGTGCGTGTGCGTGTGTGTGTGTGCGTGTGTGTGTGTGTGTGTGTGTTGTAGGGACTAAGCTGTGGCACCTGGTGAAGAATCATGAGCACAGCGACCAGAGAGAAGGAGACAGAGGGAGCAAGATGGTGTCCGAAATCTACCTGACCAGACTGCTGGCTACCAAGGTACGCAACACACACACACACACACACACACACACACACGCGCACACACACACACACACACACACACACACGGCTGGCTACCAAGGTGTACCTCTGTCATACTCTTTTAATTTCTTTATTTTAGGATTTTCTGTAACGTGCGTGCAATATGGAGCTCTTATCTTACTTTGTTTCGTGTTGACATGAAAGTCATTTTTTTGTAATGTGAATCTTGTCTGTGTTGTTTGTGGCTCTGCCTCCAGGGGACGCTGCAGAAGTTTGTGGATGACCTGTTTGAGACGGTGTTTAGCACCGCCCACCGTGGCTCTGCGCTCCCATTGGCTATCAAGTACATGTTTGACTTCCTGGACGAGCAGGCTGACAAGCGACAGATCACCGACCCGGACGTCCGACACACGTGGAAGAGCAACTGGTGAGAGAGAGAGAGAGACACACACACCCAGACATCAACTGAAAGTCTCTTGCCGCATCCCATTTGTACTGGGAACTAGGAATATCCCAGTTCGAAGGTCAGGAACGCCCCATGTCCTGTGTCTCACTGTCTCTCTCTCTCTCTCTCTCTCTCTCTCCCCAGTCTTCCTCTGAGGTTCTGGGTGAACGTGATAAAGAACCCTCAGTTTGTGTTTGACATCCATAAGAGCAGCATCACAGACGCCTGTCTGTCTGTGGTGGCCCAGACCTTCATGGACTCCTGCTCCACTTCTGAGCACCGTCTGGGCAAAGACTCTCCCTCCAACAAGCTGCTGTACGCTAAGGACATCCCCAACTACAAGAGCTGGGTGGAGAGGTACGCTAACTACTTATAACTACAGATAATTAAGTTTTTTTTACAACCTGGACCTTATTTCCAGCGTTAAATATGATTTTTAATTCACCGTGATACCTTCGGTTTGATAAACAATCTGTTTTGACCTGCGAGCTGAAAACGAGGAATTGGGGGAATGTGAAATGATTCTATTTATGTCGTGTATATAGCTTATTTTCCGACACTCAGCGGCTCATATCCTTATTATATCATACAGACAATGAGAAAAATACTGATCTATTTACCTCGGTGCTACGGCCTCAGCCTGTGGTTTGCTGTCTGTCACATTGGTAGAGATATAGAAGATCCCATTCCACCGCTGCTCAGGTGTAATCCACGATGTTACTCCAGATCTGCTCAAATAAATACCTATTCCTCATATAGGAACCCCTCACCAAAACATGCAATATCCTGGTTGCTGAAGTGGTGCCTCCTCTGGTCGTTCGGGGCGCCTGGTCGGAGGGAGGGGAACTGGTTGGAATAGCGTGATCCTCCCACGTGCTATGTCCTACCGGTGAAGATTCCTCTGTCAGGTGAAAAGAAGCGGCTGGCTAACTGCCCATGTCTCGGAGGAAGCATGGAGCCAGTTTCGGCTCTCCCCAGAAAGGTAGAGGGTGGAGCAGCAACCAGGATAAATACTTTAAAAAAAATAGCACTAATGGGGGATAACAATAAGATAAAAAATCTGGGAAAAAAAAATTAAGGAAAAAAAAAACGTGCGGCCATCATCTCGATAACTAACTAATGAGTCAATTAACAGTTTGGGCAAACACAATCAGTACTGTAGAAAGGTAGTTATCTTTTGAAAATAACCTTAAATCATTTACATTTAACCTGTGGGTGTGTGCATGTGTGTGTGGGTGCGTTTGCGTGTGTGTGTGTGTGTGTGTGTGTGTGTCCCTGTGCACATGTGCGTGCGTGCGTGCGTGTGTGTGTTCTCAGGTATTACCGGGACATATCGAAGATGCCCAGTATCAGCGATCAGGACATGGACGCCTACCTGGTGGAGCAGTCCCGTCTCCACGGCAATGAGTTCAACACACTGAGCGCGCTCAGTGAGCTCTACTTCTACATCAACAAGTACAAGGAAGAGGTGAGGGGCGGAGCTTCATCTTTTGATGACATCACAGTCAGCGTTGGGAGATAGCTATATTTCTATCCAAAGTGAATTTCAAGAAAACTTTAAATGTTCCCAATAAATGAAGGTAGGACTTCAAAGTCTAGAACTATATATATATATATATATATATATATATATATATATATATATATACTAATTTTCAGGACCCATGACTCGACTTGACTTGAGCACTGATGACTCAGACTTGGACTCGAGCATTCATGCATTGGGACTTAGAAGTTGAAGACGAGGACTCAGACTTGTTATGATTGTTTTTGTAATAGGCCCTAATCATTTGGCATAAGATATTAATTAGGGATGGGCGCGAGTACTCGGGTACTCGAGCACTCGTTCATAACGTCAGTATTCGAGTAACGTTTCTGCTGTTCGGGTACTCGCCCCACTCCCCACCCCTTTAAAAATGGTAGAAGATCTACGCACGCATCGTCATGTGGATCTGGCAGCAACCAGCAGCAACTGCACGGCCGGGCATCAAGTAGGCCAGAATGTACAAGTATGTCATCCGCTTTGTTGCTTTCAAAATAAAACGCTTATTGTAACCTTATTTATTTTGAGTAATGCGTGACAGCCACAGTTTCACGCCATATAACAGCACAACGAGTATTTTGATACAAGGTTTGCTGCTTCATTCATTGAAATACCTTTTCTCCTCCAACGTGCATCAATAAGCTATTTACTTTTGTTTAAGTAACATTATTTTGAAAGTTTTAACCGGACGTTTTCCAGCTCTTCCCGAAAATGGTGACTGGAGATAATTCTCCCGAATGCACGCTTCTTCATAGCGCACGCCCGATAAAACTCATTCAAAACGTTGCACTAGTTTACTGACTACACTGTCGTTTCCCATAACGTTAGTCACAAGAAATAATCACTTTTTGGGAGACAATCGCATCATGGTGATCACTATTCAGCAACAATGGACATGTATTGGAAATCAAATGCCTTCGCTTGTTTCACGACGTGTCTGCTCCAAAGCGTTAATCCAACCATCGGAGATACTGTCTAAAGGTAGTAGGTAATATCACAGTCAGTCCCTCTCCTGACAAAAATGCTCCAGGTAGCGCTTTTTCCATGCAAAAATGCAAACGTTATGTGTGAACAGCCCGATACACAGCAGATTACCCCAGCTCAGTCATTACCATAGTAATCACACAGCCCGCACGAGTACTCGAGCACTCGTTCATAATAGAAGGAGAGTACTCGACTATTTAAATTGCTTAAAATGCCCATCCCTAATATTAATACATGACATTATTACATTTTGTGCAAGGACACACAGGTGTGTTCCACCTACATGTGGATTCACACTCATGTTCAGTAACTGCGGACTCGGACTCAGGTAATGGGGACTCACTCGAACATTGGGGACTGGAGACCCGACTTCAACACTGGTGACAGTGGAGGTCATGGAAGAAGCAGACCATACTTGAGTTTGTTGAGCAGTTTGTTTAGCATCATCTTGGGATATGGGAATAGAGCTTAGATCAGACCCACAAGAAAACACCAGAACCTGTGCACTTTCTGTCTGAGCCCGGCACGGCGCGTCCTATACCCTGCATTTATGGACCGTTTAAAAAACAGAGTTTTCTTCGTCAGTTGTCAGTTTATAAATAAACTAATTCAGAGTTTTTTAAATGACAAAGATCTATTCAGAATGACGTGCGAGATCTTAGTGAATAGCCCTACTGCCTCTCGCAAAGGACTGCAAGTGTGCTGCCATAGGCAGCGGAAACCACACACTTACCTTTCAAATCGTATCCTTTCATTGACTGTTGATAAAAAACAGAATTGACACAAGGAATTAACAAGCAGACTTTGTGGATTACAAAGAAATTTGAATAACAGAAATCTGTTCAGAATTATGCTTGGCATCCATGGTTGACCATCATTGTACAGCCCTCAATTGATTGATGTTTTGAGGCATTTGAGTGAAATTCTGTCCTCTCTCTGCAGATCTTGACGGCGTTGGACAGAGACGGGTATTGTCGCAAACACAAACTGAGGCACAAACTGGAGCAAGCCATCAACCTGATGTCAGGAAGCAGCTGAGAAGAGGGGAGCAACGCACGCGCGCACGGATGGGGGGAGGGGGAGTAGAAAAGGGGATGGGGGATGTTTTTTTTTTTTTTTTTCTGAACTGTTGAACAGTCAGCTTGAACGGCTCTGCGTTGGACTGAACATGCAACCACAGCTCCGGCCCTTAAGCGGTCAATCCATCACTAATTGATTTGTTAATTGATAGATTGATTGATTTGAAGACTGGGTGACTGGGACCCCAACTACTTCCGTTAGGTGGTACGGTGGCCAAAACTCTGATTCTGATTCGATTTGGATGCATAAAATGTCGCTTAAAACTTGAACGTCGACATTCTCGGCAAAAACGAAAACCTTCTGGATGCATCGGTCGATTTGGATTTGGATTCACTTCAGGTGTGAACAGGGATCCGAGCACTTCGAAACCTAATCGCCTGTCGCCGCGGCAACCAGTCACGCTAATGGCAAGGGGGCGTGGCTGCAGAAGGATCTGGAAACTAGGTTGAAGATTTTGAAGGTCGAGTCAAGTTTCAAGGGAAATGGATGCGTCAGTCAGGAACTCAGGATTCCTGGCCTAGTCTAGAACTTTCTAGAAGTTAGGTCAAAGATCAAAAGGGCAGGTCAAGTTTTCAGTCATGGAAGTAAAACAACTGAATTTAGTTAACCTGTATCGATGCAGTTAACTAGACCTTGAAACATTTGACCTGGACTAAAGGATCTAGAAGCTAGGTTGGTGACCAGAAGGTCGGCTCAAGCTTTAATGAAGAAGAGGGAAGCTTCTAATCTAAACTGATGTCCTCCTCATTTTGGACATTTGCCCAGACCTTTAAGTCCATGGTCTAGTCTGGAAGGGTCCAAGTTAAATATAAGAAGGTCCAGCCAAGCTTTAAGGAAGGAAGGGGAGCTTCTGAACTGATTTGACCTGACCTTAGAAACTTTGGCCTAGTCTGGAAGGATCGAGGTCTCGGCCCACATAGAGGCTAGCTGATGATCAGTAGGTCCAATCAAAGTGTTTTGACCTGACCTCAGAAGCCTCAGCCTAGTCAGGAAGTTGAACATCAGAAGCTGGAGTTGAGCTTTAAGGACGGAGGAGCAAAGTCCTACATGGATTTGACCTGACCTCGAGCTTTAAGGGAGGAAGCGTCCAAATTGAAATGTCATGATATTGAAACACTTGACTAGACCTGGGCCTTCTTTTCCTGGTCTGGAGGATCCAAGTTGCATATTTAAATGTTCTTTCAAGCTTGGGGCAATTTGACTCGGCCTTGGACTGTTCCTCCTAGTGGTGTGAGGAATTAGAAGTTTCTATGTTGCTGTTTAAATAACCACTCAATGTTTCTCTGGACAATCACTCTGTACCACAGCACACTGAGCCCGATGCCTACCGACCGACCAGTACCTGTGTCCATACAACCCTTCTCCACCTTCCTCTCCTCTCCTCTGTCCATCCTCCTCTCCTCCCTTTCTCCTCTTTCATCCGCGATTCCCTCAAACTTCTCCTTCAACTCTGTCCTCCCCATCTCTTTTATTTTCCCTTCTTCACTTCTACTTTTCTCTTCTCTCTTCTTCACCCACCTGACCTCAAACCCTGCCCCATCATTGGTCAGTCCCGCTGGCCTCTGGCCTCCTTATTGCCAGGAAGACTCTTTTAGTAATGTACTGCCCGACCAATCAAGACTGTGGAATTCGCCAGAATCGTGAATAATTAAGTAGAAGAAGTAAAGCGAAACAAATACCGAAACACGTTTGAATACATTCCAGTGCAGGCACATAGGCAAGGTCTGTCAATTAGCAGGTTGACTTGAATTGTTTGGAAGTAAAGAACTTCCGAAATGAAGGAACATGGACTGACCGGCGTAACGAACCGGGAAAAGGTTCTGCTTTCAGGACTGGGCTGGGACAGAAACTCTGGTTTTGTCGTCGGTATCTACAACCGAATAATGTATGGACCTTGCACTCAAACACACACACATGCACGCACGCACGCACACACACAGCCATGCTATACAGCGCCATGCTTACCGTGCCCAGGGGAAAATACTGTGCAGAGCTACAAGCCAGTGCCATGAAAAGACCGGACCGGATCGCGTTAGAAATGGACCGGACTTGGACCAAACCCGGATCGAACCCGGACCGGAGTACACCGGACCGGACTCAACTCAAGAACTCTGTTTTAAGACTTGTGGCCATAATTGTGTAAAAAAAGAAGTAATAATATTGATGAAATATAAAACAAAAGAATACAAAAAGGAAAAAAAAATATTGAAATGTTAACATGTAATAAGAACTTTGTGGAGTTGACCATATGGATTTTAAGGAGTTGAACTTGTATAAAGCTGAACGTAATGCTACACCGGAATGTGGTGGTGGGGAAGAATCCAGGAGGCGGAGCGACGGATCGGACTGCGAACGAGACCAAAACCGACCCTCAGCCCACACTGCAGGACCGGACCCGACCGGACTTGAAGTAAAGTGTGAATGCAGGTTATGGAAAGTCATATTTCATTCTGGTAGAACATTTTCACATTTGGTGTTTCTTCAAGTTTGGGATGGAAGCCTATTTACAGTACCTTCATCTTCATCATTTGCTGTCCTGACAAGTTTTCGTGGCATAGATGACACACTCTCACACACTCTTCTCCTCGGTGATGTTTCCTGTCAAAAGGCAACTGAAGTGAAACGGAACATATTTGACTAGCAAAGGAAAATGACATCTCATATCAAAGTGTGTCTGTAGATACGTGATTCAGAATGAGTCACGTCTTGCTGCTGAGACTGGCTGCTGTGGGGATCGAACCTGTGACCTTTATTAAATTTGGGTCTTGGTGCAAAAAAAAAAACACTCCACCTTCAATGTGAGAGAAGGGGAAACACTTGCTAACGACCCCCTTCCAGCCTTTTAACTGATTATAAAATAGTGCAACTACACAACAATACAGTGTTGGTTGTCTGGAATACTTTCTCTTAAGTCCCCCTCCAGTGCATTTTGTCAATTTTAAGATCATTCATATGCTTCTGAGTCATGTCCTGACAGTGTTGATTAGCCACAAATCTTTTGACAAATAACTTAATTTTGTGCTCAACTTCAAAAAGTTAAGTCAGTTGCTAAAATAGGAAGAAGATGATGTATGATTGATTCAATGGAACACGGTAGTCCTACGTAATGACAATTCGGTTCTGACCGAGGACAAGCTGACATGTTAACTAGCTAGCTAGCTGTTAGCTATGTTAGCTAAGCCTACTGGATGTAACGATTGTCAGGCTAAAAACACCATTGAGTGACCAAAACATTAGCTCATAGGTTCCCAACCTTTTTTGGCTCGTGACCCGACTTTGTCATCACAAAAATCTAGGGAACCGAAACATTCAAATTCCGGTACACCATCGATAATATCATCAGTGACATCGTCAGTGATGTCACATATAACAGTATGCTTCTTTTTCCCTGCAGAATTGTGACTGATTAAGACTTTAATCTCAGAATCCTGATTGGTGGTTTAAAGTTATAATCTCAAAGATTTTCATCTAAAAAAAAAAGAAAAAAATGAAGTGAGTCCCTCACAATGTTGATTGAGGCTATGGTCCATTTGAAGCCTTTGCAGTATATAGTGACATGTGACATTAGCAATGTCACATAATGTAATGCAACAGCTTGGATCTCACCTGCAATTACCACTCATCACCATAGGTGTCACCCAAGAGAACAAAGCTGAAATCTTAGAGATTATCACAAAAAATTAATTAATTGATCATCATCTTTGGTAGTATAAAATTGTGTGTGGTGTAATATATATACACATGTAAGTGTATGTATGTGTATATATATATATATATATATATATATATATATATATACATATATATATATATATATATATATATATATATATATATATATATATATATATATATATATAATATATATATATAAAAGGCACTCATAGAACACTGAGAAGGTTTGAAATAGAACACAACCGCTAAACAGGTCGAAACACTGATTGGAGGGGGCGGGGCTTCAACATCCTAACACAGTGCTGCTGTGTATTTACACGGCTGTCTCTCAGGCTGAGACACTGGGACAGGCTGTCTCTCAGAGACACTGGGACAGGCTGTCTCTCAGGCTGAGACACTGAGACAGGCTGTCTCTCAGGCTGAGACACTGAGACAGGCTGTCTCTCAGGCTGAGACACTGAGACAGGCTGTCTCTCAGGCTGAGACACTGAGACAGGCTGTCTCTCAGGCTGAGACACTGGGACAGGCTGTCTCTCAGGCTGAGACACTGGGACAGGCTGTCTCTCAGGTTGAGACACTGGGACAGGCTGTCTCTCAGAGACACTGGGACAGGCTGTCTCTCAGGTTGAGACACTGGGACAGGCTGTCTCTCAGGCTGAGACACTGGGACAGGCTGTCTCTCAGGTTGAGACACTGGGACAGGCTGTCTCTCAGGTTGAGACACTGGGACAGGCTGTCTCTCAGGCTGAGACACTGGGACAGGCTGTCTCTCAGGTTGAGACACTGAGACAGGCTGTCTCTCAGGCTGAGACACTGGGACAGGCTGTCTCTCAGAGACACTGAGACAGGCTGTCTCTCAGGCTGAGACACTGGGACAGGCTGTCTCTCAGGCTGAGACACTGGGACAGGTCTAAATGTGAGAATGTTGTACTGCAGTGAAGCGACTCGGTCCTGCTCTCACAAAGCACCTTGTACTTCCTGGCTGTTCTTTCACTGTTGTTTGACAGACAGGGCGTTCCTGACAGATGTTTGCCTTTTAGATGATTCATTATAGAACAGGGAGGGAAGCCACTATCATACCACAACCACTGTCCATACAAGCTGTGTGTCTGTCTGCCTGTCTGTGTGCGTGCGCTCCAACAGTGGAAACCAGCCTTTAAAAAAAAAAAACAGATCTTATCTCCAGCTCATTTATTAAGTTGTATCTTTTAACGGATCTTTGAAATCTGCAATCAAATCTTCAGTATCGTTAAAATCTCTGATCCTGTTTAAATCACGTCAGACTGAACTCAACGTCATCAAACCCACCGGAACGATAAATCCTGCGACAGAAAAGGCTGCGATGTAAGATGTCCTGTGATGCAGCCGAGGTCTCACTGTCTCGTCTCGGAGACAAAAACGTAGTAAAAAAGACCAATCAAATTGTGTCTTCACTGTGGTGTTAAAACAGTCTCGTAAGTATTCACAAACAATAAGTCACGTAACTCGTATAGCCCAATGCACACATACATGCAGAGTGATTGTATCAGTGTGTCTGTGCCTTACCACTTGTATATTGTCATTATGTCAACTTAGCAAATGCAGAAAACAGTCTCAAAATAAGCCACACAAATAGGTGGAGATTCACAGATCATTTACTGTATATAAAAAAAATAGTGATATACAATTGGTAAGTTAGAGGAATGGATACTATTTACAGATAGAAATCACTCTGCATGTGTTTGTACTTTGTGTTTTACAAGTTATATTACTTGTCATACTTCACTTATCACACAGTTTTAATACCATACTTTACTTATCAGACTGTTTTAATATCATACTTAGTTTATCAGACTGTTTTAATATCATGCTTCACTTATCAGACTGTTTTAATATCATACTTCACCACTATTTTGATTGGAATTCACCTCTATATCTAATCACCTCCCATAGAACTCCATCAGTATGCTGGAAGAGGCAGGAGAGAGGAGAGGACTTTGTGTTGGTATGCTGGAGGCAGAGGGGGAGAAGGGAGCTGGTGGTGTTTGCATGCTGAGAGAAGGAGAGAGAGAGAGAGAGAATACTGATTCAGGAGAAAAAGGGAGACAGCTTCATTCATCACACCGGCCGAGGAGCGAAAGAGAGTACGTGCAGCAATCTCCATCTAGGAAAATGAAGCCAACACGGAAGTACCAAAAAAAACTGCAGTTTCCACTGAAGGAGCTGTGTGCGCGTTTGTGTTTGTGTGTGTGTGTGTGTGCGTTTCAGGGGTGTCTCAACACACAGACACGCACACACATTTTAACATATCCATCCCACAACATGCTCCACCACACACACACACACACTGCTGGGAGGAGGTAATAGAGACAGAGGGTCGGTATAATTCCTGGAAAAACAACAAACAAACAGGGATCCGAGTAATACCTGGTTCAGCTGCAGTGTCCATCCGTCCACACACACACACACACAGACGGTTGAGTTTTTAGCCTTCTCCAGCGATGAGATATTTATTGATATTTTTGTTTTTTTTATTTATTTTTTATGAGTCGTATTTATTGCAGGAGGATGTACACATTTCTATTGGTTTGTACAGTGTTAAAGAGAGCTACACACACACACACACACACACACACATATATACACAGGCTGGGAAGTGACCACCAGCCAGCAGATAATACTGGGAAGTTATTAGTCCAGTCAGTCCGCTCTCCAGCCAGCTACCAATAGCAGGCTAATAGTTGGCTAACAGATGACTATTAGTGGGCTAATAGTGAAAGTGGCCAGTTGATTTTTGGATTTACCAGTCACTCTGACTCGTATGTAGAATATTTTAGTTTACATTTATTTTACCAGGTAGTCACTTGAAATCAATGATCTCTCTTTTCGAGCAAGACCTGGCCAATACCAGCAACAAACCAGCGGGATAAAAATCCCTAGGAAGGAGAGAGGGGGGGGGGGGGGACGGAGAGGTTAGAGGGAGAAAGAGAGGAAGGGAGAGTCTGGATTCTGGTTGGTTGTTTCTCAGCCTGTCCGTCATGTTCAATCCACCAACGAGTGGAATGATTGGTTCAATTCCTCTCATGGAGTTGGGATGAACTGATTTATTTGATTCATCTGATTCCCCATCCGACTCCATTCATTCACACAGTGTACACAGGAATCGGGAGAATGGCTTCAGAGAGTCAGAATAGGGACAGAAAACAGCAGGGAAACCTACTCTCCCATTGGAAATCAACGGGCAGAGAACTGGGAGTTGCAGTAATCTCAAATTGGAAATGAAAGGGAGTTTTAGAACTGTCCCATTGGAAATCAATGGGAGGAAACCAGCCAGAAACCTCCCACCCTGCAGACTGGTGGGCTATTGATTGACAGCTCGGTTAACCAACAGAATCCCAGCGGCTTCATTGTACCATAGCAAACAAATCACTGGACCCCCCACAGAGCGAGCGGGGGGGGGTTGGATGTCTTTATTGTACCATAATATGATTATTATGATTATTATTATTATTATTGATCTGAGTCAGAGCTTCTCAACTGCTGCAGCATTGGCATTGGGACCCAACATGTTAATAATATTATAATATTAACTATATTTCTATGTACTTTTCAAAGTACTGAACAATAGTTGACACACACACACACACACACACACCGGTCCCAGTTTGGTTCCCAAGCCAGCCGTTGAGAAGCGCTGGTCAGACTGGATCTTGTGTCTTAGTTCAGAATTGGATTGTTCATTCAGGTGCCGCTGTGCTGCAGGTGTCCAGAGGGGGCGCTGTGTGAACGCAGTGTGTGCATTATAATCACAGGTTGATGTCATGTGGTGTGAAATGCAAACTCTGGGGTGAGACTAGTTCTAAACGAACGGTTCCTCAGAGGTTCCTCTGAGATCCAGGAGGAACCTCTGAGCACCTCAAGGTTCCTCAGACAGAGAAGCACTTTCTGATGTGATTATAATGCAGCAGAACAGGGACCGCCCATTTTGCCAACACCCCATTATTCCCAAAACAGTCTGGAAAAAAGTCTGTTGGTCTGAAAACACTCTTCCTGGAGTTATGAATATTCATGAGCTGCAATCAGTCGGCCCCGCCTCCTAATACACCCCCCCCCCCGCCCCGGGTTTATCGGGAGCATCTGTGTGCTGATCATGTCATTCTGCATACTAATTAGCCATGTGCTTCTGTTTGTTTGAGAAACATGGAAGAATGATGTCATTCTGCATAATAATTAGCCATGTGATTTTGTTTGGTTGAGAAAGATGGAAGAATGGTGTCATTCTGCGTTATAATTAGCCATGTGCTTCTGTTTGAGAAACAATGGAAGAGTGTATTTTCTGGACATTTTTCGGAATATTTGGGTTTCTGAATAATGGGTTGTCGGAAGTCGGAACAACGGCCCAGCACCCAGCAGAACGCCCGCAGCACGGCTCAGCCACTCTGCCTGGAGACTGTTCACTGAAAACAACACACACGCCTTGACTCAATGCTGTCCAGGACGTAGTCAGGGTCCATTTTTGATACCATTTGCCATTGCCTTGTTTGTTTTTTTGCTGAGTTACAACGTAATGATGATGAATCTTTTTCATGTAATAGCCTGTGTCTGTTTTTTATACCATTGCCATTGCCTTCTGCTGAGTTTGTATATTTGTGTGATTTCACTAAAGTGTAACGGAAAAGTCAAGAGTCTGCGTTTTTATTTAGCATTTTTATCCATAAGCTCATGATATTCAACCAAGATGAGATTCTTATTTAAACACATTAGTCCACTAAGAACAGTTTATTTAAGCAGGTTAGTCAACAAAAATCTTGTTTCATTATAATATGTAATATTAATATAATATAATATAGAGGTAAAACAAATATGAAATCCTGAAAGAAAAGAAAAATACAACAGAGAAAGATTTGAAACTCCTGGACAGTATATTAGATATATTGTTTATGATGCTTCAGTGAAAGGATGAGACTTAATGTTTCAGTGAAAGGATGAGACTATTAATGTTAATTTCAGTTCAAATGTAGTAAAGCGGCTGCGGTTTGGTAAAATCAGGACTAAATATCTTTGTGGACCTGCTCTCCGCACTCTGCTGGCAGGGAGCAAACTAATTAACGGAGAACAATGACCTGGGCTTCCCATTCCTTATCAGCAGCAGGAACAAAAGAGCTGCTATCACACGTTTTTATTATCGGAAATATACTTGATTAAAATACACTAAAGAGAGAGAGATAGAGACAGGCAGAGAGATATGGAGAGGACAGACAGACAGACAGACAGAGTGAGAGAGACACAGATAGATACATCTGCAATTCTAAGTGGTTTAGATAAATAAGAAAAAAATAAAGACAATAGTGTTGTCACGATACCAACATTTTGACTTTGATACCAATATCAAGTGTAGCATCACAATACTCAATATACCGAAACAATACTTGAAATTGAAACGATACTGCCGATCTTTTGGCAAAAACTAAAAACACACCTTTTCATACTCCACGATACTCGATAACTAATAGATTAGAAACAGAATGTTATCCGTCGACAGACCTGTCAATCACTCTGACACGACACAAGGTGGGCGAGGACCTGAACCTCGTTAACATGAGGACAAACGAGCTTCGTTAACCATTACAGCTTTCATTTGATTACTGCTACTGTGTGTGTGTGTGTGTGTGTGTGTGTGTGTGTGTGTGTGTGTGTGTGTGTGTGTGTGTGTGTGTGTGTGTGTGTGTGTGCGCGCGCGTGTGTGTAAAGCCCTGAGTCAGGCAGTACTGCCAGTTAACTAGATGCCCAGTCAGCATCTACAGGTGTCACACACACACACACACACACACACACTCTCTCTCTCTCTCTCTCTCTCTCTCTCTCTCTCTCTCTCTCTCTCTCAGACACACTCACACCCAGCCTCTCTCTCTCTCTCCTCTCTCTCTCTCTCAGACACACACACACACACACACACTCTCTCTCTCTCTCTCTCTCTCTCTCTCTCTCTCTCTCTCTCAGACACACTCACACCCAGCCTCTCTCTCTCTCTCCTCTCTCTCTCTCTCAGACACACTCACACCCAGCCTCTCTCTCTCTCTCTCTCTCTCTCTCTCTCTCTCTCTCTCTCTCTCTCTCTCAGCCACTCTCCCAAATTAGCTGTTAATCATAACAGTGAAAAGCGACGAGTCATGATTTTTACAGTCTGCTGCTACGCTTACTACCAGAAATTCACACACACACACACACACACACACACTCTCTCACACACACACACACACACACACACACACTCTCACACACACACATATGCACAGACACATGCACAGTCGCTCTCTCTCTCACACACACACACGCACACACACACACACACACACACGACTAATAATAATTGGTTCAGTCAGCATGGTTCTTTCTGCTGATCTTCGTCTGTGAGATCAAAATATTGTTTCTGCATTTTGATTGGCTGACATGTTCATTAGTAAATGTAGTGTTTTGACAGCGGCTCGTTAGTTATAATAATTAAGGAACATTTATCAGCTCAGAATAATAAATGATGTCTCTTAACGATGCCAGAGTTCTCCTTCACAATAAAAGCCCTCAGAACCAGTTCACATGTAGCTGTGGTTCTGTAGCTTGAGCTTCTGCAGGTCCGACCAGCCGGACTGGCTCAGCTGCTGAACTGAAGCGTTAGCGGACCTTGTCATGTGACCAGGGTCAGGCTTAACACATCTCGATGCATTGCCAACGATCCGATACATTAAACATAATGTAGCAACTAATGATATGATACGATACAATACAATACAACTCACCCCTATTGCGATGCAGTGCGATGCGGTCCAATGTCACGCAAAAGAATGATGGTATGCAATTCAATATGGTGCGGAGAGTTTGATTTTATTTTTGTGAAGCAGCAAATCTTAAATTAACTAAAAAGGAATCAATTTAAATAAAAAGTATTATTCACATTTCCAACTAATACAATAATAAGGCCTCTACTAATACTTATATATAAATAATTTGGATTTTACAGATGGAAAGATGTTAGAATGGTGGCTCAGTAGTTAGCACTGTCGCCTCACAGCTAGAAGGTCCTGAGTTCGATTCTCGCCTGGGACGCTGTGGGCGCTGGAGTTGTGACCCCCCCCCCCATATCTTCAGTGCCTACTGCCCAGGTGGGCTATCTCGTCGAAAGGGCCTTTCTGTGTGGAGTTTGCATGTTCTCCCCGTACCCCCCAGGGGGTTCCTCCGTACATAACCCCCCACTAAAAGACATGCAGAAGATCGTCATCCGACCAGTGACGACAACATCTGAAGTTGGTCCAATGATGGTCCAATGATGGTCCCCGGGCGCTGGAAAGAAAAAGCGACCACTGCTCCTGGCCTGCCCCCTGGAGGAAAGGACAAGCCTGTATGGGTCTAATGCAGAGGACATATTTCACCGGCCACCGTCAGCATGAGCGTGTGTTGTGGCCGCATGCATGTGTTGTAGTGTGTTCGTGTGACAATAAAGACGGGCTTCCGTCTGAAATCGTGTTTAGATATGAATATTATTTCCCCCATAGGTCATTACATTATCCAATTAGGGTCAGATTAACTTGATCAGCACAAAATGTTCCTGAGAGAGTGCTGCTCTCTGAACTCTCTTCTTCTTCAGGTATATTTCATCCCAGTAATTAACAGAGGGCTAATCCCTACGCCCTAACCCCTGCACCCCCTAGCTGTCACTTTCCTACGCCCTAACCCCTATGAAGTCACTTTCCTATGTGTTACCACCTGTGAAGTCACTTTCCTATGTGTTACCACCTGTGAAGTCACTTTCCTACACCCTACCACCTGTGATGTCACTTTCCTATGTGTTACCACCTGTGAAGTCACTTTCCTATGTGTTACCACCTGTGAAGTCACTTTCCTATGTGTTACCACCTGTGAAGTCACTTTCCTATGTGTTACCACCTGTGAAGTCACTTTCCTATATGTTACCACCTGTGAAGTCACTTTCCTATGTGTTACCACCTGTGAAGTCACTTTCCTATGTGTTACCACCTGTGAAGTCACTTTCCTACACCCTACCACCTGTGAAGTCACTTTCCTATGTGTTACCACCTGTGAAGTCACTTTCCTATATGTTACCACCTGTGAAGTCACTTTCCTATGTGTTACCACCTGTGAAGTCACTTTCCTATGAGTTACCACCTGTGAAGTCACTTTCCTATGTGTTACCACCTGTGAAGTCACTTTCCTATGTGTTACCACCTGTGAAGTCACTTTCCTATGTGTTACCACCTGTGAAGTCACTTCCCTATGTGTACCACCTGTGAAGTCACTTTCCTATGTGTTACCACCTGTGATGTCACTTTCCTATGTGTTACCACCTGTGAAGTCACTTTCCTATGTGTTACCACCTGTGAAGTCACTTTCCTACACCACCTGTGAAGTCACTTTCCTATGTGTTACCACCTGTGAAGTCACTTTCCTATGTGTTACCACCTGTGAAGTCACTTTCCTATGTGTTACCACCTGTGAAGTCACTTACCTACACCCTACCACCTGTGAAGTCACTTTCCTATGTGTTACCACCTGTGAAGTCACTTTCCTACACCCTACCACCTGTGAAGTCACTTTCCTATGTGTTACCACCTGTGAAGTCACTTTCCTATGTGTTACCACCTGTGAAGTCACTTACCTACACCCTACCACCTGTGAAGTCACTTTCCTATGTGTTACCACCTGTGAAGTCACTTTCCTACAACCTACCACCTGTGAAGTCACTTTCCTACGTCCTACCACCTGTGAAGTCACTTTCCTATGTGTTACCACCTGTGAAGTCACTTTCTTACGCCCTACCACCTGTGAAGTCACTTTCCTATGTGTTACCACCTGTGAAGTCACTTTCCTATGTGTTACCACCTGTGAAGTCACTTTCCTATGTGTTACCACCTGTTAAGTCACTTTCCTATGTGTTACCACCTGTGAAGTCACTTTCCTATGTGTTACCACCTGTGAAGTCACTTTCCTACACCCTACCACCTGTGAAGTCACTTTCCTATGTGTTACCACCTGTGAAGTCACTTTCCTACGCCCTACCACCTGTGAAGTCACTTTCCTACGCCCTACCACCTGTGAAGTCACTTTCCTACACCCTACCACCTGTGAAGTCACTTTCCTACGCCCTACCACCTGTGAAGTCACTTTCCTATGTGTTACCACCTGTGAAGTCACTTTCCTATGTGTTACCACCTGTGAAGTCACTTTCCTACACCCTACCACCTGTGAAGTCACTTTCCTACGCCCTACCACCTGTGAAGTCACTTTCCTATGTGTTACCACCTGTGAAGTCACTTACCTACACCCTACCACCTGTGAAGTCACTTTCCTATGTGTTACCACCTGTGAAGTCACTTTCCTATGTGTTACCACCTGTGAAGTCACTTTCCTACACCCTACCACCTGTGAAGTCACTTTCCTACGTTCTACCACCTGTGAAGTCACTTTCCTATGTGTTACCACCTGTGAAGTCACTTTCTTACGCCCTACCACCTGTGAAGTCACTTTCCTATGTGTTACCACCTGTGAAGTCACTTTCCTATGTGTTACCACCTGTGAAGTCACTTTCCTATGTGTTACCACCTGTGAAGTCACTTTCCTATGTGTTACCACCTGTGAAGTCACTTTCCTACGCCCTACCACCTGTGAAGTCACTTTCCTATGTGTTACCACCTGTGAAGTCACTTTCCTACACCCTACCACCTGTGAAGTCACTTTCCTACGTTCTACCACCTGTGAAGTCACTTTCCTATGTGTTACCACCTGTGAAGTCACTTTCTTACGCCCTACCACCTGTGAAGTCACTTTCCTATGTGTTACCACCTGTGAAGTCACTTTCCTATGTGTTACCACCTGTGAAGTCACTTTCCTATGTGTTACCACCTGTGAAGTCACTTTCCTATGTGTTACCACCTGTGAAGTCACTTTCCTATGTGTTACCACCTGTGAAGTCACTTTCCTATGCCCTACCACCTGTGAAGTCACTTTCCTATGTGTTACCACCTGTGAAGTCACTTTCCTATGTGTTACCACCTGTGAAGTCACTTTCCTACGCCCTACCACCTGTGAAGTCACTTTCCTACGCCCTACCACCTGTGAAGTCACTTTCCTACACCCTACCACCTGTGAAGTCACTTTCCTATGTGTTACCACCTGTGAAGTCACTTTCCTACACCCTACCACCTGTGAAGTCACTTTCCTATGTGTTACCACCTGTGAAGTCACTTTCCTACGCCCTACCACCTGTGAAGTCACTTTCCTACGCCCTACCACCTGTGAAGTCACTTTCCTACGCCCTACCACCTGTGAAGTCACTTTCCTACACCCTACCACCTGTGAAGTCACTTTCCTATGTGTTACCACCTGTGAAGTCACTTTCCTACGCCCTACCACCTGTGAAGTCACTACACCCTACATCCTCTTAGATCACTTCCCTTCGTACTGAAAACTGAATTGACACAGGGGGTAACTTTGTAACAACAACGCTTTCAGTGTTGTCAAGTGTTGTGTTTTCACCAGCCATTTATTTGATTCACAATAAGATATAAACCGACCACACAACTCCCAAAGGCAACTAATTATTATGGTCAATTTAATTTTAGTTACACACACACATACACACACACACACGCACACACACACGCACACACACATGCACATGCACAATATCAATAGACTTTTGTCTTTTCATTGCATATACTTTGGAACGTACACGACTCTCTCTCTCTCTCACACACACACACACACACACACACACACATACGCCTCCTCTCCCTATATCAATGAAGCTCCAGCCAATTAGCTAATGGCTCGTTAAGCACGCCATCCATTAGAGGTTCTAATCAATCAATTAATCAGGCCGACCAGGCTTCAGCCACCCTACTGATCACATGACGTGGTTACCATGGCAACCCCATGGGACAGAAATGATGACGAGGCAATTGAGTCAGCACAGGGCCTGTGTGTGTGTGTGTGTGTGGGGGGGGGGGGGGGGTGTGCACGCACATGCGCGCGTGTGTGTGTAGGTGTGTGTGCGTGTGCACTTACACGTTAACATCCATATAATATATAGCCATGTGCTTGCGCGATGACATCATGTATTGGCGATGTCAAAGGGTGGCGATTGACGATCTGACTGAGGTCAAGATCGCGCAACTCTAGTAGGCTATCATCTCTCTTGTTGCATTTTTAAACTGGCAGATGGGGGATTCAACTTTTAGTTGTTTACTCACCTAAATTGGCTCTCTTCCAAATAATGCAGCCACGTAACTAACGCTACGTACTAACGCGCCCACTCCCATACCAGCTAGATGATCTGGATCATGAGCTGCCAGAGTTAAACAGCAGGCGCTTTTGCGCGAATGCGGATGTTACACCGGGGACCGAGATGAATATGATACGGACTCGCGGGAGTGCGCGTAGGCCGGCTAATTGTTGTTTAACATGCAGGCCAACCGGCTAGGAGCAGGTTATAATACGGATTCCACTGCATGTTAAGAAGTGGCTTATGTCTCTCTCTCTCTCTCTCTCTCTCTCTCTCTCTCCCTCTGTCTCTCTCTCTGTCTCTCTCTCTCTCTGTCTCTCTGTCTCTCTCTCCCTCCCTCTCCATTTTGTTATATGAAGACGAATGATAAACAGTGATTTTTTATCAACACTTGATTTTGTCATTTTTAAAAGACAGTAATTTCATTTCCAAGGATCCTGAAGCAAATAGACCAGACCAGCACATCCGGGTACTTCGCAAAACGTCAAGGCGGCACCCCTTTTAGGGTTAAAACACAAGCTACTCGCCGCTGACTTCAATGTAAAATAGCAGTACAAAAAAAATCAATAGAAAAAGAACAGAATTAATTTAGTTTATAAATGATCCAAAGACACCATGACATGACAATATATTTCAACTGGGCCGGCCATAGAATGCGCAATATCCATCGATAGTACTTATGAACGCTGTATCCAGCCCACTGATGCGTTTCCACCAGGTTACATGCATCATCCATATAGGACGAATCATCGTGACATCACTTGACACCCAGACATGCTGAACCCTGTGGCAGTTATTAGTATGAGTTGTGCCAAACAAACGTTGATATCTCAAAAACTATACATCACATCGCTTATATTTTGACATTCTGAGAGAAGTAGCACAAGAGTTTGATGTATATGCATGTCGTGTTAAAGTTGTGTGAACTGTCGCAGTTTTTAAAATGTAAACAGAGTCAAGCCGGCTAGAGTCAGACACTCACGCCTCGCGCCACTTGGGCTCCATAGGGTTCCATTGCCGTTGCCACCCAGTGACGTGGTTTGTTTACCAAAATGCTGCTCGGCTGATCCCTCGTATAGACGGTGTCACCCCCCCTACTCTATAAAAAAAACACAACAACACAGATCCAGGTTTTGTATTTATTGTTAGTGAAACCAACACAGCAACTCTTCAGCATATTTATATCAAATTAAACGGTTTTAAATAGTTTGTTTGAAGTGTTTTCGGCTACTTGTTGCACAGTCTTTTCGCTTGACGCTTGCTGTTCTGGTCTATGACTCTGAGGGCGGATCCTGTCCGCTGTTACACTGAACTGTGACACGTGCCCTGTTGTCACATGTCAGTGGTGACATGGATTTGGTCGTAACAGGAGGAGCTGTCTGGAGCTCCTCATGTTGAGAGGCCGCTGCCGATACACCCTTTGACCAGCAAGACTATCCTCTATCGCAACGCTTCCCACCTGTAGAAACGGTCCATAATGGCCCACCGTCAGGCCTGTTCTTGGGGCAGTCGATGCCTACCAGCCGGCGCACCAACGACGTAATGATGATGACATCATCAACGATGACAATGATGTCATAGCATAGAGTTCACCTGTGAGGTCATCGGCGATGTCAGACATAATACCGATGATGTCATAGTTCCCTCGAACGTTGTGACATCACCAATGACGTGATGTCATACACCGGAACGCGACCATATAAACACAGTGTTCCGTGACGCTACAACACATCCGAGAGATTCCTGCTTGATTCCTTCGACTTCCATACTTCTTCAGGCATTCTTACTCCCTTAATAATGTCAACCATTAGCACAACCCATTGCGGACCCGAACTGAACCCCTGCTGTCTTACAACCAGCCAGGCCCTGGTGATCGACTGCCTTACACCCAGACCGGTCAACAGTGGTAATTCAACCGCGTCCCAGGACCAACCAGTCGGTCCCTATCTCCATCTCCGTGATTCTGATCGACCACAGCGCGTGAGCCCTCATACACGATCCAGCACACTTCACGAGGCAAGCCCAAAGGCTTTGCCCCCAGCAAGCACACAAGCTTCGCTACAATTTGGTCCTTCGAGCCGGATCAGAGGACTTGCGACGCTCAGAGATGGAGCAGGAGTCAGGTGAGCTCGCTCTGGTCACGGCACCCCACCGACCAGAGGAGCAACCCTTCCCCCACCAGATCGAATCTGGATACCGCAGAGTATCCAGGCTTCGGAGTAGTACGAGCGAGGCAGGAGCCCCAGGGCCAGACCCCCTACACTCCGACCAGACGATCCAACCGGGGCAGGAGCTCATCCGTAGCCACCAGGAAAACCGACTCCCTGCTCAGGC
The DNA here is from genome assembly GCF_964638095.1 of Poromitra crassiceps. NCBI lineage: Eukaryota > Metazoa > Chordata > Actinopteri > Beryciformes > Melamphaidae > Poromitra > Poromitra crassiceps. Next base: position 28,116,084 of record NC_139637.1, read on the forward strand.
AGACCAGGCAAGGGCCGATCCCCTAGCTCGAGAAAAGGCTAAGTTTGACGATACGATCGTGCGCCAAAGGGAGACCAACCAGGACATCACTGAATGCAGCCCCCAGGAAAACCGATTCCGTGCTGGGGTAACACAACATGAGGCAGATTATGCTCAGCTAAGGGCTGAGTTTAAGGCAGACGAAGCTGCAGAGAACCTTATGGAGCTCCTATTGATCAAGTTCAGAGCCCTACCGGCCTCTGGCCACATTATCGCTAGGAGGAAGGCACACCAAGCAACATTACATGAAGAGATCCTAAGGATGGAAGCCGTAGTGGCGCAGGTCTGTGCTGGGTTCCAGGCCGAGGCCCTCCAAGTTAGAGAGCAGATAACTGCTCTAGAGCCAACGACCCAAACTACGGAACCCACTGTTCCAGTGCCAATACCACCCCACCCACCCAGACGGACCAAGCCACCCTGCTCCCCCGCAGGAAACCGGGGGGAGGGTGTACTACATCGGGAAACCGCCATGGGAAAACCGCCGTGTCCTCCTTAAGGTCTGCAAGGTGGTGATCAAATATGGGGACCAGAGGCTGGACACATACGCCATAATGGACGATGGGTCAGAGCGGACCTTGCTCCTGCACTCAGCGGCACAGCAGCTGGGCCTCACAGGCCAGCCCGAGGATATGCCCCTGCGGACGGTGAGGCAGGAGCTCCAGATGCTCCACGGGGCGGCCGTCTCCTTTACTGTATCGCCAGCAGGGTTTCCAGAGCAGACCTATCACATCAAGAGGGCCTTTACGGAACCGAACCTTGGTCTAGGCGAGCAAACTTACCCCATTACCGCCCTGCAGCAGAAATTCCACCACCTGAGGGATCTGCCCCTCCACCAGTTCGAGAGGGTCCATCCCGCCCTGCTCATAGGCTCAGATCACCCCGAATTGCTGAAGAACCTGGAGCTTCCGCGTACCGGCCCCCCCGGTGCTCCAATGGCAGTCCGAACCTGTCTCGGATGGGCACTGCAAGGCCCAATCCATGGCCTTAAACACCCTCGCCAAGAACAATCCTGCCTCCTTACCAGCTACGGGGCCCCACCGGCAGATCTCTACCAACAGGTCGTGAGGCTATGGCAGATGGACGTGCTCCCTTGGCGGAGCGAGAAGGCCAGCATGAGATCGCGACAGGATCAGGAGGCCATCACCTGCTTGGAGACCAGAACTCAGCGGGTGGAGATAGATGGCATACGCCGCTACGCTACTCCCCTCCTACGCGTGCAGAGCTTCCCCCAACTGCGGGCACAAAAGGAAGCTGTGCCCCCCCAGCTCCGAAGCATGGAGAGGAGGCTTGCCCGAGCCCCGGAGCAAGCCGTTGCCTACACAGCAGAGATACAGCGGCTGGAACAAGCCGGCTACGTGGCCAGACTGGAGCCTGGGGCCGAAGACACACCGACCAGCTGGTACATCCCGCACCACATGGTTGAACACAACGGGAAGCACCGGGTGGTCTTTAACTGCTCGTTCCTGTACCAGCGGATGGATCTCAACAAACTGCTGCTCCCTGGACCGACGTTGGGCTCCCTGCTGCTCCCCGTTCTCCTGCGCTTCAGGGAACACACCGTTGCTGTAAGCAGCGATATACGGGGGATGTTCCACCAAGTCAGGCTCCTCCCCGAAGACCGGCCCCTCCTCCGCTTTCTGTGGAGGGACGGCAAGAGTGAAGAAAGGCCTACCGTATACGAGTGGAGGGTACTCCCCTTCGGCACGACGTGTAGCCCGTGCTGTGCTACCTACGCCCTCCAGAGACACACCCTGGACCATACCCAGCCGGGGGACGTTGCGAGGGACTCAGTCCTCCAAAACTTCTACGTGGATAACTGTCTACAAAGCGTGGCTACCGAAGTAGAGGCGAAAGCCCTCATCGACCATGTAGAAACGGTCCATAATGGCCCACCGTGAGGCCTGTTCTTGGGGCAGTCGATGCCTACCAGCCGGCGCACCAACGACGTAATGATGATGACATCATCAACGATGACAATGATGTCATAGCATAGAGTTCACCTGTGTGGTCATCGGCGATGTCAGACATAATACCGATGATGTCATAGTTCCCTCGAACGTTGTGACATCACCAATGACGTGATGTCATACACCGGAACGCGACCATATAAACACAGTGTTCCGTGACGCTACAACACATCCGAGATATTCCTGCTTGATTCCTTCGACTTCCATACTTCTTCAGGCATTCTTACTCCCTTAATAATGTCAACCATTAGCACAACCCATTGCGGACCCGAACTGAACCCCTGCTGTCTTACAACCAGCCAGGCCCTGGTGATCGACTGCCTTACACCCAGACCGGTCAACAGTGGTAATTCAACCGCGTCCCAGGACCGACCAGTCGGTCCCTATCTCCATCTCCGTGATTCTGATCGACCACAGCGCGTGAGCCCTCATACACGATCCAGCACACTTCACGAGGCAAGCCCAAAGGCTTTGCCCCCAGCAAGCACACAAGCTTCGCTACACCACCCTTTCCTGACAAGGCCCACTAGAAAACCTCAAAAGTGTTTGTGGACCACAAATAATGTCTTTTCAAATAATGTCTTCTCACCCTTGGGTGCAGGTTGAAAATATATCGGAATATAGATTTATATCGGAATATAAATCTGAATGAATTTGCAGTATTGACCTAGATCATTTCAGATGGCAGTCGGTTTTCCCACATGCCCCTACTGCACTAAACAAGCTTGTTTTGACCACTGACAGGATCAGATAAAGGGATAGCTTCCATACTGCTCACCTGGCGTAATCCAAGTCTCCACAAGCCCTGAAATCTGCACTGTAGCCAGGTGCTAAAGGAAAGGATAAAGGCTATATTACATTTCAAATAAAAACAGGATGTAAACGATGTCTTGGCTGCTCTATCCTCTCCTTACGGTTTATGGTGCAGCTTCTTCTTCACTTGTTTTTAGACCTGGAAGTGCTGTACGCTCGCTCTGTTTCTGAAGCCAATGTGGAAGTGCTGTATACGCTAGCTCTGTTTCTGAAGCCAATGTGGAAGTGCTGTATACGCTAGCTCTGTTTCTGAAGCCAATGTGGAAGTGCTGTATACGCTAGCTCTGTTTCTGAAGCCAATGTGGAAGTGCTGTACGCTCGCTCTGTTTCTGAAGCCAATGTGGAAGTGCTGTACGCTCGCTCTGTTTCTGAAGCCAAATGGAAGTGCCTTAAACCTGCATTCTTTCAAATGGCCTGCGGGGGGTGACTCCACTGGTTGCAAAAGAAGTCCAGTTACATGGAAGTCAAAGAGAAAATGACTCTACTTCTTATGTGATTGATGACGTCAGTAAACACTTTCCTAATGAGTTGATGTCTCAATCTCTAGTTTCAAGTCTTCTTCATACAGCATCATGTTCATTTAGTACATTATGATCCTATTTACAGTCAAATAGACCATAAAGCAGACTATGTTTTCAGGTGATTGACAGGTCGTCTGTCCAGTGATAGCGCAGCTCGCTGATCTTGGACCAATAGCAGGCGACGCTGCAGCTCTTCTCATCCAAATTGATGTCACAAATTGGGAAGCAAAGCATGATGCTTCGTGTCTTCACTCCTCCGTCATTCTTCTGTGTTTTACAGGGAGCGAAATCATTTGTTACCCCTGGTGCTAGCCTGTTTGTACTGGTACCACTAGCATAATGCTAAAGCTAAGGTTACAGGTGATGAGTCTCAGTCAGAAAGACCCTGGTGCTAGCCTGTTTGTACTGGTAACACTAGCAGATGCTAAAGCTAAGGTTACAGGTGATGAGTCTCAGTCAGAAAGACCCTGGTGCTAGCATGTTTGTACTGGTAACACTAGCAGATGCTAAAGCTAAGGTTACAGGCGATGAGTTTCAGTCAGAAAGACCCTGGTGCTAGCATGTTTGTACTGGTAACACTAGCAGATGCTAAAGCTGAGGTTACAGGTGATGAGTCTCAGTCAGAAAGACCCTGGTGCTAGCATGTTTGTACTGGTAACACTAGCCGATGCTAAAGCTAAGGTTACAGGCGATGAGTCTCAGTCAGAAAGACCCTGGTACTAGCATGTTTGTACTGGTAACACTAGCCGATGCTAAAGCTAAGGTTACAGGTGATGAGTCTCAGTCAGAAAGACCCTGGTGCTAGCATGTTTGTACTGGTAACACTAGCCGATGCTAAAGCTAAGGTTACAGGTGATGAGTCTCAGTCAGAAAGACCCTGGTACTAGCCTGTTTGTACTGGTAACACTAGCAGATGCTAAAGCTAAGGTTACAGGCGATGAGTCTCAGAAACACGACTAATTGCCTTCTATTTGAAACAGAGGTATTTTGGTTTGGTTCAAAGTGAGTGACTGTGTTTAATCACGGCTAACGGGTCGGGCGTGGGTCTTATATTGACGGGTCTGGGCGGACACGGGTTTGCAAAATTGGACCCTTACCTAACTCTGGTCTATGGCTGTTATTTCACAAGATGTGTAACAGCACCCTCTACCGTATAACTGTGAAAACACTGATTGCCGCAAAATTTCGTCAATGGCGGGGAAAGAGTTAAAAGCTTTGCTTTGGTTGCCTGGCGGATCAGAACCAGACAAGGCAGCGAGACGCCTGATTGGCTGACGGTGTTTTCCGTGCTGCCAATGGAAAAGCAGAGAAAAGTGTGATTTTAAAAGCAGTGGGGGCGAGCAGCCGACTGATGGAGAGATGAATTAGTCATTGTGGCTGACACACACACACACACACACACGCACGCACGAGCACACACACACACACACACACACACACACACACACACACACACATACACACACACACACACACATACACGCACGCACGCACGCACACACACACACACACACAGGCATTGGCATGACCTCACTTACCCGACATGCAGTGTGTGTGTGTGTGTGTGTGTGTGTGTGTGTGTGTACACCTACTCTAAGTACTGCGTGTATCTCTCTCTCCCCCTCTCTCTCTCTCTGTGTGTCTCTCTCTCTCCCTCTCCCAGTAGTCCAGTAGGCGTGTTGCCACCAAATTAATGAGACTTCATGGGCAGCAGTCCCAGTGTTAAACCACACACACACACACACACACACACACACACACACACACACACACACACACACACACACACACACACACACACACACACACAGCATGTGAGGTGACAGACAGTCTGCGATCCCTTCAGGGGCGGCTCGGACAGAAACGAGGATCAGCTGATCAGATTCTGGATGTTGAACATGTGATGATTTGCGATTGTCATCATTTGATTGAATGATTTCAGGAAGCGAGTTCCTCTCAGAAATTCATATCAAACCTGGATAAAAAAGGGATTAGCGGCACTTCCCCTTCTTCAGAGCCAAAAAGTTGCACTTGTGTATAATCAGACCCCAGGAAGAATAATCGCTGCTTGAGGCAGTGGTTAATGGGGATCTTAAATAAATAAATAAATATGAATTAATACATGAAACAAAGAAGTGTTTGCCGACCATTCTCACACCACCCTCGCTCACCACTTCAACTGTTTCGTAATATAGCTACTTATAATGGAGAATATGTGTGATAAAAAGTTGTAAATGGTCCTGATGTTGTGCTAGTGGCAACCCTGATTGGCTGAGTAGCATCACATGCGATTATCAATGCATGCAATTGGTCTGTGATGTTTGTGAGGCTAGTGAACTAGTACCGTGCTTGTGGAAGAAGAAAGGAAGAGGAGGTGAGGCTCTTTCCTGAAGGCCACGGCGTTGTGTGAAAATATCTGTGTTTTGGACTGATCAGAACATTTTGTGTGTTCCCTCTCTTCTCTGCACTGCTTCACTCCGAGCTGACCAGCCAATCAGAGTGATTTCTCCACCAGCTGACCAGCCTATCCGAGTGATTTCTCTACCAGCTGACCAGCCTATCAGAGTGATTTCTCTACCAGCTGACCAGCCAATCAGAGGGATTTCTCCACCAGCTGACCAGCCTATCAGAGTGATTTCTCTACCAGCTGACTAGCATATCAGAGTGATTTCTCCAGCAGCTGACCAGCCTATCAGAGTGATTTCTCTACCAGCTGACCACCC
>NC_139637.1:28127146-28129646 GCF_964638095.1 Poromitra crassiceps
GCCCATTTTAAACCAGCTTTGTATCATTAGAACATCAGTAGTATATCAGAAAACTGTAAACTGTTTTGAAGTCTGTCATTTAATTTGACAGTTATTGAGTGTTAAAGTGTGGACCAGTGACATCACTGGTCCACACTAACTCAAATTAATAATTCATTAACTCAAATCAACTCTCAATAACTGTCAAACTAGATGAATGATGAATAGTTTGACAGTTATTGAGAGTTGATTTGAGTTAATGAGTTATTAATTTGAGTTAGTGTGGACCAGTGATGTCACTGGTCCACACTTTAACACTCAATAACTGTCAAATTAAATGACAGACTTCAAACCCGTTTACAGTTTTCTGATATACTACTGATGTTCTAATGATACAAAGCTGGTTGAAAATGGGCGGAGTGTTCCTTTAACAGGCAGGAGTTTACCAGTACCCACTGTTGTTTTTTTACTTTGTTTTCTCCCCGGCTGTATTTGGGACCAGCCTTTGTTTGTTGGTGTCAAACTCCTCATCTCTCAGTTGCTTCCCTGGAGCAGCCTGGACCAGCCTGGAGCAGCCTGGACCAGCCTGGACCAGCCTGGAGCAGCCTGGACCAGCCTGGAGCAGCCTGAACCAGCCTGGAGCAGCCTGGAGCAGCCTGAACCAGCCTGGAGCAGCCTGGACCAGCCTGGACCAGCCTGGAGCAGCCTGGACCAGCCTGGAGCAGCCTGAACCAGCCTGGAGCAGCCTGAACCAGCCTGGGTCAGCCTGGACCAGCCTGGAGCAGCCTGGACCAGCCTGGAGCAGCCTGGAGCAGCCTGGGTCAGCCTGGACCAGCCTGGAGCAGCCTGGGTCAGCCTGGACCAGCCTGGGTCAGCCTGGACCAGCCTGGGTCATTCTGGACCAGCCTGGATCAGCCTGGAGCAGCCTGGAGCGGCCTGGGTCAGCCTGAACCAGCCTGGGTCAGCCTGGGTCAGCCTGGACCAGCCTGGATCAGCCTGGGTCAGCCTGGACCAGCCTGGGTCAGCCTGGACCAGCCTGGGTCATTCTGGACCAGCCAGAATCAGCCTGGAGCAGCCTGGAGCAGCCTGGACCAGCCTGGAGCAGCCTGGAGCAGCCTGGACCAGCCTGGACCAGCCTGGACCAGCCTGGACCAGCCTGGGTCAGCCTGGAGCAGCCTGGGTCAGCCTGGGTCAGCCTGGACCAGCCTGGACCAGCCTGAACCAGCCTGGAGTAGCCTGGACCAGCCTGGACCAGCCTGGGTCAGCCTGGGTCACCTGGAGCAGCCTGGGTCAGCCTGAACCAGCCTGGACCAGCCTGGACCAGCCTGGAGCAGCCTGGGTCAGCCTGGACCAGCCTGGACCAGCCTGGCGCAGCCTGGGTCAGCCTGGACCAGCCTGGGTCAGCCTGAACCAGCCTGGGTCAGCCTGGGTCAGCCTGGATCAGCCTGGGTCAGCCTGGGTCAGCCTGAACCAGCCTGGGTCAGCCTGGGTCAGCCTGGATCAGCCTGGAGCAGCCTGGGTCAGCCTGGACCAGCCTGGAGCAGCCTGGGTCAGCCTGGGTCAGCCTGGACCAGCCTGGACCAGCCTGGGTCAGCCTGAACCAGGCAAGTTATTTGATTACAATCATCTGCGCCATGTTGAAATGACGTCAAATGAGGCGCTGGGAGCAACTGGGGGTTGAGAAATCAGACCCACGTTTGCGAGTAGGAACTCCCAGTTAAGGTGGTGTTTTATTTGATTTTGCTAGTAGCAACGGGCAATTTGCCACTTGAGTTACAAACAAATGTAACATTACTATGATCTCCAGTGTGTTGATGCACTCACCACCCCCCTCTTCCAACTTTCCACCATGCTATTTCAAACGCAGACTGCTGTTACTTACATGACCGCTAGAGGGCGCTTAACTTTGAAATGTTACTACAGTCCATAGGCCTACAAACGGCATATATGGAGTTTTTTGGGGGAGGGCAGGCTCTGAGGGAGACTGGGGTCTCCTCCTCTCCTCTCCTCCTCTCCTCTCTGCTCTCCTCTCCTCCTCTCCTCTCCCCTCTCCTCTCCTCTCCTCTCCTCTCCTCTCCTCCTCTCCTCTCCTCTCCTCCTCTCCTCCTCTCCTCTCCTCTCCTCCTCTCTCCTCTCCTCTCCTCTCCTCTCCCCTCCCCTCCTCCTCTCCTCTCCTCTCTCCTCTCCCCTCCTCTCCTCTCCTCTCCTCCTCTCCTCTCCTCTTCTCCTCTCCTCTTCTCCTCTCCTCTCCTCCTCTCCTCTCCTCTCCTCTCCTCTCTCCTCCTCCTCTCCTCTCCTCTCCTCTCCTCCTCTCTCCCCTCCCCTCCTCTCCTCTCCTCTCCTCCTCTCCTCTCCTCTCCTCTCCTCTCCTCTCCTCTCCTCTTCTCCTCTCCTCTCCTCTCCTCTCCTCTCCTCCTCTCCTCTCCTCTCCTCTCCTCTTCTCCTCTCCTCCTCTCCTCTCCTCTCCTCCTCCCCTCCGTGACTCACACACACACACACACACACACACACACACACGCGC
>NC_139637.1:28137146-28142146 GCF_964638095.1 Poromitra crassiceps
TTCTGTCTGTCTGTCTGTCTGTCTGTCTGTCTGTCTGTCTGTCTTTCTGTCTGTCTGTCTGTCTGTCTGTCTTTCTGTCTGTCTGTCTGTCTGTCTGTCTGTCTGTCTTTCTGTCTGTCTGTCTGTCTGTCTGTCTTTCTTTCTGTCTGTCTGTCTGTCTGTCTGTCTGTCTGTCTGTCTTGTCTGTCTGTGGAGCGATGGCGGTCTGTCTATGCGAGACCGATTGAAACAGCTGAGGCCTAACTTACTGTATGGATTTTTAAAGTCAATAACATTCAGTGAGTATCGAAGCATTTCATTACTTTATATGTACTGTATTTATGTAATAAATTGTCAATTATATAAAGTGTCAATTAGATGGTAATCTGCATGAGAAATGAAGAAAAAAAGAAAAAAAATCTGTTATAATGATCAAAGACATGTATGTTAGGGTTAACATAAACTCCTGTCAGTGCCCCTGACCAACTGGCAAAAGAACTGGAGTTGGTCCCCGGGCGCTGCACTGCAGCTGCCCACTCCTCCTAGTTCTAGGAAGGTTCCTAGTAGAGGATGGGTCAAATGCAGAGGATCCCCCCCCCCCCCCCCGATTTTTTATCCCATTTTTATCCCCCATTAGTGCTAATTTAATGTATTTATCCTGGTTGCTACTCCACCCTCTGCCGATCTGGGGAGAGCCGAAACTGGCTCCATGCTTCCTCCGAGACATGGGCAGTTAGCCAGACGCTTCTTTTCACCTGACAGAGCAAGCTTCACCGGTAGGACATAGCACGTGGGAGGTTCACGCTATTCCAACCAGTTCCCCTCCCTCTGAACAGGCGCCCTTAACGACCAGAGGAGGAACCACATTAGCAACCAGGATATTGCATGTTTTGGTGAAGGGGGTTCCTATATGAAGGAAACCCCCGGTAGGCACGGGGAGAACATGCAAACTCCACACAGAAAGGCCCTTTTGACGACCCCACCCGGGCGGTGGGCACTCGAGGACATGCGGACGGACACGCATTCCTTCAGCGCTCACAGCGTCCCAGGTGGGAATCGAACCCAGGACCTTCGAGCTGTGAGGCGACAGCGCTTACCACTGCACCACCGTACCCCCCTAAAGAGGATTTAATAAATAAATAAAAGGATAACTTCACTTCACTTCACTTCAATTTGACCCGTCCCAAAGTGATCACTATAAGAGGAGAGCACTGTATTTAAAGAGTCACATGTTGGATTGTCTCATTGGAGTACATTAGTTATAATGAAACAGTGTAATTGTCTGCAAATTAACAAATGACCCAGAGAGTTTGTGTTTCGTATTTTTGGTTTCAGCAACAGAGGCAGTAAGGATAGGAAAGACCTATAGAGCTCAGGTATTTTCACTGACATTAATGTGCATATAGGCTAATGCAGAATTTAATGTGTCTGAACAGTTATCCTGACCTGAGAGTTTCCAGTCTGCAGTGTGGACTCTCCAGTCCTGCAGAAAGCATCTTCACACCAGAATCATGCAAGTCGTTGTTACTCAGGTCCAGCTCTTTCAGACTAGAGGACTGGGAGCTGAGAACTGAGGCCAGAGCTGCACAGCTTCTCTCTGACAGCTGACAGCCACTCAGCCTGAAGAGGAATTAATGATGAAGAGAAACAAGAACATTAAAATATGTATTTTTCTATCCTGTTTTACAGATCACATCATATATTGAATCTATCCAGTTTGCTATGCACTAGTCTCGCTGGCCAGTCTCCCCTCCCTCCCGTGAGAAGAGTCTGTCAGCGCAGGTCTCCATTGTGGGATTGCGATGGACGGCATTTGGTGGCAGTGCCCTTGGAAAATAGTTTCCAACAATCCAACTTGCCATTTTCAGCGTGTAGCAACGAGCTAGCGTGTAGGTTTCTGCCGTTAGCTTGCTAGCTAGTTAACGTTGTTGTTTTCACTGAGGCGCAGGGGACTATTTACAGCGACACACAGGGAGGAGGGAGCGGAAGCTGCTCTGATTGACATGGTCGGAGGCAATGACAGAGCTTGTAGTAAGCCGGGAGTGGACAGCCGGCCGCGACTGAAACAGTCGCTCCAATGGGGAGCAGCTGTAGCAGGGGAGGGTTTATCCCAGTAGCCTGTTTCCGTGCAGCCAGACGACTCTCACGGAAGGGAGGGGAGGCTGGCCAGCGAGACTAGCTATGCACTTACACAGATTTATTTGAGGCTTTAACCACTGGCAGCAGCTTCAGAAGAGCATCCTCTGAAGCAGAGTATTTCTTCAGGTCAAACACCTCCAGGTCTTTGTCTGATGACAGTAAGATGAAGACCAGAGCCGACCACTGAGCAGGGGAAAGTTTCTCTGTGGAGAGACTTCCTTCTCTCAGGTAATGTTGGATCTCCTCCACTAGAGAACGGTCATTCAGCTCATTCAGGCAGTGGAACAGATTGATGCTTCTCTCTGCAGAAGGAATGTCCCTGATCTTCTCCTTGATGTACTGGACTGTTTCCTGATTGGTCTGTGAGCTACCTGCTGTCTGTGTCAGCAGATCTTGGAGGAGTCTCTGATTGGTCTGCAGTGAAAGACCCAGGAGGAAGCGGAGGAACAAGTCCAGGTGTCCATTTGGGCTCTGTAAGGCCTTGTCCACAGCACTCTGGCAGAGGTGAATTACCTGAGATTTGTCTCTGGAGGTTGATTGTGGTTCTGACAGCTGATTGACACCAGAGTCGATGAATGAGACCATGACATAAACTGCAGCCAGAAACTCCTGAATGCTCAGATGTACAAAGCAGAAGACCTGGTCCTGGTACAGCCCACACTCCTCTTTAAAGATCTGTGTGAACACTCCTGAGTACACTGAAGCTGCTGTGATATCAATGCCACACTCTGTCAGGTCGGCTTCATAGAAGATCAGGTTGCCTTTCTCCAGCTGCTCAAAAGCCAGTTTTCCCAGAGAGAGAATCATCTCCCTGTTCTCTGTCGTCCAGTGTGGAGCTGCCTCAGTTGTCCCATGATACTTTACGTTCTGTAGTTTGGACTGAACCACCAGGAAGTGGATGTACATCTCAGTCAGGGTCTTGGGCAGGTCTTCTCTCTCACTGGTTTTCAACAAAGACTCCAGAACATTTGCAGAGATCCAGCAGAAGACAGGGATGTGGCACATGATGTGGAGGCTTCGTGAAGTCTTGATGTGGGAGATGATTCTGCTGGCCTGCTTCTCATCTGTGAATCTTTTCTTGAAGTACTCTTCCTTCTGTGGGTCAGTGAACCCTCTCACCTCTGTCACCATGTCAACACACTCAGCAGGGATCTGATTGGCTGCTGCAGGTCGTGTCGTCATCCATAGGCGAGATTTGGGGAGCAGTTTCCCCCTGATGAGGTTTGTCAGCAGCACGTCCACTGAGGTTGACTCTGTAACATCAATCAGGATCTCGTTGTTCTGGAAGTCTAGAGGAAGTCGACACTCATCCAGACCGTCAAAGATGAACACAACCTGGAACTTGTCAAACCTGCAGATTACTGCTTCTTTGATCTCAGGAAAGAAGTGATGAAGAAGTTCCACCAAGCTGAACTTTTTCTCTTTCAGCAGATTCAGCTCTCGGAAAGTGAATGGAAATATGAATTGTATATCCTGGTTGGCTTTGTCTTCAGCCCAGTCCAGAGTGAACTTCTGTGTTAACACTGTTTTCCCAATGCCAGCCACTCCCTTTGTCATCAATGCTCTGGTTGGTTTGTCTCTTCCAGGTAAGGGTTTGAAGATGTCTTCACATTTGATTGGTGTTTCTGGTCTCGCTGGTTTCCTGGATGCTGCTTCAATCTGTCTGATCTCATGTTCATCATTGACCTCTCCACTCCCTCCCTCTGTGAGGTAATGCTCTGTGTACATCTGATTCAGAGGAGTTGGGTTTCCTGCTTTAGCAATCCCTTCAAACACACGCTGAAACCTCTCCTTCAGATTACATTTGAGTTCACGTTGGCAGATGCCAGAAAGAGTTTCTGAAAGAACAAACGACAAATAACATCAAAGAGTGAACATTTCCTGGTAAATGTATATCTTCAAAAAATGAATAAAAACAGCTCGCACACTGCAGGGCTCCATTTACAGTGATGTATTAGCACCAAAAGATTAAAGTGACATTTCCAGCATCAAGCTCTTCATCAGACTGATGAAGACCTTGATGCTTGAACTGTCACTTTAGTAGCTCAATCAGGTTCATTATGTCTTCTTAGTTCAAATGATAGTTTTTGTTTATTTTAATCAGACAAATGTGTAGTAGATGTATTTTTTTTTAACCTTGACAGTTTCAACTGACATCTGCAGTCTTCCTCAGACAGGCCCGGCGTTGGAGGGGGGCCTGACCGGGCCGGGCCCCCCCATTCCCTAAACTGGCCCCCCCATTAATTTTTTTTTTTTGTGTGTGTGCTAAAAAACGTTTTTTCCGTTTTTCTGTTTTAAAGTTTAAAACGGAATCTGGCTGTCATTAGGCATTGATTAACTGAATGCTATTGCTAACTGTTACTTTGAACCTCCATTTGCAATGATTCTGGCTGGATATTAACTATTGTAAATTTGTCACAATGAATGCAATTTGTGCACAATGTGTAAATACATTTAATATTAATTGTTTAGGCCTAATTATTTGTAAAGTCACAACACATTAGAGATGTGTGTAGTTCTTCATAGATTTAGCCTCTTCATTTTGCTCTCAAATGCACCAGGTTGACGAATTTTACTTTAAAATGTACAAAATCTTCTTCCGGGGGAGAATCCCCCCGGACCCCCCTTGGGTAGCTTGGCCCCCCCAAGCTAGGGGCAGGCCCCCTCTGTAATTTGGTTCTGGAGCTGGGCCTGTCCTCAGAAGCGTCAAATGACAGCTGTGAGGTGTCACCTGGTTGATGTATATATTTAAATCAACCTGGTCTCACTCCCAGTACAGTGTGCTGTCTTGTCACGGCCCCTTGGTGTCGTTATTGTGGACGAGAAAGATACCTTCACATTGTAATATGCAGAAGAAGAACCACTGGACCGTCTGGAGGTCA
>NC_139637.1:28152146-28154646 GCF_964638095.1 Poromitra crassiceps
GAAATCTCGCATTGTGTTACCCCAGAGCGGGGGGTTTGTCCTATTGTGCGGTGTGCTGCGGTAACCAGCCTCGGGTCACTAGTCTCTCCTAACGTAGTTAGACAAGCCACACACACATACATGGGAGAAAAATAATTCAATTTGTAGTTCGCCACTGAATGGCCAAATTTATATAACTTTCAACCATTTTGAGCAACGCTGTTTCCATACAGGCCACCAGCGTTGGCTAGTTGTTGATATTTATAAAGATATTGCAGCTCTCATATAAATTATTTTCGAGGCGGTGGGCAAACTGTAATGGCGTCGATTTCCGGAAAAAAATCCTGAGCTGAGCACAGCCAAAGAGTATATGGACTCTGAAGAAACCATGTGGTACAAAGATACTTTGAGTCAGATGACAACAAACACATCTGTTTTCACCAGTTTCAAGTTTGTACCTTTTATCAGTAGAGTGGGGTCCATGTTTGAAGGTAATAGGACGATCCATAGACCAGTCACTCCCCATGGACACACAGCTTTGGACAGAGGAGTCTGCTCTGTCCTGCTGGATCCTGATAGAAACACATGATGGACAAAGCAGAGCTGATGTAGGAACAAGGTTAAGACAGGCAGACAGACAGACAGACAGACAGACAGACAGGCAGACAGACAGACAGACAGACAGACAGACAGACAGACAGGCAGACAGACAGACAGACAGACAGACAGACAGACAGACAGAGAGGCAGGCAGACAGACAGACAGACAGACAGTCAGACAGACAGACAGACAGACAGACAGGCAGGCAGGCAGACAGACAGACAGACAGACAGACAGACAGACAGACAGACAGACAGACAGACAGACAGACAGACAGGCAAACAGACAGGCAGACAGACAGACAGACAGACAGACAGACAGACAGACAGACAGACAGACAGGCAGACAGACAGACAGACAGACAGACAGACAGACAGACAGACAGACAGTCTCATGGGTCTCTCCTGCTGGATCCTGAGTGCAATAAACCCCCCAAGGCAGATTAGACATAGTGGAATACCTGTGTAGTGATGTGTGGCGCTGTGTGACCAGTGGAAGCTGTGCAGCATGCAGATTTGTCCATTAATCTGCCCTAATTACCGAACTAAAAAATCTGGCTCAGTTAGGTCACCTGCAGGGGGTGCTGTTTACACTTCAGTTCATTCAATATTTTCACAGTTATTCAAAATCAGACTCATCTCTTTCTTTAACAACATAATTTATAGTTCAAGTATTCATAAACACAGAGGGGCGAGTGGTGGACAGATGACTTTACTCTGACCAAAAAAAAACTAGATGAAAAAACTCATATATTCATAAAGGCTACAGGGCTATAGTGACTTGGAACTGTCTGCCAAGACAGGCAGCGGGTCAAATCACTTGGCACAATGGTGAGAGAGAGAGAGAGAGAGAGAGAGAGAGAGAGAGAGAGAGAGAGAGAGAGAGAGAGAGAGAGAGAGAGAGAGAGGAAAAATCAGAGGTGCAGTAACTTTCAACAAGAATCACGAAAAGCCCCCAAACGAAAATTAAAAACGGATTTCATGGCGCGGTATATGGCAAGTTGGTCGAGGGAATGACGTGGAGAAATCTCGCATTGTGTTACCCCAGAGCGGGGGGTTTGTCCTATTGTGCGGTGTGCTGCGGTAACCAGCCTCGGGTCACTAGTCTCTCCTAACGTAGTTAGACAAGCCACACACACATACATGGGAGAAAAATAATTCAATTTGTAGTTCGCCACTGAATGGCCAAATTTATATAACTTTCAACCATTTTGAGCAACGCTGTTTCCATACAGGCCACCAGCGTTGGCTAGTTGTTGATATTTATAAAGATATTGCAGCTCTCATATAAATTATTTTCGAGGCGGTGGGCAAACTGTAATGGCGTCGATTTCCGGAAAAAAATCCTGAGCTGAGCACAGCCAAAGAGTATCTGGACTCTGAAGAAACCATGTGGTACAAAGATACTTTGAGTCAGATGACAACAAACACATCTGTTTTCACCAGTTTCAAGTTTGTACCTTTTATCAGTAGAGTGGGGTCCATGTTTGAAGGTAATAGGACGATCCATAGACCGGTCACTCCCCATGGACACACAGCTTTGGACAGAGGAGTCTGCTCTGTCCTGCTGGATCCTGATAGAAACACATGATGGACAAAGCAGAGCTGATGTAGGAACAAGGTTAAGACAGGCAGACAGACAGACAGGCAGGCAGACAGACAGACAGGCAGACAGACAGACAGACAGACAGGCAGACAGACAGACAGACAGACAGGCAGACAGACAGACAGACAGACAGGCAGGCAGGCAGGCAGACAGACAGACAGACAGGCAGACAGACAGACAGACAGACAGACAGACAGACAGACAGGCAGGCAGGCAGACAGGCAGGCAGGCAGGCAGGCAGGCAGACAGACAGACAGACAGACAGAGAGGCAGGCAGACAGACAGACAGACAGACAGACAGTCAGACAGACAGACA
>NC_139637.1:28162146-28192146 GCF_964638095.1 Poromitra crassiceps
TGAAAACCTGCCCAACAGCGCTCGCACGCATGCTGCGCTTTACCCGATCAAAATGGAGGACGTCACCGGTGTGTAGTCAAAACGTAACGTTTTCAGCGTATAGTTGTAGCGTGGGGCAAGAGTTGTTATTGTTGTTTCATAGCAACAGAAGGATTTGAGAGCGACAGGGAACGGAATGGAAATCCATAAATGGTCAGAGCCGGTCGGTTGGAGCCAATAGCAGAGCTTGCAGGGAGCGGAAAGGGATTAAATTCCGCTGCCGACGGATCCTCTTGAGTTCCGTTTGCGCCCACATGAAACGACGCTGCCCCCAGAGGTTAGACACATTTTTGTTGTTGTTTTTTGCTTAGCTGATGGGTACCCAGATTGCATAAGCCCATACGCACCCTTTGGTGTGTGACACGGAAATACAATAATCAATCAAAAATATAGGAAAGCAGGACTTTGAGCCCATCCAGTCCCTCTATGAGCAAAACTGGTATAAAGCACCAACATTCTCCAGCATCCACAACGTATCCTCTCCTCAGAATATGAACTTTTGCCATCTGTGAGGAAAAATGAAATATGCCTTTAAAGAAGTAGGCTAGAAACATTCAAAGTCTATGAGGGTTTCATCACTCCTGCTTTTATTGAAATGTGAAGTAGCTGCATGGAAAGATGATCTGATAACTTCAATCTCATTTTGACCTGATTAAACATGAACAAACAGCCATATAAAATTACATAAGGATCAAAGTCCAAACATCAACATCTAATCTGAAGTTTAGTTTTATGATGCGTCTATCAGGTGGTGAAATGTAACCTCCTAATCTACTAGTTTTGTTGTTTACCAGCCCGTGGCAGGTGTGCCACAAAGTTCACTTCATGATATAAATCAGATAACTGCAGCACCCACTGGAGCTGAGCCTGGAATGGGCCCAGTAGTGAACCAGGAGCCGAGTGCACCAGCTGGGCGTAAAAAAGTCGGTCTTAACTGTTACGCCGGTCTTAGCTACGTCCAACTTTGTGATTTGAATTTACACCGAGTGCACCAAGCCTGACTTACCATGGTCGTAGCTGCGCCCAGTCTTTAGGCTGCGGACGTGTGCGTTCATGCATGTGAATACGTGCTTGTTGCCAAGCAGCACACTTCTCTCAGACGAGCTAGAGACAGCTGACAGACAGCTCCAACTCAGCTCAAACTTATAGAGTTGTATTCAAAGCATAGAAACATTCTCACAGCTCAATTTAACAGCACCAACACAAACAAACAGAAACAAGATGCATGGAATTTGATCACAAGTGCAATAATGAATGCGATGGCAGACTGCGCACTGCAGGCAGTTGACGAAGTCAGGAAGAAATGGAAAGATCTTCCGACGCATCAGCTTTTAAAAACCCGCTGACAAGCGGAGGTCCTGCGCCCAAAATGTCCATTTACAGCAAGATTCCCCCACATCACAGGACTGAACGGCACTGACAGCACAGAGCTGTCAGTCCCGATAGCGCAGATCAAGATGAGACAGCTGTCAGTGAGTACGCCTTGGGTGTAACTTTTACGCCTGCTCCACCAGACGTAAAATTTACACCCAGGCGCAACGCATACAGGGCTTAAGACTACTAGTCTGCACTAGTCAGTAAAATTAAGTTAGTCGTAACTTTGAGTTCTAAGTCGGACGTAACATTACACCTAGGCGTACGCCCAGCTGGTGCACTTGGCTGCAGGGGCCCAGTAGTGAACCAGGGGCCCCATAGTGAACCAGGGGCCCCGTAGTGAACCAGGGGCCCAGTAGTGAACCAGGGGCCCTGTAGTGAACCAGGGGCCCAGTAGTGAACCAGGGGCCCAGTAGTGAACCAGGGGCCCAGTAGTGAACCAGGGCCCCCGTAGTGAACCAGGGACCCAGTAGTGAACCAGGGGCCCAGTAGTGAACCAGGGTCCCAGTAGTGAACCAGGGGCCCAGTAGTGAACCAAGGGCCCCGTAGTGAACCAGGGGCCCAGTAGTGAACCAGGGGCCCAGTAGTGAACCAGGGGCCCAGTAGTGAACCAGGGGCCCAGAAACAAGTACCCCCACCCTTCACATGTGCAAAACAACAAACACTGTTAAAATGTGTGTTGTCTTTACCTGGAGGTGCTGTGGACCTCTCTCACGTCCTGAGGTGGGACATAGAAGGCTTTGGTCTCCTCATCCTTCCTCACCTTCCACCTTCCACCCTTTGTTTTCTCCACCAGAATGTAGCGCTCCCCCTGGACGGTGATGAGGCGGCCCGGGGCAAGGGGCAGGTCCGCCATGATGCCTCTGACTGTCAACCAGGCAACTCACTGCAACAAACTGATCAGCATGGCTTCAGAGACAAGGCTGGTAAGGAAACAAACAGGTGGTTAAAGTTAGAATCTATGAATTTACTCTTTATCACATAATAACACAATAGCGATGCAACCTCTGCCCACTTTATGAAAGCTTTAGGCCTACATTTGCCGTTTGAAATACCTGGTGTCAGAAAGGCCTTACTTACTTGTGTCACTGTGTTGTGTTAAAAAATGAAGAGTTCATTTGCAAAAACAGGTAAACGCCATTCTTAAAATGAACAAACATCTGTTTGATACTCCCTGGAGTGCACATAGAAAACATTATTGAGGTGAATTACAGTATAAATACATCAATATATAAAATAAAATGATAAAAAATCCAAACGGAGATACCTGTTTTTGCAAATGAACTCTTCAAATGTTTTGCCTCGATATCCCACCAGTGAAGAAAGAAAATGCAATTCAAAGTTATGTGTTGTGCTGACATCTGTGGCGAGGTTAGGTTTAGGGTTAAGGTCTGGGAGAGGTTAGGTTTAGGGTAAGCATCTGGGCAGAGGTTAGGTTTAGGGTAAGCGTCTGGGGAGAGGTTAGGTTTAAGGTAAGGTGGGGAGAGGTTAGGTTTAGGGTTAAGGTCTGGGGGAGGTTAGGTTTAGGGTAAGGGTCTGGGGAGAGGTTAGGTTTACGGTAAGGGTCTGGGGAGAGGTTAGGTTTACGGTAAGGGGAGAGGTTGGGTTTAGGGTAAGGGTCTGGGGAGAGGTTAGGTTGACGGTAAGGGGAGAGGTTGGGTTTAGGGTAAGGGTCTGGGGAGAGGTTAGGCCAAGGCCAACGACGCCCCCCCGACGACAACGATGCCCATTCACTTTCCCCTGTAAGCTCCAACATGCTACTTCTGGAATCTGGACTCATTCCTGAGCTGCTCTATATGACAGGAGTCTATTCAGTCCATCTATGAACAAGTTGTCATAAAGGAAGAGCACACAATTCTCAAGGCCCCAACATATCCTCTCCTCAGACTGATGTTTGGCTATCTGTGAGAAAAAGGTTTATTTAAGTGAAATGTGCCTTTAAAGCAGCAGCAGTAGTAGTGTTTTAGTGGAATACACCTTTAAAAGTATGTGTTGTAGTAGAAAACAGTGAAGTGCATAATAATAAGCAACATTGATTTCATCACTGCTTCTATTGAAATGTGAAGTAACTTGATGGAAAGATCATGTGACCTGTCTTTTGAAGTCTTTTATATCTCGTCTGTTAATATTTTACCTGTATTTTTATGACTATTTAAAGCACTTTGACTTGTCCCAGTGTATGACTGTTATAAAGTTGTGCTGCCTTGCCTGAAGAAAGATGAACAAACAGCCATATAACATGACATAAGGATCAAAGTCTAAAGTGTAGAATGTTCTGATGTGGATCAGATGGTGACATGTGACCTCCAGTGAACTAAAGAGACTTCCTGCTCTGATTCAAACATACACACACACACACACACACACACACACACACACACACACACGCATGCACGCACGCACGCACGCACGCACGCACGCACGCGCGCGCGCGCGCACGCACACACACACACACACACACACACACACACACACACACACACACACAATAGAATTATGCACACAATTCTGAAAATTTGAAGCTCATGTATCAAAAGCAAACTGATCAACTCTAAGCACAGTTCCATTGCTCTCACTCCAATATCATTCTAAAGCACATTTTCTCAAAACTCTCAACACAAGTTGCATCATTTAGCAGACTTATATCAGCTGGAAAACACTGGCCTTCAAAATGCAACATGCTGATGACCAGCTGGTCTCAGTCAGTCTAAAAATGTGGTCTGTTGGTGCAGTGTGGTGAAATGATCTAAATCTGAATTATGTATATGATGTACATTATGTAACCTATGTATATGATTTAGTATAGGACTGTGATGATGCTGTAAAAGGATTTGAGACGTGCTTGTGTGATAAGGGCTATAAAGATAACTGAACTGAACTCATGTCTCACCTGGGCAAACTCAGGCAGCCATTTTGTACATATTTCCTTTCTTATCTTTTTCTATCTGTGCACTGATTTATCATGACATCATACCCAGAAAGACAGTCTCAACATTTACTTTGTAGTGTTTCTCATTGTACTGATCAATGAAATGACAGAGTTTTGCTAAATAGGAAACATTGCAACATTGTCTTGCATCAACTATTAGTAGGGGTGTCACGATACACTCAGTTCACGATACGATACGTATCACGATACTGGGTTCACGATAACGATACGATACGATACGATTTTAACAATATTTTTTTAAACTTGAATAATGACAATATATGACTGGAAAAGTAGTATTTTATTTGAAATGCACAAATACAAAACATGCTGTTGTGGGAAATTGTTATTACAATAACAACTAGAAAAAACATGAGATTGGAGATAAGGCTTATCTTGAAATAGAATGAGTTACACAGTCACTTAGATTTACTTTGAACTAAAAGGTTTCTCAGCAGTATAAATTCTCATTATGCATCTTCAGTTTTTCTTCAAACTCAAACAACAAGACTTTTCTTAGTCTATTTTTTATGCATCTTCAGTTTTTCCTGTCAAGTAAACAGTTTTGCCAGAAACTCAATTGAATGGTTTCTCTCCTGTATAACTTCTCATGTGTCTCTTCAGAGACTTGTTCAACTGAACTACTTTCCACACATTGAACTTCAACAAACAAAGACGTTTCTTTGTCTACTTTTGAATTTTTTTTTTTTTTTTTTTTTTTTTTTTTTTTTTTTTTCACGATATGAGATTTCATCTCAACGATACATATCGTGACGTTTTACTATCGCGAAATTTCGTGGGACGATATATTGTGACACCCCTAACTATTAGTAAATGATATTTGGAAGGGGGCGGGGCATGTGTGTGTGTGTGTGTGGGGGGGGGGGGGGGGGGGCAGTAACCATACACTTAACAAAACAAGAGAAAGGAAACAATCTCCACATAATTGTATGTATTTGAAAATGTAACATGGCCTCATGAAGCCAAAACATACATGAAGACTATTTTGATGGTAGTGTTTTAGATTGATGACATCAGTGTTCACTGTAAAAACATGACAACAAATCAACATGTTAGACGTTAATGTAGGGCTGGGCGATGTGGACAAAATCAAATATCACAATATTGTTGACTAAATACCTTTAAAAGCAGGAAAGGACAACACTTATGCCATATCACCAACCAAAATCTAAGACGATATCTAGTCTCATATCACCACATTGATATAATATTGATATATTGCCCAGCCCTACATAACTTTAATGGCTCATTTATACTCCATTTTCATAAGTAAATAGATGTTTCAAACGTTATTATCGTCACTGCCCACATACTTCGATGCGTCTTTCACGTTGGTCTCATGTTAAGCAATACATTCACCAGTGGGCAGTAGAGAGTCAAATGTATGAGTGTGTGTGTGGTTTTGCTGCATTTCATGCGTATCCATAAGCTTTCAGATGACGGACAGAAAATGCACGAAATGAACGCAGAGTACGGACAGAACACTCTGTCCATCTCCGTCTCCGTCTTTAACATAGAGTATAATTGGGCCTTAACTCCCAAACACTGATGTGTTGACAAACTGTCATAAAGTTTTTTCATATTTCCAACCCAAGTAGACTTCCCCTCCTGATCACACACAGAGGCTTCTTCTGTCTGACAGTTATTACTGTTATTACTGTATTACTGTTATTACAGTTATTACTGTTATTACTGTTATTACTGTTACATCAATTAACAGGAAACATTAACAGACTGAAGAATCAAACACGTTCAACTGGCATGGAAAGAGTTTGATACAATACCTTTTCATGTTGGAGATAACCTGCTGCCTCGCTGGTGAGAGTGAGTAGACTGAACTGATACTGTGTGTTTGTGTGTGTGTGTGTGTGTGTGTGTGTGAGAGAGAGAGAGAGAGAGAGAGAGAGAGAGAGATTAATAATTAACAGTGTAAGCCAGACGTATGTTATTCGTGTCTCATATAGGGGCTCAGATGGTAATGATCTGCACTTGCGGGAGTGCGCATAAGGCGGATAATTGTTTCTAAACATGCAGGCCGACCGGCTAGCAGCTGGTCATAATCCAGATTTCACTGCATGTTTAGAAGGTGCTTTAGATTATCTTTAGAGTGAATCTGATCAATTGATTAAGCTTTAATAAAAGTATTTTTTTTCCAACAGGTCCCTCACTATTTAATTATAATTTAGATGAGTTTGTGTGTAATGTATAGTTCGGGTTGTGTTTGTAGGCATCATTTTGGCCTGAATATTTGGCCTGAAATTCGCTTCGCACCGCGGCATGTCTGGGCCTCTGGGCTAAGCCCCCAATGTCTTCAGACCCTAGAAACGCCCCAGGGGCCGGTTGCACCAACTGGTCTTACACTGGTCTTAAGCTAAGTTGGTCGTAACTTTACGACCTACAGCTACGCCGGTTGCACCAAGACGACTTAAGCCTTATTTTCACTAAGACCAGGCGTAACTCCTACGCCTCGTCAGGAGGAGGCGTAGAGCCTGCCTGTAACAGAGATCTCCGCGGAGACCTTTTTGACCGTCATCGTCGTAACATCGCCAGTTCGCCGTCTTTGAAAGCACGACGTTAGATTATAACTAACTACTTGTGTGGCTTAGCCTTCCCAAATGTTGGCGTTAATTCTTTTAGAATTTAATACATAGAATTGGGAACGTTACATTCAATTTCATTCAGACTCCCAGACACTAATGGGCGCCGCCATTTTCCCCCGGGGCTTCCACAGGAGGAGGGGGGTGGGAGGAGGGAGGGTGTAGTGACGCACATACAGTAGTGGGTGACGGCGCGAGGCACATGTGGGCCAATCAGAGGGCATTCCCCGACAATTCACATGAACGCGCATTGCTATGACCAGCGTAGTTAAGACCAGAGTAAGCCGTGTTGGTGCAACAGGCGTAAGTCCATGGTCTTAACTAAGACCGACGTAGGAGTTACGACCAGGCATAGTTAAGACCAGTTGGTGCAACCGGCCCCTGGTATGCAGAATATATAGGGAGACAATTATTCTTTCATCATTGTAAAGCCACAGAACAGTAAAGAGGATATTAATGTGATGTGTGTAGTTCTTCATAGAGCTAGTCTCTTCATTTTGATCTCAAAGTGCACCAGATTGATCCATTTTTACTTTAAATGTAAAATAAATTATCCCATGGGGGAGCATGCCCCCGAACCCCCCTAGGGGGTCTGCGGTACACCAGATATATTCATTGAGTGGGCTCAGCCCCCAATGAATATATCTGGTGTACCGCAGCCCACCCAAAGACTGCCCATGCCATCAACTGGCCATTTGTTTGAAAAGTTCTTACCAAGCAGTTGGCACACTGTCAGCCAGGTTTGGAATACTAAGCTTTTCCCAAAGCCAGTTGGTAGACACGGGAGAACGTCTCTTTCCTCGATGCGATTCGGCGATTTTGTCTGATGCAAAGCTTCTGTATTGGCTTAAATTATGTGATATTGTGAATCTGCAATGTTTCTACAAGAACTTCTTCAAAAACTTTATTCGGTACATCCATCTTTAGTTTTGTTGCTTTATTTTCTTATTCTGTTTCCGCTGCTTGTTTCCTGTCTAGGGGGCGGTCTCTAGGCCGGAAACAGGCCGAGAGCCGAAATTCCTTCTAAACGGAGACAGCCAATTCTCCCCGAGAAGAGCCTGGTGACGCGACGGTTACTCTGACGTAAGGAGCTGTCATCGGTGACCCCTCCCACTTCTCTCCGCTGTCCATCCAATCACGTGCTGTGATGAGCTGGCATTACACTTGAACGCGGAAGTGTTTGTCACAGGAGGAAGCTAAGCTAACAGGCTAGTAGAGCCATAGAGCGACAGAGGCTTCAGTGCAGCAGCAGCAGAGGTGTGAAGTTGAGATCTGGACTAACAGGTGAGAAACAGCGGACGGCTGGATCAGGCTCTTTACATCACCGTTGTTCTGTTTGAGCACAGTGTGAAGCTAAACGTTAGCTGCTGTTAGCGTGCTAGCACTTTAACACAACACACTGCAGGAGTCAACACTGATGTGGGAGCTGATTATCTGTTTTATATCGATAAGTCTGACCAGAACAATATAGTTAGAGATCGGAGACAGAGTTTGAATGATAGACCATCACTCAGACATGTTGGTCAACCAAGAACAAAACAAGCCCCTTTCCAGCCAATAGACGGGAGCTGAAGTTAGCTAGCAGTAACTAGCACTAGCATGCCCTGCTCTAAAGTTAGCATCATACTGGAAGGTGGCAGCTTGTCTCGTTCCAGCAAGTAGACGCAGCCTGCAAATGACAGCACGTTAGCGTGCAGCTGTCAACAATTAGCCTGTCATGTGCTTCTTGTCTGTTCTTCTTCAGGACGTTTTATTTATTTATGTTATCGACATTGCTTTTGATTAGCACGATCCAATACAGAGCATGGAACTGATGTGCTGCAGAGTTTATTGTTAATTTCAACTCTTGTACCTAGTTGTACTTTTACATGTACTGTACACTATGTACAATACACTGCATCATTACGTTGCATCATTTAGACTTTAGAGTACACCGCTGCTTTGCTGTTAGACTCTTTAGACTGTTTCAGGTCATAATAAACTAACGTTACATTTTATGGCTTTGTACAAAAACACACAGAGGGAATCTGTACATTTATCAGACAGAAATACTCCTAAACTAACTACAACAACATGGCCATTGTGTGTGTGTGTGTGTGTGTGTGTGTGTGTGTGTGTGTGTGTGTGTGTGTGTGTGTGTGTGTCATCATATTTGAAGTCAGGTTTTATCCTGAACACGGTGATGCAGTCATCTGATGTAAATAGCAGACATTAGCTAGCTGCAGTGTTCTCTTATATCTCTGAGATCAGCCATAAATCTGCCCCTCCCTCATGAGGCTGAGACGCACACGCACACACACACACACACACACACACACACACACACACACACACACACACACACACACACACACACACACACACACACACACACACACACATACATACCTAGGTCTACTTGCTTTTGGTAGAACCAGTTTGTTTTCCATTCCAGATCCAGTAGTACGCTCTCTATGTGACCCTCCACCCTCCCCCTCAATATGCAGCATCCATATCAGACAAAATAATCATTCAGATCGGTCGACTCTTACAGAGTTTCAGCCTGAGATCAGACAGGAGGTGTGATGACAGTGAGATCAGACAGGAAGTGTGATGACAGTGAGATCAGACAGGAGGTGTGATGACAGTGAGATCAGACAGGAGGTGTGATGACAGTGAGATCAGACAGGAGGTGTGATGACAGTGAGATCAGACAGGAGGTGTGATGACAGTGAGATCAGACAGGAGGTGTGATGGCAGTGAGATCAGACAGGAGGTGTGATGACAGTGAGATCAGACAGGAGGTGTGATGGCAGTGAGATCAGACAGGAGGTGTGATGACAGTGAGATCAGACAGGAGGCGTGATGACAGTGAGATCAGACAGGAGGTGTGATGACAGTGAGATCAGACAGGAGGTGTGATGACAGTGAGATCAGACAGGAGGCGTGATGACAGTGAGATCAGACAGACAGGAGGTGTGATGACAGTGAGATCAGACAGGAAGTGTGATGACAGTGAGATCAGACAGACAGGAGGTGTGATGACAGTGAGATCAGACAGGAGGTGTGATGGCAGTGAGATCAGACAGGAGGTGTGATGATAGTGAGATCAGACAGGAGGCGTGATGACAGTGAGATCAGACAGGAGGTGTGATGACAGTGAGATCAGACAGACAGGAGGTGTGATGACAGTGAGATCAGACAGGAAGTGTGATGACAGTGAGATCAGACAGACAGGAGGTGTGATGACAGTGAGATCAGACAGGAGGTGTGATGGCAGTGAGATCAGACAGGAGGTGTGATGACAGGAGAAATGTTGGCTCACACTCACAGATGGATCTGATTCTGCAGCCAATCACTGCCACACTGCACACTTCCCAAAGTAAATGATTTGTGAATATCACTATATTCAATATTATTGGATATCTGCCCAAGTCTAGTTCAGTCTAGTTTGTGCTGTGTCCCTGTGTTAACCCTTTGTGCTGTGTCCCTGTGTTAACCCTTTGTGATGTGTCCCTCTGTTAACCCTTTGTGCTGTGTCCCTCTGTTAACCCTTTGTGCTGTGTCCCTGTGTTAACCCTTTGTGCTGTGTCCCTGTGTTAACCCTTTGTGCTGTGTCCCTGTGTTAACCCTTTGTGCTGTGTCCCTGTGTTAACCCTTTGTGCTGTGTCCATGTGTTAACCCTTTGTGCTGTGTCCATGTGTTAACCCTTTGTGCTGTGTCCCTGTGTTAACCCTTTGTGCTGTGTCCCTGTGTTAACCCTTTGTGCTGTGTCCCTGTGTTAACCCTTTGTGCTGTGTCCCTGTGTTAACCCTTTGTGCTGTGTCCATGTGTTAACCCTTTGTGCTGTGTCCCTGTGTTAACCCTTTGTGTCCCTGTGTTAACCCTTTGTGTCCCTGTGTTAACCCTTTGTGTCCCTGTGTTAACCCTTTGTGCTGTGTCCCTCTGTTAACCCTTTGTGCTCTGTCCCTGTGTTAACCCTTTGTGCTCTGTCCCTGTGCACAGTGTCAAGATGAGTCTCCAGTGGACGGCTGTGGCCACCTTCCTCTATGCAGAGGTCTTCTTTGTCCTGCTGCTCTGCATCCCATTCATCTCCCCCAAGAGGTCAGTAAACAACACAGCAGCAAACAACGGGAAGCAACAACAACAGCAAACAATCTAAACGGTGCACAGGTCAAAGCTCCATCAGTGAAAAATGCTCCTGCTACCCTGTCTGTCGCGGGTACCCATACAACCCATTTTCCTTCAGATATCTTGAGGTCAGAGGTCAAGGGACCCCTTTGGCCATGCCTTGCAAATATTTATCCTAACTTTGGAGCGTTATTTAGTAGAGCCTGACCGATACTGGATTTTTTAGGCCGATACCGATATTAGGGAGTAAAAAAATTCAGATATCGATATATCGGCCGATATTCTTTTTCCCCCTTTATCCCCCCCCCCCCCCGATCCAATTTTTATCCCCCATTACTGCTAATTTTTAATTTATTCATCCTGGTTGCTGCTCCACCCTTCCATGCTTCCTCCGAGACATGGGCAGTTAGCCAGCTGCTTCTTTTCACCTGACAGAGGAAGCTTCACTGGTAGGACATAGCACGTGGGAGGTTCACACTATTCCAACCAGTTCCCCTCCCTCTGAACAGGCGCCCCTAACGACCAGAGGAGGAACCACATCAGCAACCAGGATATTGCATGTTTTGGTGAAGGGGTTCCTACATGAAGGAAACCCCCAGGAGGCACGGGGAGAACATGCAAACTCCACACAGAAAGGCCCTTTTGACGACCCCACCCGGGCGGTGGGCACTCGAGGACATGCGGACGGGGGCGTATTCCTTAGGGTTACGCTGTGAACGTAACCCTAACCCACACAAAAAACGTTGCAATGGTACTTTTATTTTGAAGGATGTAACTGGACTTTTGCGTTCTATCCTGGCTGACTTGTCAGCTGTCATCAAACGGCCTTTAGCGTGTTGTCTTTGATGGAAATTGTCCCTGTATTATTCAGGTGTGCCTTGGTATCAGACATATCTATTGTGTGAAGAATGACTCGCTATTTGACTGCTTTTGCCTGATAGATTTTCATTGGGTATATTGATGGGATCCACCACTTGCGTGAGTTGATGCGGAGTGATCATTAATTATGCACGACATTAATAGCGGCACTTAACGCAGATTAGCAACTTGTTATCGTGTTTGTTGAATATCAATGTGATTCACTTGTGCCATAAGGCTGTATTGGGCTACTTCAATGCATAACAGAAAGATCATCACATGTGACAACATGATTCACATGCTGGTTAGCCAAGGCCAGATGGACGAGATTCACCATATAAAATAATAACAACAATAACAATAACAATAATAATAATTAGGGGTGCACCGATCGATCGGCACGCAATCTGTATCGGCCGATTTGGACCTCAAATATGTGATCTGCTGTTTCCGATATTCCTTTATTGTCGCCGATCGCATAGCCGATCATGCTGCACGTGAGAAACATGAGGCAGCCCATTTTCATGTCTTCAATGTCCATCGTTTAACTTTCATATTGTGCTCTAACGTTTATATCATTGTGTTGCAAAGCACACGTACTATAAGGTGCACCTGAATATAAGCAGCAGCAGCTAAATTGAATGATTGTTACATAGCCGCACTGGACTAAGCCGCAGGTGTTTTAATGTTTAAAACTGGTCAGGAGGAGGCGTAGCGCCTGCCTGTAACAGAGATCTCCGTGTCTTATCAGCGGAGACCGTTTTGAGTCCGATGAACAAATCAATCAAAAACACTTCACTACGTCCAAGGCTACAAGATTCGTTTCATTCCATTGAATTTGGCAGCGCGGACGAAACATGGGTGGAACGAAACATGCAAATTACATGTTTTGCATCCTCATCGTCGTAACACAGCCAGTTCTCCATCTTTTGAAGCATGATGTTAGATTACAACGAGCTAGTTGTGTGGCTTAGCCTTCCAAAATGTTGCCGTTAAGTTTTTAGAATGTAATACATAGAATTGGGAACGTTACATTCAATTTCATTCAGACTGTGTTTCTGGCTCAATCGCCGACATTTTTCCCCCGGAGCGAGGGAGGGTGTTTTACAGTAGTGGCTGATAGAGCGTAGTGGCACAGTGCTCCAAGCAGGTCGCGAGGCACATTTTTTGTCCACACACCACACCAGACTGTCAACACACCCCTTGCGTCTTTGAATCACACACATCAGCTGGTGATGAGCAGACTCAGCAGAGAGAAGTTACCTCCAGTCCTCCCGCCTACCGAGGCATTTGCATGCTGTTAAGTCCGTGTTTGATCCATATTTGAGTGTATCCTCCTAACGTTAATAGCTCCGGTTAGCTTTAGCCGCTTTAGCTTAATCGATAAAATAGTTAACTTGGGTCGAAGTTATTTTTCTTGTGTAACAGGGAAATCCCGGAAAATTAAGTATTTTTGTTGAGTGAACTGAACTGCATTGAACTGGTAACATGGAAATCCCGAAGTGGAATGAGTTTTGTTCTTTTATAAACTGAACTGAGGGAACTGGACTGAACTACTAGCCATTTAGTTCAACACAGTCTTGTGCTCCAATTATCTCACACACAAAAAATCATGTTGGCGGTTTCCTTTAGCCTACAAAATATAAAATATTGATGTAGAAAAAAAAGAAAATGTGCTGCACTTTCAATTTGATGCATGAAATGTAGGCCTATATGTAAAATGGAAACTGTTCTATAATAGACTGCTATAGCTGCTTACAAAATAAATAAATATATATATATATATATCGGTGATCGGTAATCGGTGATCGGTCGATGATCGGTTGGGCAGATATTTCTCATAGGTGATCGGCAATCGGTGATCGGTGGCAAAAAACGTGATCGGTGCACCCCTAATAATAATAACAACAACAACAATAATAATAAATATAGCCGCAAGCGGCGATGGGCGGGGTTCAAGCCTTGCGCAGATGACAAAGCTTCTGATTCTGACTAGGACATCCTCCTTGATATATCTGACAAGTTTCGCAATCATTGGACAAACAGGTGTGGAGTTACAGCCTTTTTTATGTTAAGACATGTAGTAGGGTCATCTGTGGCACTTCCGTGACCGTGGAGAGCGAAGGTCCGTTTCTCAATGGATTTGTCATCTAGGAGGGTTAATAAACAAATTTAGCCGGGGTGTATTTTTTAAAAAGGCGGGGAAAATATTTGAGAGACCAAAATCCAAAATGGCTGCCGTGGAAATTAACTTTTTAATGGTTTGACCTACAATGATGCACAATACATGGTTTCAGAGCTTATTCTGGTCAAGGAATACATATTTGGTGTTTATATAATGATTTGACCTATTTTTGACCTTCAAATCCAAGATGGCCATCCAATTTTGAGCTCTAAAAGGCAGTTTTTTCAAAATCGTCATAGAGCCTTCATATTAGGCTTGAATGACAGGTCTTCTCATGATGAGTTGAATAATATACAGTATAAGTACGGTACACAGAAGTCATCTCTGAGGTCATTAAAGTCAATGTTTGTGTGTAAACAACAGTTGCTGATTTGCGGTTTCCCATTAAATAGGGTAGGCTACTGAGAATATGGTGTCCAGTTTATCCCATCACATTTTCATAATGAACCAAAAACAATTTTGCACTATAGCCTAACATAAAATAGTATTCTGTATGCAAAGCTAGCAAGGTTAGTTGCTTGAGCTGAATTTAAAGACCTGTCATTGGCAGCCATCTTGGATTAGAAGGTCAAAAATAGGTCAAATCATTATATAAACCCCAAAAATGTATTCCTTGACCAGAATAAGCTCTGAAACCATGTATTGTGCATCATTGTAGGTCAAACCATTAAAAAGTTAATTTCCACGGCAGCCATTTTGGATTTTGGTCTCTCAAATATTTTCCCCGCCTTTTAAAAAAATACACCCCGGCTAAATTTGTTTATTAACCCTCCTAGATGACAAATCCATTGAGAAACGGACCTTCGCTCTCCACGGTCACGGAAGTGCCACAGATGACCCTACTAATGCCCATTTCTGGCGTTTATGGCGCCCCCTTTTGGTCGAATTGCACAAAATGTGACACACATGGTCTAGGATGGTCTCCGAAGACCTCCTGCAAGTTTCGTGAAGATTCCTTCATCGGTAATGAAGTTATGACAATTTAGCTGTGAGGCCACGCCCTCTCACAACTTTAACGATCAATATCTCCGAAACTAAAGTAGATTTTCAAAAATCCAAAAAGCACGATTGTAGAGCTTGCTCCAAAGATGCTTCCTGGCGATTTTGGTGCAAATCAGTCCAACGGTCTAGGAGGAGATGTCAAAAATGTGTTTTCCAAACTTTTCCAAATATCTCAAAAACTTTCCAGGCGGACATTGAGGGTCCTTATGGCAAACTTGTAGAGCAGGTTCACCTGAACATCTGGAAAAAAAAAGGTTGAAAATCGGACCAGCGGCGTGGAAGTTATGGCCTTTAACGTAAAACCATCGATTATGGCGCCACCTTGAGGCCGATTCGAAAAATCTTTCTTGAGCAGCTACCAGCCAACAATATCTGTCATTGGGCCAAATTTCAGGTCTCTACCATTTACCAACTCACGGGAATTTGCGTCGGGGCAGATGAAAAATAATAATAGTAATACCGGTTTTACAAAAACAATAGGGTTTCAGCCCCTTCAGGGCTTGAACCCCTAATAATAATAATAATAATTGTTAAAAAAATTAGGTTTATTAATATTTATGCAAATCAAATACTATTCAAATACCAAAATTTATTTCAACAGTCCTACTGGTCATAGTTTATCTGTTCTCTCTACCTACAATACGACGGTCATGAGCCCTGTTCCAAACCGCGGTCCCTATTACAGAAATAGTGGACTATTCAGTGTGTTCGCCATTTTTTTTTTTTTTTTTTTTTTTTTACTAGAGTCTGAATTCTCAACTGTTCATTTGATTCACTATTCACCTTATGTAGCCATGCCCATTTGACCCGCTTGTGTGGTCGTGTCACGACTTCCGGCTAAAAATAAAATAAAATGGCTGGCTGCTCCAATATCATCTAACTCTGAATTAACTAATAATTTGGCCAAATAAAAGCAAACGGCAATGTCTAAGAATGCAACGCCATGTAACTGATCTGAAGTCAGCAGACTGCAGACGACAGGCTGCATGTAGTTAAAGCAGAGCTGATCTGAAGTCAGCAGACTGCAGAGGACAGGCTGCATGTAGTTAAAGCAGAGCTGATCTGAAGTCAGCAGACTGCAGAGGACAGGCTGCATGTAGTTAAAGCAGAGCTGATCTGAAGTCAGCAGACTGCAGACGACAGGCTGCATGTAGTTAAAGCAGAGCTGATCTGAAGTCAGCAGACTGCAGAGGACAGGCTGCATGTAGTTAAAGCAGAGCTGATCTGAAGTCGGCAGACTGCAGAGGACAGACTGCATGTAGTTAAAGCAGAGCTGATCTGAAGTCAGCAGACTGCAGACGACAGGCTGCATGTAGTTAAAGCAGAGCTGATCTGAAGTCAGCAGACTGCAGAGGACAGGCTGCATGTAGTTAAAGCAGAGCTGATCTGAAGTCAGCAGACTGCAGACGACAGGCTGCATGTAGTTAAAGCAGAGCTGATCTGAAGTCGGTAGACTGCAGAGGACAGGCTGCATGTAGTTAAAGCAGAGCTGATCTGAAGTCAGCAGACTGCAGAGGACAGGCTGCATGTAGTTAAAGCAGAGCTGATCTGAAGTCAGCAGACTGCAGAGGACAGGCTGCATGTAGTTAAAGCAGAGCTGATCTGAAGTCAGCAGACTGCAGAGGACAGGCTGCATGTAGTTAAAGCAGAGCTGATCTGAAGTCAGTAGACTGCAGAGGACAGGCTGCTTGTAGTTAAAGCAGAGCTGATCTGAAGTCAGCAGACTGCAGAGGACAGGCTGCATGTAGTTAAAGCAGAGCTGATCTGAAGTCAGTAGACTGCAGAGGACAGGCTGCATGTAGTTAAAGCAGAGCTGATCTGAAGTCAGCAGACTGCAGAGGACAGGCTGCATGTAGTTAAAGCAGAGCTGATCTGAAGTCAGTAGACTGCAGAGGACAGGCTGCATGTAGTTAAAGCAGAGCTGATCTGAAGTCAGCAGACTGCAGAGGACAGGCTGCATGTAGTTAAAGCAGAGCTGATCTGAAGTCAGCAGACTGCAGAGGACAGGCTGCATGTAGTTAAAGCAGAGCTGATCTGAAGTCAGCAGACAGCAGAAAACAGGCTGCATGTAGTTAAAGCAGAGCTGATCTGAAGTCAGCAGACAGCAGAAAACAGGCTGCATGTAGTTAAAGCAGAGCTGATCTGAAGTCAGTAGACTGCAGACGACAGACTGCATGTAGTTAAAGCAGAGCTGATCTGAAGTCAGCAGACTGCAGAGGACAGACTGCAGGTAGTTAGAGCTGATCTGAAGTCAGCAGACAGCAGAGGACAGGCTGCATGTAGTTAAAGCAGAGCTGATCTGAAGTCAGCAGACTGCAGAGGACAGACTGCAGGTAGTTAGAGCTGATCTGAAGTCAGCAGACAGCAGAGGACAGGCTGCATGTAGTTAAAGCAGAGCTGATCTGAAGTCAGCAGACAGCAGAGGACACACTGCAGGTAGTTAAAGCAGAGCTGATCTGAAGTCAGCAGACTGCAGAGGACAGGCTGCATGTATTTACTACCAAACTATCTTCTCCATCCACCCCCACTGCTGCTAATCACTCCAACACTTTATTACACACATCTAACCTGTTGTGCAAAAGCTTTTGATATGATCTGGTTTTTATCTTCTTATGTGGTTGTCTTGCACATCTGAGGGCGGAGCTGTCCTTGCTTTTGGACTTGCGTTGGCGTGTGCAATACCTTTTATTATCTTGTTTTGACCTTATCTTGTTTTGATCGTGTTCTGGTTGGTTACCAAACATAATGTTGTTATATGCCTAAAATGATAAAGTGTCTTATCTTATTTTCCTTTAATAATAATAATAATAATAATAATAATAATAATAATAATAATCGGTCTTATATAGCGCTTTTCTTAATACTCAAAGACGCTTTACAATTAACAGCTAAACGTGTAACATAATAACTAAGGA
This sequence comes from Poromitra crassiceps, assembly GCF_964638095.1. Classification (NCBI taxonomy): domain Eukaryota; kingdom Metazoa; phylum Chordata; class Actinopteri; order Beryciformes; family Melamphaidae; genus Poromitra; species Poromitra crassiceps. The sequence continues at coordinate 28,180,177 of NC_139637.1, forward strand.
CAGGTGATTGGACAGACACATGTGGAGGTTAAGAAAGGGCAGGGGCAGGTATTCGGGGCAGGACGGAACGGGGCAGACGGTACAGGACATATACATCTAGGGAGCTACAGGGTGGGAGGGATAGGGGAGGTGGATGATCAGATGTTATGTTCCCCATAGAGGGAACTTATTCTGCTGAAAATGATACAAATGGTACAATGGTAACAGTTTGGTCTCAAATGTGGAAATTTTGACCAGAATTCTTCACACACCACCCCCGAAGTCATATGTATTGGTTAAAAGCTGAAAAAAAGTGTTTTGGGGTTTAGTCCTGCTTTAACAACGCTTAATCAACGATTAAATGGTTAATGGTTAACATTCCTATTGGTCAGTGTTGCACAGCTCTTGAGTGGTCATTAAGTTCACCACAGAGGAATGTGAGTCTTATGACATTAAGACCTTTATTCCACTTGGAAACCTAAACTAGGAAGGCTCTCTGGAGTCTGTGGGTTTCCATCCACCTCTGGATATTCGCATTTACCCAAAATGCGAATATAAACTTGAATGGAAACACCAGAAATTCGAATAAAGGTCGAAATATCGCATAAATGTTTTTACGCTTGGAGGGGGTGGATTTATCAGCGTATCGACAGTAGGAAGATGCAAACTTTTGCAATGGAAACAGATTTTGCGAATTAACGATGACGTACCAGATGTGACTTCACTTCCGCTTTATGCTACTCCAGGGGGAAATGGTGGCGATTAGCGCCAGGCAGTCTGAATGAAATTGAATGTAACGTTCCCAATTCTATGTATTAAATTCTAAAAAACGACCCTCAACATTTGGGAAGGCTAAGCCACACAACTAGTTTGTTATAATCTAACATCATGCTTTGAAGGCGACTTTACGACGATGAGGACGGTGATCATCACCGTCACCGGGTGATGACTCAATCAAAGCAGGTCTCCGCTGATAGAGATCTCTTACAGGCACACAGGCACGTTACGCCTCCTGCTGACGAGAAGCGCCACCGACTGCTCAACCTGCCGACTCCCAAAACTCGCTAAACAAAACTGAATGGAAACATGCATAAATTCGCATTTTATTTTGCGGATTTTCACAAAATTCGCTTGAATTATGCGATACATTTGGATGGAAACCCAGAGATGTTCCACACATCAGTCTGGAGTCTGTCTGACTCAGAGAGATGTTCCACACATCAGTCTGGATCCTGTAGCTTTACACCTGCTGAATGTGAGCTTTTCTTTTCCACAATAGAGAGGTAATATGTCAGAACACACAGCTTCATATCAGCCGGCTGCTTCAATTCATGACTTTTGTTTCTTTGAGGATTTTCCACTTCGGCCTGCAGGCAGGAAGTCACATTCTGCTGCTATTTTATTTTATTTTATTTTAATATAACTTGTTACTTTTAGGATTTCAGTAATATTATACCAGTTACTTTGTCAAGTAACTCAAGTTACAAATTGAGTAATTTTAAAAAAAAATCAAGGCACATATTTAAATAAAGATACAATCCTAAAGAAAAGATACAATTTCCTAATCAAATTGTCTGTTTTTATGCAAATAACCACTACAGATGACAATAAAAAAAGAAAATAATAACATTTAGAGTTTTGGATTGTTTACACTGACTTCAAGGCAGTTGAAATTATTTTTCAGGATGCTTCCGGGACAGCGATCTCATTCTGCTGCTGCTGTTGTTTTGGTGAAAGTAATGCAAAAGTAGCGTAATAAGTAACGAGTTACTCTACACAGACAGTAATATTGTAAAGTAACATTACTCTCAAATAAGAGTAACTAGTAATATGTAGTATATTACATTTTGAAAGTAACTTGCCCAACACTGTTTATTCCACAAGAGAAATGAAAACGCATGTGACGCTACGGTCTTCTGATGTGTTCTACTTCTGTGGTCTGGCCACTAGATGGAGGCAGAGCTCCATTCAATACATGGGATTTAAACCTGTGGTGTAAAACAAGTAGAAACACATTAGAAAACCTCATCAACAAGCCTTTGCTGTTGTATTTCAGGAAAGTGCTTTACAAATATTACAATCAGCGTAATAATAGTAATTGTAGCAATAATGGTAATAAATAACTGGTGGTAATAGTATATTAATATTTAAATTAATATTAATAACTCAATTGGTAGTAATAACTGTAATGATACATTTCAGGCAAATTGCTTGTGGATGCTGTTTTAATAAAAACTACAGTAGAATGCTGTTATTTTGTTTTCGTACAATTACTAAAACAAAATAACAGAATTCTACTGTAGTTTTTCCGCAAGCATTCACAAAAAATAAATAAATATATATATATATATATATTATATATATATATATTATCTATATATATATATACTGTATGTGTGTATTTATTGTATAGACTTGTTTCAACTTGACAACATAAACATTATAAATTGCTCCTAGCTAACTCTCTGTTGCAGTGTGTACAGTCTTTGATGCTAATACAATAGCTGACAGGAAATGAGCTAGGTTTCAAACTGTTTCCATAGCAACAAAATACTGTGAAAACCATCTATATCTGTGTTCTAATTAGGGATGTCACGATACTAGAATTTCTACTTCGATCCCGATACCCAGGAAAATATCGATACTCGATACCATTTTCGATACCACGGGAAGGGGGGATGATGACAGATCAAGAGGCATAAAAATAAAGTTAGACAGATGGACAGACACACACTTCTCCATAATCTAGGCCTGATCAAACTTTGAACTTGGACAGCATATTACCGCCACTCTAGCCACCAGAACACGTTTAGCTTGTTGAAGCAACAGAGATACCAAATGATAGGGAGGGGAAAATCAGTGATTTTTAATTAAAAGAAAGCACTGATGGTATCAAAACTGTTGCAAATGAGTATTGTATCCATAATTTTTTTTTAGTATCGATACTTTTCGATACGATCGATACTTTTGACAACCCTAGTTCTAATGCATCTCTACTGTATGCTGTGTGTGTGTAGGTGGAGTAAGCTGTTTAAGTCTCGTCTGGTCCAGACCATCGCTCTGTATGGAAACACTTCCTTCATGGTCGCCATCGCCATCCTCGTCTTCCTCCTCATCGGTACGTGAGTGTGTGTGTGCGTGTGTGTGTGTGTGTGTGTGTGTGTGTGTGTGTTATTGGTGTGTGTGTATCAATGGTGTGAGTAGTAGAGCTGGGTAATATGGTTGAAATGAATATCACATTAATCTGATTTTTTTTCTCCATTTTATCCACCAATAAATCTTCAAATCAAATCAAATCAATGTGAAACATCTGAATTGTGTCCTGTATCTCACAGCAGTAGTGTTGTTGGTTCTACTGTTTCTTTCTACAAATAGCAATGGCTGTAGATGCTTAGTCCCACCCTCTGTGTCCCGATTGGTTCACTTTAAATCTCCAGGCTCATGACATCATCTACTCCGCCAATCAACATACAGTAGGTGTTGTTCTTTTGAATAAACGCCGAGCCAAAGCAAAACCAAGATGTCAAATAAAATAAAAATTCTAATTAAAAACAAACTTTGTGAGGTTCTGTCTGAGTTCACAGTGTAAAAAAACTACTTTTTAAATAAAATAAATTCAAAATAAAACGAATTAAATTCATCCATTCTCAGACAAAGCAAATGTAAAACAACACTTTCCCCTAGATTGAATCCAGAAGGATCTTCATATCCTGTGTGTGTGTGTGTGTGTGTGTGTGTGTGTGTGTGTGTGTGTGTGTGTATAGATGCGTTCCGTGAGGTGAGGAAGTACAGCGTCACAGAGAAGGTGGACCTGACCAACAACCCTGTGGCCATCGAGCACATCCACATGAAGCTGTTCAGAGCCCAGAGGAACGAGTACATCGCCGGCTTCGCCCTGCTGCTCTGCCTGTGAGACACACACACACACACACACACACACACACACACACACACACACACACACACACACACACACACACACACACACGTACACACGCAGACACACACACACACACACACACACACACACACGTAGACACACACACACACACATACACACACACACACACGCTCTCACACACGCACACACACACACACACACACACACACACACACACACACACACACACGTAGACACACACACACACACACACACACACACACACACGTAGACACACGTAGACACACACACACACACACACACACACACACACACACACACACACACACGCTCTCACACACACGCTCTCACACACACGCTCTCACACACACACACACACACACACACACACACACACACACACACACACACACACGTAGACACACACACACGCAGACACACACACACACACACACACACACCTGTTGAAGTGTTTTCTGAAAATCGTGTTTAAAAAAAAATGAGCTTCAAAAGTCATAAATGTGTTCCTGTGTGAAGATTATCTTGCTGAACTTCTCTGTTTCATAAACCTTTGTTAACCACAAACCTTATTTCAAGCATTTAACCAAAATCCCACCACACAAAAACCCCATTGACTTTTACATGTAGGAACCCAAAGTGCTAACATCCAGACCGTCTGCTCTCATTCCTGCTGTACTCTATACGTACTTCACAATACAAGCATCCTGTGGGTTTGTCAGCAGAAAACCTTTAATTTGAAGGTGCTGTGCAGGAAATGGCCTTAAAAGTTCCAGGCAACTTGACACTGTCAAGCCGCTCCAGGACACAGACAGCAAAAATCCATAGTGCAGGAACAGGCCTCCAGAGGGTGCTGTGGGAATGACAGAGCTGATGTCACTGTACCATCAAAATGATTCAAAAGCTGTTATATTTAGATAAAAAGTTGCATAATGGGGCTTTAATCTAAATATTTTATTTACAGTAAGGTTAATAATCAGATTATTGCAGTCCATGTAAACAGAGTGGGTTCTCTCCAGTTAATCCAGTCACAGCCAGCTGGATCTAAATACAGAGGAATTTACAGTAGGGATGGTGTGTGTGTGTGTGTGTGTGTGTGTGTGTGTGTGTGTGTGTGTGTGTGTGTGTGTGTGTGTGTGTGTGTGTGTGTGTGTGTGTGTGTGTGTGTGTGTGTGTGTGTGTGTGTGTGTGTGTGTGGACGTGCGTTAGTGACTGTACACTCGGGAACATTTAGCACCGACACACACACCCCACACGCTTTACGAGTGTAAATCCTCCATCCTGAAGCCGATTGGTCAGTGTCAGAGGTGTGCATCCGTCCTGGCCTGTGATTGGTGGAAGCCTCAGTCAAGAGTGGCTCACTGGGAAGAATGCTTCCTGCTTCCTTGCTCCGTAACGAGGAGCCGGGCTCTAAATGAACCCGGGAGCACCGGGACGCCACAACTTCAAAAAGTCAGGAGCTTAGTAATACTTAGTAATGTGTTACGGTAATCTGATTACTTTCTCAGTAACTTAAGTAACGCTGAATTCAAGTTACTCCATCTTAATTTCTGGTTTTGCTCCAACTGAAATGTTTTATAGTCACTCATGATTCAGTACGTGGCTGGTTGGCTTGGTTCCAGCCTTAAAACTCGTTATATATATAAGGCTTTTTCAAAATGTCTATGGAGAAAATGAATGGGGAACTCTCTTCCGGGGCTGAAGACGTCACGTGACTGTTCAGCTCTGTAGTAAGGTGGTTGTCCCCCACCAGTGATGTAGATCCATCCCTTGGGTCCGTCCCATTCATTGTCAATGCCGCCCCCTAGAGGCACAAAGTCAACGTCGCAGTGTGACTACTAAACAAATAGACGGAGACCGTGCGATCCATAGCCCCCCTTGGTGGATCCATAGCCCCCCTTGGTGGATCCATAGCCCCCCTTGGTGGATCCATAGCCCCCCTTGGTGGATCCATAGCCCCCCTTGGTGGATCCATAGCCCCCCTTGGTGGATCCATAGCCCCCCTTGGTGGGGGACAATGAGTGTTTTGGGACAGGGCCTGTGTGTGTGTGACAGCTGTAGACCTGCTCTATGTTTAGAGCAGGTCAGAGTTGTTCTTACTCAGCAGCTCTCTGTCTGTCTGCCTGTCTGTCTGTCTCTCTGTCTGTCTGTCTGTCTGTCTGTCTGTCTGCCTGTCTGTCTGTCTGTCTGTCTGTCTCTCTGTCTGTCTGTCTGTCTGTCTGTCTGTCTGTCTGTCTGTCTCTCTGTCTGCACACAGGGTTGAGTCGTCTGTTGCAATCTACATGCTGTCAGTTCCTCCTCAAACCTTTTGACACAATCTGTTGAAAAGGGAGACGGGCAGCTTTTCACACGTCGCATTAAACTGGTGCCAAATGTCTCAACAGTTAGGTCTGGGTAAAGTTAAATGACTGGTAGCGTGTTTACTTTTCACAACCGCGTTCATGTGAAACCCAGCCCACGCCCGCATGATGCAACCAGAAGAAGCGCCGCGCCGTTCTGCTAGCTTAACAAGCTAGCTTAACAAGCTAGCTTAACAAGCTAGCAGAACGCTCACCTAAAAAGTTGTATATTAACCGAATCTTTGCCCTACCTGCAAAATTAAACCTTCAGAAAACGTCTACAGATAACAAATAATTTATATTTGTTCACCTTTTTGTGATCATCCATTTACACATAGTTTTAGTTTTTATGCCCTTTTTATTATGTTTTGTGGCATTGTTGCCTTTATTCAGATAGGACAGTAGGCAGACAGGAAAGGTGGGGAGAGAGAGAGAAGGGCTGACATGCGCCAAAGGACCTCGGGTCGGATTCGAACCCGCGTCGGTCGCACGATGGACTGAGCCTCCGTCGTACGCGCGCTACCAGGTGAGCCACCACGTGAGCCACCAGGTGAGCCACCAGGTGAGTCACCAGGTGAGCCACCAGGTGAGCCACCAGGTGAGCCACCAGGTGAGCCACCAGGTGAGTCACCAGGTGAGCTACCAGGTGAGCTACCAGGTGAGCTACCAGGTGAGCCACCAGGTGAGCCACCAGGTGAGCCACCAGGTGAGCCACCAGGTGAGCCACCAGGTGAGCCACCAGGTGAGCCACCAGGTGAGCCACCAGGTGAGCCACCAGGTGAGCCACCTGGCTGCACGTTTTTTTATGCCCTTCTTCTGCAGACGGCCTGCAATCCAACTGCGGTCAAGCCAGCCTCCGCTCCACGCCCCCACGTGTCACGTGACACAAGGGGGCGTGGTTTCACCCAGAGCCATTTAGATAGAAGAGTCCCGACATCTCCATTCACTCCAATGGACCAGTTTTTTACTCTCAAAAGTTCCAGGAAGTAAGGTCCTGGATTAAGCAGCACTGTCGAGTTGAATCAAACCCCTTGAATCAAATTGTACATTATCAGCTTTATTTTAGCATGCAAAAGTAGCACGAGACCCATTCCTGGCTGTTCATTGGCTAATGAGTCTCGCATTTTGGGCCTCCTCTGACGCCACTCTCCCTCTAGAGGACACTAGTTTCACCTAAACTGAGTTGCAAAAAAGTATACACGCATACTGGTCCCAACAGTCACGTGACATCGTGATGTCACCTTTGTTTTCAGAATAGTGTGTCCATTCTTTTTCTCCATCACATTTTGAATAATCCTTTTAAACCTGGAACCAAGCCAACCAGCTAGCTATTATAATTATTATAATATTATAATTGTGACCATAAAACATTTGATTCATTTGAGCAAAACAACAACATTGAAAAACGGGGGAAAAGGCAAACATACAAGACTGTGTACATATTCTATTCTAAAGGCCATGGCACACCAATCAAACATTCTCCAACAAACACCAACAAACATGAACAGACAATTGTCTGTGAATGTTGGCAGATGTTGGAGATTGTTTGAAAGCATGGCACACCAACCAAACATATTCAGCACAACAGTTGTTCTAATTTCAGCCAAATGGTGGCGGTAATGCAACAATAACTATGCCAACTGCCGTAAAACCACAAAGAAGAAGACGCTGACCAAATGCGATTAGCGATTATGGTGGACAATATTGCGATTTGCGATTGTGATTGCGATATAATAAACAAGAGGTATCTAGGGATGTGCCGGCATGAGTTTTTTGACTGTATGATTGGACAAAAATGCCACGGTTTCACGTAACACAGACTAAAATACATGAAATATGTTACAATTTAAAATATAATAAAACTAAATAAATAAAACAATTTGAAATAAAATTATCTTTACAAAAAAACAAAACATTTTGAGACATTTGCCTGTCCCACACATGTAAAAAAGAAACACCAGTCAAATATAAACTGCACTGTGTTACAGGCAGCAGATAGAAGATGGCTCAGACTGGCAAAGTTAGTTACATGTCTGTCCAGTAATACAATGATATACCCAGTTTATTTATTTTGTAGAGACAGATGGCCTTAAACGCCACACTCACGTGACGCTTCTTGAGAGAGTGGTGAGGCAACGTGCTTCTTTCTGCAGACTTTATCGAGGGACCATGAAGGCATCATGTGACAGGCTAACGCTAGTTGAAGCCTGGAGGTGCTGCTGATGGCAGCCGACAGTGTTTTGCTATCAACCTTGTTAATCTCGCTATATTCTTCATCACAGCGGGTCATTACCCACTGTGCACTTAATCGTGCACTAGTTCTGCATAAGCACCTGCAGCTCTCTCCTTATTTTACTGACGTTCACTAATCACACGGCTGTTTACATGCGTTTCTGAACGGCTAGCTAGTTAGCATAGCTTGCTGTTAACGATCATGGATGTTCTCTCTCTCCCTCTCGGTAAGATGTAACCGTGCTGCGCATAACATTACTTATTTGCGGGAGTGCATGGGATAAGTCTCCCGCTAGTTAGTGTTGATGCCCAGTGTGATGGCACATGGCAGAGAAACGTGTGTTTGCTGCGTCGCGTGTAACGTTAGTTTAGAGGAGGCTCTGACCAGACGACCGCGAACAGCGAACACCGAACAAGCACGGATTGAACATGTTGAATCCGGGCGAACATCACCGAACATCGTCGAACACGAACAGACAAGGACAGACAGCTATGGCACACCAAACGAACATTTGTCTTTGTTCGTGTTTGTTCGTGTTTGTTTGTGTTTGTTTGAGAATGTTCGTTTGGTGTGCCATGGGCTTAAGAGGGAAGGGACGCACTAGCGCCTCCTCTGGTCGGTCGGGGCGCCTGGTCCCCACGTGCTACGTCCTGCCGGTGAAGCTCCCCGCTGTCAGGTGAAAAGAAGCGGCTGGCAACTGCGCATGTGTCGGAGGAAGCCTGGCGCTAGTCTACGGCTCTCCCCAGATCGGCAGAGGGTGGAGCAGCGACCGGGGCAGCAGGTGGAAATTGGGTAACTACAATTGGGGAGAAAATGGGGGGGGGGGGGGGGGATGTGAAGGAACTACTCATCCCATAATCCATTCTGGCATTTCTGAGCAGCAGTGGGCGGGACTAGCGGTCTTGAACTGCACCATTAAAGACCCTGGCAAGCAAAATGCACCAAAAATTGTCCCGCTGTGTAATTTAGGATCTTATGTGACTAATTGTCAGCCTCAAAAAGTAGGAGACATTTTAGTCTCAACTCAAACCCTAAATATCACCAATTCCCTGTTTTCACTGCTTTTTGAGGCTGGGGTTGAAGTGGGCGGTACTTAGGGCTCATTATCTCCCATTTCTGAAGGAAGGATGAAGCTGCTCTCTGGGGGCTGCGCGCTCGCGTCCTCGCTCGCCCACTGCGCATCACATACGCATGACATCACTGATGACATCATCACTGATGAGGTCATCATACACATACTCCAATAAGAAGCACACATTCCAAATATATTAAAATGTTATGCCGGTGATTTTCACACTGCTCTCTACCCGCAACATACACAGTGGAGGGCGTTAATACAGCAGCAGAGCGAACCACTTCCAAACATGAGATTTGACATCACAAAGTGCTTCTTGGGAGATAATATGTATGCCGAAATTGGAGAGTGGCATCTAAGGTTTGTAAATTATGTTCTGGTGGGATTCAGTTAGGAGCACATTTAGTTGCCAGATGAATGGAGTTGGGTGTGGCTGATACTAGCCTAGTACTGGACCACAAAGCAAGCACTCGCACCCGCGCTTACGTCACGCGCCACCGGGGGCATTCATCTGGTGCCCCCGTTAGCCCCGCCCCCCTCCACTGTGAGTTACTTATTACCTCACCGCCTGTCAACAGCACACACATATCACACATATATCACACACACACACACACGCATATCACACACACACACATATATCACACACACACACACACACACACACACACATATATCACACACACATATATCACACACACACACACACACATATCACACACACACACACACACACACACATATATCACACACACACACACACATATCACACACACACACCTCGGCCTGGAAATGCCAGAGGTGACGTGTGTGAGACGGACCGTGTGTGTACATGGTGTGTACATGTGTTCTCACTAATGTCAGGGTGTGTGTATGTGTGTGTGTGGGGGGGGGGGGGTGGATGTTTGTGTTAGTGCTGCAACTTTGATTATTGATTTAATGTATTGATTTTTTGGGGGGGGGATCAATTATTTGGTCTATAAAAGTCAAAAATAATGACCCATGCCCCTGGCAGGCTAGGTAGAGCCAGGAGTGACTTTTAACATTTCTGAGCCAAAAATCCCCCAATTAATTGAATAAAGAGATGCAACCGAGACAAGAAGATGGAGAAGCTGAAACCAGCAGATTTGTGAAAAACGGTGAATTGATTCTCAAAATGATAATCGATTAGTTGTCAGTTGATTAATTGACTAATCTGCACTAGTATTTACTATGTGTCCATGTCTACACGTGTGTGTGTGTGTGTGTGTGTGTGTGTGTGTGTGTGTGTGTCGTGCTGCTATATTAGGTGCTGAGTGACATGTTGAAGACTCTGACACATGATCTGACTACTGTATGTCTGAGTCTGTCACACACGCACACACACCTTGGCCTGTGGAATGGATTCACCTTATTCACCACTTTGTCTCTTTTCCACGTTACCCGCAATTGTATTTGTTCTTCCGGTTCAGCGCTAGTTGGCGGCCAGTTTCAAAACAAAACATCACTATAATAATGAATGAAGTTTGGCAACATTCAGAATTAAGCTACACACTGCGGCCAACTTCAGTGACATGCTCATAGCGTTACTGCTGCGAGGAGCCGATGGCTGCACCCGTTCAGCATTTAACGTTAGTTACAAAAGCACGTCGACAGTGTTTTCTCACTGCCAGTAGCCTAACTACAACAGTAGGGTTCGACAGATAGCTAGTCCGACCGGTCAGCACAGCCAGCGCTCTCAGTCCTTGCTGCTCATTAAATATTTCCAAATAGGCGTTATTCTGATAAACTGGTCACATATTTGGAATGTTCTCATCCGAAAAAATATTAAAACTTTAAAACAGTTTGTTTTTTTAGCTTGAAAACAGCTTTTTAGCAAGTCTAAAAATGACTACGGTAGGCGTAATCTACTTCCGTGTCTAAAACGGGAAGACGATTACAAAATGACGTCCTTGTGGGCAAAGAATAAGGTGAATACTGCACGTACATTTCTTTCATATCTACATATTAAAGGGGACACATTTCTCACACTTATTATTGTATTTACTGTAGTAGTTAAAGTCCCTGGAAACCAGAAATATTTCTTTATTATTTAGCATTTTGAGTTCATCACATCACAGGACCCTATGTTAATAAGCCACCAGCCAAATTTGAACGATGATGAACGTTGCAAAGTATATAAATTTAGGTTTGACAGTCGTGGCAAAACTCAAAGGTTATATAGAGCTTATGACGTCATAAGCTCCTGCATTTTAGCACCTCGCGCACTGCTGTCTTCAATGAGGAAGTACTTTGTAGAATCTTGTAGAAAAGTGGCGATTTTAAGGCTTTGGGTTGAAAGTAATGTATAATAATTTCTGGGACACATAATTACTAACATAAGACCCTAAATAACATAGTTAGAACGTTTTTGTGGATTTTGGTTTCCAGGGACTTTAATGTCAAT
>NC_139637.1:28197146-28204646 GCF_964638095.1 Poromitra crassiceps
CCCGACAAGCTAGCATGTTATTCATGGTACCAATGCATGCCTTATGTGTATCTCAGTGTAAAGAATGACCGGTACAACCCTACAATATGTAGGGTTATCTCAGATACCATCAAGCACATTATCTACTGTCTGTACTGTGCATTACAATCAAAAGATTGTAAGATCAAAACTACAAAAGACCACAAAATGGACTTATGCTGTGACCAAAAGAGTCCCAACAAATCAAAGCTACGTATATTATATTTTTACATTCTTTAAATGATCCACCCTTTTGCCCTGATGGAAAGGCAACAACTTCACCTTTTATATTTGTCTAATTTCAAGTGTTTAAGCAGAATACGCCTCACATATCTTCACAATGAGCAGCTGGCAGAGTGAGGGCAGGTGTTTCAGCACTGTGTCCCGCTCAGGGACAGAACAACAGATAGGCTGTCTGTCTCTTATGGCCATGTTCACACTAGGAGGCCAAATCTGATTTGTGAACTTTAATGACGTATTAATGATTCTATCCAGATTGGTTTTATGAGTCTGGACGCTCCAAGTCTGATTTGTGTCACTTGTCCCAAACCACATAATGGAGGTAGTTTCCAATCTGCTTTCGACTGATGTGACTTCAGTGTGGACGCGCAGATCACCCAAATCAGATTTGAGAGTGTGTTTTGCAGGGGGGCGGGGACTTGAAGAGCACAGAGCAGACATGCAAACGATGCCAGAAACATTGTATGTTGCCTCATTGGCTCATTGTATCTCTGGACACACAGATCCGACTTGAACACTTGCTCAAATCAGATTTGTGGCAGTGCGGACACACTCCCAAATCAGATTTGGGAAACCAATCAAGATAATGATGATTAATGACTTTAGCAGCAAATCGGATTTGCCTGTAATGTGAACATGGCTTAAGTGAAATGGAATTTATGATGAATGGACTATCTGTGTCTGTCTATAACTATGTGATATGCAAGTAACCTGAATATGGCGTGTTGTCTATGCATTTACAATGTATCTATATGTATGCAATTATAACTAAAAATTAATAGCAATAACTATGTATCTGTTTTATTGCTATTGATTCTGAAATAAGGCCAGTGGAACTTACATGTTCTCTATATCAAGCCCTGAGGTACAAATGGCTTTGAGAGAGGGAAAAACAAAGTAGCTACATACATTCACAGCTTTGTGACTGGGAACTCATGATGAACACTTACTTTTAGCGGGTATTAAGGTCCTTACACACCGAGCACGTTTTTTTCGTGCGATTAATTCGCACGTCAATAATATTTTCCGAACCTATATCAGTCAATGCAACCGTGCATACCAACGGCGAAGTTTCGCGGAGCGTTATTGCGGTGTTTATTTTTTCGAACCACGGTCGATTTTTCAGAAATTCGCTTCCGACGTGTACACATCTGTGGCTGTGATTGACAGGTGGGTCAAAACTCGCATCGCAATTTCGTGCCGTATATTCGCATCGCTCTTGATGTGTAAGGACCTTTAGCGTTAGCAGCTGACATTAGCCTCCTCGAGCACAGCATAGAAAACACCCGGTTTCCTCAAGTTCAAAAACAGCTTCCGGTCAGTACCAGTTTCCTCTTAACGTGATCCATGTCCAGCGCCATTTGTTAACTCATTTCTTTCTCAACTACAGCCGTATCTTCTCCAGATTTCATAATGGTTTCCAGCACTCTGCGTCCTGATGCAGACTAGCTTGCTGCTAACAGTACGAGACCCGCCCTGCTCTGCCTCTGATTGGCTGTGCACGTTGGTTGGATTGAGAGGGAGAGTCGAATTACACCCATACCATTGGTCGTTGAAATACTCCTTTGCTGCGCTGAAGATGATTGGTTAAACGATAACCAAAACACAGTTCCATGTGCAGTGCATTTTATTATTATTATCCATCTTCCTGACGGCCATACGCTTCTTTAGTCGTGCGTGACGAGCGCATGTTTTCAATAACTCCAAAACATACCACGTCACTTTCTGTGATTACAGCAGCCAATCAGGCTGCGTTTCATGCATCAACGTTGCAGACTCGTCACTGCCAACGCTGGCCTTGCTTCGTTTCAAAATAAAAGCTTGCTTATGCAGAGTGATTGTAACTTAATGACATTTTTCATGACATACTCTTATTTTGGGAGCAGCGGCGGCGTGAAAGAACTTGAAACAGTGTAGCTCTTTGATGTTCTGTTTGATGCACTTTGTGGGCCAGATATCACCAAGTTTTGTTTCAAAAGTGAAACGACTCTTATTTGCTCTCTGATGTGCCTGGGTCACATGTGAAAAGTGATTTACATTTGTGTGTGTGTGTGTGTGTAGGCTGCTGCGCCGCCTGGCCACCCTCCTCTCCCAGCAGGCGACTCTCATGGCGACAAACGAAGCCTTCAAGAAGCAGGCGGAGAGCGCCAGCAACGCCGCCAAGATGTACATGGAGGAGAACGAGGTCCTACAGGAGGTAACACACACTCACATACGCACACACACACACACACACACACACACACACACACACACACACACACACACACACACACACACACACGCACGCAATGACGCCCCCGCCATGCCAGAATTTTTTTAAATAAAATTCTGCTGCTCTTCCCAAAATTTCAATAAACCTTTATGGCATATTATTACAATACAACAATACTGGTGTTGACAGTAATAGAAGATGCCAAATCATTCAAAACAATAAGCATTTTGCTTTTAGGAGCATTGTGCCAGCGTGCGGCGCTGCTCCAAAACGTGTCAACGTGTGTTGTTGCCTGGGAAACGCACATCCCATAATACAACTGTTCGCATCGCATCCCATAATAGTATGATGATACTTGGGATGCTATTGCCAACATAGATGCGAACAGGTTTGCTAAAAGTTAAGCGTCACCAGCGAGGGCCCCCACCGTTGCGGTCGGGCTACGTTTTGAAATCCCTCCAGGCCTGAAGGATTGAAAAAGGGGAAACACTGTAACCGATATGAACATTGCAACATCAGACCGATACCCAATAAAAACCATACCGGCCATACCGATATGATTGATGCATCTCTACTAAAATAAGTGTTGTTTTTTGGGGGGAAAACAGACACTTTCAGTTTGGGATTCTTTCCATCAGGGAAGTGAAAGCAGGGAAAAGCCAACAGACAGGTCTGAAGGAACAGATTAAAGTGGGAGTTGGTTGACAGACAGACACATGAGATCAGTATAGAGATCAGAGTGGAGATGAGCAGAAATCAAACTGACGGCACAATCTGCTCATCTAATCAATAGATGAACGTCTGGCTTTTCTAAACACAAGGAAGAGAAACCACAGTGGGGCAGAGCTGAGCTGTAGAAACAAATACACACACACACACACACACACACACGTACGTACGTACGCGCTCTCACACACTCACTGTCATTCTCTCTCACTCAGACTGTATAATTTCACACACGCATACGTGCTCTGTCTCACTCACACACACGCACACACACACACACACACACACACACACACACACACACACACACACACACACACACACAGACACAGACACAGACACAGAGGTTGACCTGACCTGGGTGTATCTGGGGTAAAGAGGTCACCACTGCAGCTAAAACCAGGAACTGCTGCATCTGCATGTGACACACACACACACACACACAC
Source organism: Poromitra crassiceps (assembly GCF_964638095.1). Taxonomy (NCBI): domain Eukaryota; kingdom Metazoa; phylum Chordata; class Actinopteri; order Beryciformes; family Melamphaidae; genus Poromitra; species Poromitra crassiceps. The sequence goes on from NC_139637.1 coordinate 28,200,792, forward strand.
ACACACACACACACACACATTGAGAGGGCTTGGCTGTGATGTTGGTGTGTGTGTGAATGAACCGGACTGGAGAACACTGCTCAGACTGGGAGCTCCCAGTCAGACCAGTCTGCTGCTGGGCACTGAGCAGCAGGCCACAGTAGCAGCATCTGGTGTTAAAGGGATAGTTCGCTCTATTAAAAAACTGAAAATAAAATATTTAAAAAAGGGATAGTTCACCTAAAACTTCAAATTCATAGAAAAAAATGGACTAAAAAATGGACTAAAAATGTCTGCATTAGGCTTGGGCTGATTATCAATGACATAGAATATCGCTATATTTTCAGAATATCACAATTTCTAAAATGTACACCAAAAAAGAAAATATTTTTGTAGTTTAAAAAAGAAATTGCAGTCTGCCCTGCTGCCGACCCTTATTTCACAGGTTACTGTACATTATTGGCACTGCCCAGCTCCATGTGCAGATGGTCCACAGACTTCTTAACGAACAGACTTCTTAACGAGCAGACTTCTTAACGAGCAGACTTCTTAACGAACAGACTTCTTAACGAACAGACTTCTTAACGAACAGACTTCTTAACGAACAGACTTCTTAACGAACAGACTTCTTAACGAACAGACTTCTTAACGAACAGACTTCTTAACGAGCAGACTTCTTAACGAACAGACTTCTTAACGAACAGACTTCTTAACGAACAGACTTCTGAACGAACAGACTTCTTAACGAACAGACTTCTTAACGAACAGACTTCTTAACGAGCAGACTTCTTAACGAGCAGACTTCTTAACGAACAGACTTCTTAACGAACAGACTTCTTAACGAACAGACTTCTTAACGAGCAGACTTCTTAACGAACAGACTTCTTAACGAACACCAAGCAGCACGTCAGGCTGGGGAAGCACATCCCCGACTCCCGGTCTGTCAGCACCGGAGCTGCCCAGGGCGGTGTCTCCTCTCCATACTTCTACTCCTTGTACACCAACAGCTGCACCTCCAGTCACCAGTCCGTCAACCTCCTGAAGTTTGCTGATGACACCACCCTCATACCCCACAAAAGTTCCTGGACGTAAGGTTCTGGATTAAGCAGCGCTGTCAAGTTGCAGCAAAATGGACCGTTTGTGATGTACTTTGAAAGGGTCAGACGGTCTGAGACGTTTAAACAATCCAATTGTATATTATCAGCTTTATTTTAGCATTCAAACGTAGTGCGAGCCTCCTTCCTGGCTGTTCATTGGCTACAGGAGTCACACATGTTGGACCTCCTCTGGCACCACTCTCTTAATAGATTGCTCTGATTTGATCCAACCTGCCTCTGAGCAGACGACTAATGAGCTTATCGTCTGCCATCATATTTGTAATTCAGATCAGATGTAACGTTACATGATTTACTGAAGTACACACAACAATAACACAAGTACACACACAACAATAACACACGGGTATCTTTGTTGGCAATCTGTTTACTATGACAAAAGCAAGCAAATAACAATATTCTCCGGTCAAGCGTGAACATCTACCTGGCCACTAAATACAGTAGCAAATCTCTCAAAGTCTCAAATCTGTGTCAGCATTTGGCTTGTGTTCTTACAATGATCCATAGGTTGTTAAGACAAAACTAGCTGATCATCAGATCAGCAATATACTATACAGATCCTTTCCCAAAAAAAATATCATGGAAAAGTTTTTTTTTCTCCATATTTCCTTTCAAAAAGTGAAACTTTCATAGATTATAGATTCATTACACACAAAGTGAAATATTTCTAGCCTTTATTTGTTTCATTTTTCATAATTTTGGCCTACAGCTCCAGAAAACCCCCAAAACAGTATTTCAAGAAATTAGAATAGTGTGAAGAAAATCAGCAGTTACTTCTCAGTTAATTCAGAGAATGAACGTTTCACACTCTAATCATCTAATTAACTCAAAGCACCTGCAAAGTTTTGCTATGTCGTTAAATTGTATCTCAGTTTCTCAGTTCTTTTCCATGATATTCCAATGTTTTTGGAAAGGATCTGTATATCTTAGGAGAGCAGAGGAGTCAATAATGAGCCATGCACATGAGGATCACTGCTACAACACTTAAAACCACAGCTTAAAACTAGATTTTCACAAATCCTTTCATGGAGTCTGTGCTGTGTCCTCGTCACGTTATGCCTACCCCACACTACAGGATTTTCAAATCCTTGAAGATTATAAAAATCTTGAGAGCCCACACACTACAGGACAGAGAGAGCCGATTTTTTAACATTTCAATCTTGGGACACACACACAATCGCGTCTGTTCAAACGCAACCCCACACACTAGAAGATTATGCCGAAGATTCACCTTGAAGCAGGGCTCGACGTTAACTTTTAAAATGCCTATTCAGTGTGCGCACCGGGTGTAGTAGTGTCATTTCGTTTTCGTTTTCGTTTTCGATTTTTTTATTTTTTTTTTATTTTTATAATGCATTTGCACTGAAAGGATTTGTTTAACTAATATTTGCGCGGACAGCCGCGTCCATTCGGGGTGTAGGCCTACTGTGCACGGCCAGGCGAAAACCGTCTGCACAGGTGTCTTGTGGAGGGGCGCGTCTGCTGATTTGACTCACTTTTCCGTGCGGACACTCGCGATGCGGGAAGCTGAGACCTAAGCGCTTGTTGTAGGCTACATGCTTTGCAGTATAGCATTTAGTTTTCCGTCCCGTTCAAAGACGCACGGGTATTTCACCTCGATGACAATTTCCTCGTTCTTTGTTTCTGTGCGGGGCTGCGGGTGGACGCGGACCAGTTTATTTTGCGAAAAACTAATGGAAACGCAGCTACTACTGGCTCTCTGCTCAAGATGCAATCGCCTGTCGGGTTGTAAATATCTAACATGTTAGATATGGCCGATTCACAATCGGGAAGAGGCAGTCTTCCCGATTGTGAATCTTTGAACCCCACACACTACAGGATCATTTGGGAAGATTATCTGCCCGACGCGCTTCAAATCGGGAGCACCCCCGAGAAAATCGGGAGGGGGGAATCTTGGCCATAATCTTGCAAATTATCCTGTAGTGTGGGGTAGGCATTAGCCGCTCCATGGCACTCCGGTCATCCCTTGAAGAAACAAACCATACTGTGTTAATCACTGTATAATGTTAACGTTGCTCATCACACCTCCAGATTTAACTTAACGTTAGGGTTATTACAGTCCCACGGTGCCAATGTTACACAGTCTTATGTGTTGTGCTAACGTTGGGCTAGCACATCAAGTCGATCCTACCGTTAAATATATGTAAGGGATAATGTATTGTGAGCCGGTGATTACTGGCGAAATAATGACCGACAGGTGAATGATTGAGCCCGACGCGCAGCGGAGGGCTCAATCATTCACCTGAAGGTCATTATTTCCAGTAATCACCGGCTCACTATACATTATCCCGCTTAGAACACGGCCTACAACTAAATTATTTCAGTAATCTGACAAAAATAATTATTCAAATAGATTTTTTAAGCGGTTTTCAACGACAAAGCGGTTTCATTTGTAATTGGCACACAAGACACCACAGCTGCAACTGGTTGGCCTAATTAGTAGTGTCTTGCTGACAAAAGGCTCTTATCAACTGATTAATCCAGGTGTGGCAGAGCAGCGGTCGGTTGTCGAGAAATAATGACCGGTGAATCTTGTTGATTGACCAATCAGAATCGAGTATTCAAGAGAGCCGTGTTCTAAGATGAACATAAACACCATCATTTCATTATTATTTGACCACATGTCGTCACTGTGGGCTGAAGGAAAACAACACAGGTCTGTGAGCAGACTGGCCGAGGCTATCTGGCTGCTAAAGATGAAGGTTCACCTTGTGGAGGCTACTGGTTAGCAGCAGTAAGC
>NC_139637.1:28209646-28219646 GCF_964638095.1 Poromitra crassiceps
AGGAGGAGATGTTCTGTAGGAGTTACACTGAGCACAGAGGAGGAGATGTTGTGTAGGAGTTACACTGAGCACAGAGGAGGAGATGTTCTGTAGGAGTTACACTGAGCACAGAGGAGGAGATGTTCTGTAGGAGTTACACTGAGCACAGAGGATGTGGTCAGCCAGGTGCTGCTGTCAATACTTTATCAATACTGGATCAATACTTTATCAATACTTTATCAATACTGGATCAATAGGGATTGAACGCTGGACTGAATCCGCTCTAATTCAAAGCATGTAAACGGTGACGTGTCGTCAGTCTGTCACGTTCATTAAATACTTAGTAAAGTGTCATCATGGCGCGTGTGCAGAATTCATGTTTGTTTCACTGATTCTTTAGTTCACACTGTCTTACTACAGTATGACTAGACTAACTATCTATACTAACCTCTCACTCACAATTCAAGAGCTTAGGTTTGGGCAGGTTTGACAATCACTTCTTTTGAGTGTTCTGATATAAAAGGAAGCTTCTGAGTAATTCTAAATGTCCAAATTTGAATTCTTAATCATAAGAAATGTATGATTTCACACCATCACATTAGTCTACCAAACTTGATTGCAGTTACAGTTTTTAGGCTGTGAGATAAAGAATCATGATGCCCCAAATATCCAGTTTTTGGAAGGCCTTTTGCTTTTATCACAAAATGGACAATTGTTCTGCTTAACCGGCCCACTAAGAGGAGAGAGGAGATGAGGGCGAGCTAGAAGAAGCTTTACATGACATCATGTCATTTAGCAGACGCTGTTATCCAAAGCAGCTTAACAATATCACACTTTTTTCAACAGTAGAGAAATCAACTCCACAACACAGTCTGTGACAGCAAGGACTGTTTGAACGAATAGAGTAGCACCTCTAGAAAGTAGTTTGAGAAGGAATAAGTAAGATTAGTTAGATTTTTCTTTTTAGAAGAAGAAGAGGGAGAAAGATGTTAGGTCAAGAAGGGCCCAGGTGGAGCCTGAAGAGGTGTGTTTTTAGTCTCCGCCTAAAGATGGGCAGTGATTGGTCCGTCCTGACAGAAGGGGGGAGCTCGTTCCACCATTGTGACGCCAGGATCGAGAAGAGTCGCGATCGAGAAGAGCGACTTTTGAGCCCACGTAGCGATGGAGGGGTGAGGCGATCTGGACGGGTGGAGGAGCGGAGGGAGCGATGCGAGGTTTGGAACCTGACCATATATTGCAGATACAGAGGAGCTGTCTGGTGTACTGCCCTGTAGGCCAGTACCAGTGTCTTGAATTTGATGTGTGCTGAGATGGGAAGCCAGTGAAGGTCCCAGAAGGTGGGAGTGACATGAGAGAATTTAGGTTGGTTGAACACCAGACGGGCTGCAGCGTTCTGAATGAACTACCGGTATAACTGTTGGATGGCAGAGGCAGGTAGCCCACCCAGAAGAACGTTGCAGTAGTCCAGGCAGGAGATGATAAGTGACTGGACCAGGAGTTGTGTAGCTTCTCTCGTAAGAAACGGATGGATTTTGCGGGTTTTTGAACCTACAGGAGCAGTATAGTCGCTGCGATGTAGGCCGGTTGTCAAGGATCACTTCGAGGTTCTTGGCCGTTGTAGAGGGTAACACAGTAGTGTTGTCAGTGGAGATGGAGAGGTCTGTGAGAGGACAGTCTTTCCCTGGGAGGAAGACTAGCTCTGTCTCACCAAGATTGAGCTTGAGGTGGTGGGCAGGCGCCCATGTCTTTGAGGCATGCAGAGATGCGTGCCTCAATTCGGGTGTCTGAGGGGCGAGGGGGGGGGGGGGGGGGTTGAGGTAGAGCTGAGTGTCGTCGGCATAGCAGTGATCAGAAAAGCCATGAGATGAGATCACGTGAGATTTCATGTGGCCCAGAAAGCCTTTTACCCTCAGATGGTCCACAGGAACCAATGATGAAATGATGAATGAAGCTTGGTGATCTTGGTTCAGGCACTCACAGCTTTTAGGGTGACTAGAACTATCGCCTGCTCAACAAGTTGAGCAATTGTGCGCCACCACAACCCCCTTGCCTTATTGTAGTAGTGAGATATCCTCTCAGGTCCTCTGAGGCAGCAGTCAGATCCATCAGAAAACACACTTCTTGCTGATTCTCTGTGGATAAACGGTAACAGCTGCTCCCGAAGCCGCCTTGAGCAACATCTGTTCCTTTCTGCGTCCAGAGTCATGTGGAACTCGTTTTTTATTTTTTATTTTTATACTCATGCTTTATTGGAGATTTTTGTTCAACAGAAAACAAGTCCAGCAACAAACACATGAACGAAAGAAAAAGAACACACAGGAAAAACAGAAGAAATTACATGGTCGCTTACCATCGTGTCATACATCACATTGTGGATCAGAGTATCACGCTTCAGAGAGGGGAGAACATTCATATGCTCTCCTGTTGGATACAAACGAAAAATAAAAAATGTACAGTTCAGATACTTAACAGCTTTATCAAATCAGAGGGGAGAGGTCTTCACCTCCTAGATAGTCTCTCCTCCTTCTCTGCTCTCCTATAGTTAGTATAGTCCTGTAGTCTCTCCTCCTTCTCTGCTCTCCTATAGTTAGTATAGTCCTGTAGTCTCTCCTCCTTCTCTGCTCTCCTATAGTTAGTATAGTTCTGCACCACGTTCACAACATGTATTATATGAATGTGAGCTTGAGCAAATGGGGATAGACCCATTTTAGTATGCCTAATATGTACATTCTAAGATTCTAACCCCTAGGGGGAGCCAACACACACATACAGAGGTCCTTCAGTCATACACAAGAGAGACATGGTAATGATGTTCTTACAGCCCAACAGGGTGACCCACTTGCTAACTTCACAGTCATACCACTTCCAGACAGAGGAGTGAACGAGTAAACTCAAGAGAGAAAAGAGAAAAACAACTACAGGAATATCTCTATATATATGTAAATACCTACTGCGTAACTCATTATATATGTAAATACCTACTGCGTAACTCATTATATATGTAAATACCTACTGCGTAACTCATTATATATGTAAATACCTACTGCGTAACTCATTATATATGTAAATACCTACTGCGTAACTCATTATATATGTAAATACCTACTGCGTAACTCATTATATATGTAAATACCTACTGCGTAACTCATTATATATGTAAATACCTACTGCGTAACTCATTATATATGTAAATACCTACTGCGTAACTCATTATATATGTAAATACCTACGGCGTAACTCATTATATATGTAAATACCTACTGCGTAACTCATTATATATGTAAATACCTACTGCGTAACTAGGGATGCACCGATATGAAAATTTTGGCCGATGCCGATAACCGATATTAACATTGCTGTTATGGCCGATAACCGATATTTACCGATGTCGATATGATCTGTATAAAACCACATTTTTATGATCATCACATTTTGTACATACTGAAAAACACATGTTAACACTGAATTTGAAAAAGTTATGCATTTCTTTATTTGCAAAGCCTTTGGAAAAGCCCATAAATCATAGATTTACTGCATTATTTCATATCAATGTGAAGAATTTGGCTGATAATGATAACCGATATTAACATTGCAACATCTGACCGATACCGATATGACCGATATGTTAAAAAATCGGCCGATACTGGCCGATACCGATATGATTGCCGATATATCGTGCATCCCTATGCGTAACTCATTATATATGTAAATACCTACTGCGTAACTCATTATATATGTAAATACCTACTGCGTAACTCATTATATATGTAAATACCTACTGCGTAACTCATTATATATGTAAATACCTACTGCGTAACTCATTCTGATACTGAAGAGCTGGAATAAAGTGCAGGAAAACATGAAGACAAGGTCAAGGCTGCCCAGCTGCATCAGTACTGACATTGTCAGCTGCAAAGCGGGCTGAAAATGGGCAACGCCTCCCTTTAAGCAAGACAGTTACGGCTTGCATGATGCTAGTTGTGATGCTAGTTGCTAGATGCTAGTTTGATGCTAGGTTGTGATGCTAGTTGCTAGATGCTAGTTTGATGCTACTTGTGATGCTAGATGCTAGATGCTAGTTTGATGCTAGTTGTGATGCTAGTTGCTAGATGCTAGTTTGATGCTAGTTGCTAGATGCTAGTTTGATGCTAGTTGTGATGCTAGTTGCTAGATGCTAGTTTGATGCTAGTTGTGATGCTAGTTGCTAGATGCTAGTTTGATGCTAGTTTGATGCTAGTTGCTAGATGCTAGTTTGATGCTAGTTGTGATGCTAGATGCTAGTTTGATGCTAGTTGTGATGCTAGTTGCTAGATGCTAGTTTGATGCTAGTTGTGATGCTAGATGCTAGTTTGATGCTAGTTGTGATGCTAGTTGCTAGATGCTAGTTTGATGCTAGTTGTGATGCTAGTTGCTACATGCTAGTTTGATGCTAGTTGTGATGCTAGTTGCTAGATGCTAGTTTGATGCTAGTTGTGATGCTAGATGCTAGTTTGATGCTAGTTGTGATGCTAGTTGCTAGATGCTAGTTTGATGCTAGTTGTGATGCTAGTTTGATGCTAGTTGTGATGCTAGTTGCTACATGCTAGTTTGATGCTAGTTGTGATGCTAGATGCTAGTTTGATGCTAGTTGTGATGCTAGTTGCTAGATGCTAGTTTGATGCTAGTTGTGATGCTAGATGCTAGTTTGATGCTAGTTGTGATGCTAGTTGTGATGCTAGATGCTAGTTTGATGCTAGTTGTCTCGGTTGCATCAATTTGGAAGTTGGACCCAATAATTTAACGGCCTCAAGTTGGAAGTACAATCTGGGCTGTCTTGTTCTCTCAGCACCTCAATATGTGCAATCGTACGTTTCACCAAGCCTGAGGTCAGTCAGGGGTCAAGCCTGAGGTCAGTCAGGGGTCAAGCCTGAGGTCAGTCAGGGGTCAAGCCTGAGGTCAGTCAGGGGTCTTGGGCTAAAAAAGGTTGGTGACCACTGGTTTATGCAGTGTGTAGGCCGGCGCGGCTCGTCTGTGATGCTGTTGAAACTGGACTTGCTGTTTGTGAATCAACAGAGGCATTTATAGTTGGCATATAATGCTTGAAAGTGACTTTTGAAGGTGGCGCGTCCGTCTGGCCATCTCTCAGCCCCACTACTGAATATTTCAGCTGCACCTCAGCACCACCAAGAAGAAAAGCTGTGCAGCCGCCACTGTGCTAGCTGCTACTAGATGTTACATAGTGATTTGTTAACAAGAAGACGCTGAGGGTTAGCTGAGCAGATGCTATGGTTAGCTAGCTAACAACCTGATGGTTAGCTGAGCAGATGCTATGGTTAGCTAGCTAACAACCCAAGGGTTAGCTGAGCAGATGCTATAGTTAGCTAGCTAACAACCTGATGGTTAGCTGAGCAGATGCTATGGTTAGCTAGCTAACAACCTGATGGTTAGCTGAGCAGATGCTATGGTTAGCTAGCTAACAACCTGAGGGTTAGCTGAGCAGATGCTATGGTTAGCTAGCTAACAACCTGAGGGGTAGCTGAGCAGATGCTATGGTTAGCTAGCTAACAACCTGAGGGTTAGCTGAGCAGATGCTATGGTTAGCTAGCTAGCTAACAACCTGATGGTTAGCTGAGCAGATGCTATGGTTAGCTAGCTAACAACCTGATATTATCTAAAGACTACATCACATGGATCACAGGATCAGTGATGAAATGGTCACTTTCTCACTTTATGAAACTGTGACTGAGAGGAACCATGTGCTGCAGACCGCAGGGGGCTTTCCAAGTGTGTGTGTGTGTGTGTGTGTGTGTGTGTACGTGTGTGTGTACGTGTGTGTGTGTGTGTGTGTGTGTACGTGTGTGTACGTGTGTGCGGCAGCTGTGGGAGTAGAGTATGCACACCTGTTGGTGTGGGTGGAGATGAGCTGAACAGAAGCTGGAAAGTCCATAACGCTCTGTTACTAACCACACACACACACACACACACACACGCTCTCTCTCCCGGGTGCCCCTGACTTTAGCCTGAGCCGACCCGGAGATTAACCCTGTGTGTGCCAGACACACAGTCTCTATAGAGACTTTTCACACTTGAGACTTTCAGTGGTACATTATAGCCAGGTGATATGTAAAAAATACATTTACTCATTCACTGATTCATCTAGTTGTATTTGTATCTGTTAATTTCCATTTATCTTTATCCATTCATAGTTTTTTTTTTTTTTTTTTTTTTACATTATTTGTATCCGAGATATAGACATTATGGTCTGTCTCTGGGCAGAGGCAGTTACTAATGAAATATATTAAAACACACTCTCTCACACACACACACACACACACACACACACACACACACACACATACACACACACACAGCAGCTAGTGGTTGTCACCTGCTGCACTGAGGAGGGCAGTGTGATGTTAGGGGGCACTTGGTATGAACACCTGTCGCTCTCTGTGTAGGTTGGGGTTAACTGGGGGGGCGGGGTGAAACTGTGGGGGTGGGGTTAACTGGAGGGGGAGGGGCGGGGCATGTTTTACTCTGGGTAATGCTTCTGTCTGTCTGACGCCACATCAGGCTGTGGAAAAGTCTGTCAAAGCTACATCATCAGTGATGTCATCCATTGTTCTGTGGATTTATGCTGTGTTGTTGAAACATGCTTGTGCTCCTTATCTGTAAAACGTTCATTCAGATATCCTGAGGTGAGAGGTCAAAAGGGACTTCTTTGAAAATGGCCAAAATGTAGCCTAACATTATAGCCCCTTAGCCCTCTTCCCGACAAGCTAACACGACATGGATGCTACCAATCAGGGCCTAAAATTCGGCGCAGGATTGCGGGTATCGCACATATCTTTGGCAATTCCTGCACATTTTGAATGTATAAATTCAGGGCAAGTCCCGCCTGCGTTTGTGGGAACCGATGGGGCGGAACATTGCTGAATACAGAGACGATGGTCTCAAATTCCACACTGGGCGACTTCCTGCTTGCTAGTCACAAGAACAAAGGGACAGCGCGCACTCAGCTCTCTCGACAACGCCAACTCTGCTGATTTGCAATCCCTGTCCCGTAAGAAAGTTCTGAGCTGGCATTACATTCAGCCAAACCTGGGGAGGAGGCAGTGGATTTGTTTAGCGCTAATGTTAGCTGTTGTGGCTAGCGAACGTTAGCTGGCTAACGTTATCGGTCCAGGCAGCAGGGGTGTTGGCACAATCCTTGTACGGATTACATGGATTTAGCACTCCCCAAACCGCTTGTTAAACAAATGTGCACATTTACATCAAAACAAAAACATGTCAACATCACATAATATCTTTTCTTTAATCTGGTGGAAGCATTTTTCAATAAAAAGTCAAAACGACACAGATAGGATGCTTTATAGTGGCAAGGCAAAGTTAATTTGTATAGCACATTTAAAACAACCACAGTTGACCAAAGTGCTTAACATGTAAGCAAATATACAATATAAAACAGTACAATTAAGAAATAGTAAAACAATAAACAGAGATAAACACAGTAAGTGGAAATGACAGCTCAGCTCCAGTTGAAAGCCACAGAGTAAAGATGAGTCTTTAGTAGCAACATAACCCATTGATACCTGATGCAGCATTTGTGTGTGTATCCCTTTAAGGCTTTAAGGTCTTAAAGGGATACACACACAAATGAGGGATATACACACAAATGCTGCATCACGTATCAATGGGTTAAAGGACTCAGCAGTTTGTATGTGGACAGGTACAGTAAACTGTTCCACAGATTAAGGGCAGCCACCATGAACACTCTGTCGCCTCTGTTTTGAATCAAACACATATCATATTATATCAGACATGTTCTTTGTTTTGTGTTCACAATAGTGATGTCAGTTAGATGTTAGATTTGGTCGGGTCAGAGCTATGGAATATTAAATCATCCATCTTTGCTCACTGCATCTGCCTTTCTTACCCCAGGTGCTGCCATGTGACTCTGGACTCTGGCTCTCTCGGTTTCTTTTTTTCTTCTTCAATATTTTATTTTACGTTTTCAGAACATGAAAAACAAGAACAGGAAAAAAATAAGAGAACAAAATACATAATACATACATTCAACATTACACTGTTACAAAGTGGTGCTACCAGTCATGTCAAATGCTTGTGTGCCCACAAAAAAATTAAAATAAATAGTGTGCAAGGGATCCACTACAAGTGGTCCAAAATAAAGTCAATTGTCGTTTTTAGCCTGATCAAAATAGATCAGGAACGGATCCCAGATAACAAAAAATGTCCTCAATGAATTGATCCTCTGGAACCTGAGTCTCTCCATGCGTATAATTGAGACCATGTCTGTCAGCCACAGCTGAAAAGAAGGTGGAGAGGAGGACTTCCATTCCACTCTCTCTGTTTCTGATCATGACAATGTGTTTGTCCAAAGTGCCAAGAAAAGACTTCACCTAAAACACAAAATACTTGGTGTGTGTGTGTGTGTGTGTGTGTGTGTGTGTGTGTGTGTGTGTGTGTGTGTGTGTGTGTGTGTGTGTGTGTGTGTGTGTGTGTCTCCAGATGGTCAGGTGGATTAGGGGTCTGTCAGGCTGCTAACAGTCTGACAGACAGGAACGTGTGAACGCTCCTGTCTGTCTACACCTCTCACATTGTTTTATTTGATTGTAATTATTGTATTTTTATCTTTATATTCTAATCATGTCAAAGCACTGTGAGTCACCCTGTGTATGAACTGTGCTATACTAATAAACTTGACTTCATTACTTTATGTAAGACGCTCTCAAATCAACCAGTAGAAATAAAACAGACGCTGGAAGTTCCATCTGTTAACCTGATTTATTATGCTTTATATTGTACAATATACAGAGACAAACTGACAACAGCTGTCGTATCATAGAGTTTATAGCTCATTTAAAACACGTGTCGCCAAAAGTGCTTTGCACAAAATAAGAGATTAAAACAGTGAAGTAAAAAGCAGGTAAACTGAGGACAGCAAGAAGCAACAGAGACATAAGGAAGGTAAACAATAAAAGGGGGCGGTCAACTGAGTACAAGAAGATTCCATCAAATAAACATGCAAACATACAGTACATACACCTACATACATACATATAATGTATGTACATACAACTACAGAAAACTAGCCATAAGTACAAGTTTGATGTTGACCTACTGTCTCTCTCTCTCTCTCTGTAGAAGCTTAGCAGTGCAGGCCTCACGGTGCCAGAGGCAGGGAAGAAGGGATCAGGAGAAGGAGGAGTGGAGGAGGAGAACAAGACTCTGAAACAGGAAGTGAAGACGCTGGAGGAGGAACTGGACACCACCAAGAAAGGTAGAGAGAGGAGAGAGGAGCTGACAGACAGCAGGGAGATGCTGGGAGAGACAGCCTGTGTGTCTGTAACACTGTGACAGACAGCCTGGCGTCTGTAACACTGTGACAGACACCAGGCTGTCTGTCACAGTGTTACAGACAGCCTGTGTGTCTGTAACACTGTGACAGACAGCCTGTGTGTCTGTAACACTGTGACAGACAGCCTGTGTGTCTGTAACACTGTGACAGACAGCCTGGCGTCTGTAACGCTGTGACAGACAGCCTGTGTGTCTGTAACACTGTGACAGACAGCCTGGTGTCTGTAACACTGTGACAGACAGCCTGGTGTCTGTAACACTGTGACAGACAGCCTGGTGTCTGTAACACTGTGACAGACAGCCTGTGTGTCTGTAACACTGTGACAGACAGCTGGTCGTCTGTAACACTGTGACAGACAGCCTGGTGTCTGTAACACTGTGACAGACAGCCTGGTGTCTGTAACACTGTGACAGACAGCCTGGTGTCTGTAACACTGTGACAGACAGCTGGTCGTCTGTAACACTGTGACAGACAGCCTGGCGTCTGTAACGCTGTGACAGACAGCCTGGTGTCTGTAACACTGTGACAGACAGCCTGGCGTCTGTAACGCTGTGACAGACAGCCTGGCGTCTGTAACACTGTGACAGACAGCCTGGCGTCTGTAACGCTGTGACAGACAGCCTGGTGTCTGTAACACTGTGACAGACAGCCTGGCGTCTGTAA
>NC_139637.1:28222146-28284646 GCF_964638095.1 Poromitra crassiceps
ACAGCCTCTGAAGCCTCTGACGGCCCTCAGCGCCAGCTGTGGCGGCGTCATCCTTTTCATCCCGCAGCAGTCCAGCGTTTTGGAACCCGTTGGTGATTGTGGATGTTTTCACACTCCTATAATATTCCGTGATCTTCCTTTGTGTGAATTCGCCGAAGTTTGTGATTTTCTCCTGGTAGGGAGGGAGTTGTTCAGTAGTTCTCCCCCGGACGGACAGTCCCTTTCGTCTCATGAATCGGTAGCACCAAGATGGCCCACCTCTGAAATGTTCAATTTTCATCTCGGTGGCGATTGTTTTGGCCTTCAGTCGGATCTGCACCGTGGAAACGCCTCGGCCGTCTCCTCTCTGGGTCAACACCCAGTCCTCAAGGGAATCTTCAAGTTCCGGCCATCTGCTTTTGTGGCCTCTGAAGGACTTTTTTGTCTTATTACACTGAGACAGTTTCTCCTGCTGCTGCTTCCAACGTCTCACCATTGACTCATCGATGCCCAGTGTACGCGCTGCTGCTCTGTTTGTTTCTTTTAGTGCGAGTTCGACTGCTTTCAGCTTGAAAGCTGCGTCGTGTGACTTTCTGCGTACCTTCCCCATGGTAAGTGAGAGAGAGACTGCTCGTCTTGTTGTGATTCCGGGCTGATGAACTTTGCTTACCGTAATTACCATATGTAAGGGTTCACGCACAGAGGGGATTGTTGGCTGTTTGAGGAAGCTCCCATTTACCGTATTACCGTAACATTTCAACAAAACAACATAACACAACACCTTTGTTTATTTCGACAGTGCACACAGTGTCCGCGGTGTGGTGAAAAGAGGGCAACAGAGGAAATTAAAACAGAAGTGGATTTATAGGTAGAAAGAGTGCTAAAAAAGAGAGATTTTATTTGTATTTGAAATTTTTTTTCTGAAAAAATCCATAGATAAGACGCACCGTTATATAAGCCGCAGGGGCCAAAAAACGGGAAAAAAGCCGCGGCTTATAGTCCGGAATTTACGGTAGGTCTTATTAGTCTTGAGAAGAACTGTCGCCTCGGCATTAGACGTGTCATTTCAAAGCAGAGGCAATGTCCTTTACACTTTAATCTGTTTATTCATGTAGGCTACATGTTGTTTTAATGTTTAAAGGGTGAAATAAAAAATAATAAAAAAAATAGGCTAAGAGCCTAATTTAAAAAATACATACAGTATGTCTCATTCAGACTCCAATATCCCGACGTCGAAACTCCGCAATTGACTGTTAATGTGGTCAAAATAATCACTGAAGATATTCTTTAAAAAAAAAAATATATATATATATATAGAATAGTTCGTATATATTATTATCAATATTCGTATTGGACAGTTGAATCCGAGTCGACTGGCAGAGTCCTGAGTGGAGGACAGTATGTCAAACAGCAACGTCACGCTATCTTGTCTCTAGTGTTCAGTATCCATGGGATCAAATGACATCATCATGATCCCATAGGCATCCAGGAACTTTGCAAATCTAAGCAAGTATTCTAAAAACTCCAAGCTTTGTCTGAGGGGAGGCCCACACCCTGCAGTAGAGTCTGTTTGTATGAAGCAGCTCTGTTCTGAGCCAAGCTGCTGCTGCTGTATGTGTGTGTGTGTGTAATGTTCAACACAGCCCAGTGGACAGTTTCTCTGTGGACCAGTGCTCTGGCCTGCAGCTCGTGGAGAGTGAGCCACACCTCCATCTAGTTCACACACCTCCCACCAAGCCGTGTTTCTGTTGAGTTCCTGTTTGTGTCTATCCGTCGGCCAATCACAGCAGCCGCTCCACTGTCGCCGGGCGCTCAGCTGCACGTGTCAGATGCGTGTTGGAGGCGTGTCAGATGTGTGTTGGAGGCGTGTCAGATGCGTGTTGGAGGCGTGTCAGATGCGTGTTGGAGGCGTGTCAGATGCGTGTTGTCAAGCGCTCTCCAGATGGGTTTTTTGTTTTCTTTCGTACCGACGATCCATCCACTGACCTTCTGATGGAAATGCACATGAATCATATTTTATATTTTGCGAGTTGTCTGGACGTTTTCTGGGCATTTGTAGGGGAGCGAGGTATGAGAGGAGGCACAGGCAGCGTGTTGCGTTTGTGTGTAAACTCGGTCCAGCACAATGTATATTTAGCTGCTGCAAGGGCGGTGTGTGTGTCTGAATCTAACTACACACTCACACACACACACACACACACACACACACACAGCCAGCTGCTCCGCCATCAATCTGCCTGACACACACTGCATATAGCGGAGACACACATACATACATACATACATACATACATACACACATACACACATACACACATACACACACACACAAACACACGTGCACACACACCCACAGAGTACAAAACATACAAGTGATTATGTAATGTACACAGGCAGGGATATTGGATAGCTGGTCCACATCCAGTATGCATCTAGTAGTGCATATTCACACACTGGTACAGTATCCCCCCCCCCCCCACACACACACACACACACACACACACACACACACAGAGATAGAGCTGCAAACATTAGGTGAATGACAGAAAGTTGTCGGCAACTATTTTTATACAATTGATTAATTGTTTAAATGTACCTCTCACCACAAGGTAGAGTGAAGAAAGCTCACCGGTAAGTAGGTCCAAGTTTAAACAATTTCAACTTTGACCTCAGCGCACGGTGGCAAATCTTCGAGCGGTGCGCGACGCCAAGGGTAGTGCTGCAGCATAGTCGGGAGGCACTGCTCTGCCCATAGAAAACAACGGCACAGTGGGCGCAGCGCTGTTTCACCACGAATCATGTGTGGGCCGGCTTAACTGCAACCAATCATCACTCCCCATGCCTACACCCAACCAATCATCACTCCTCATCATGTTCCCCCGGCCAATCCATTCTAGCATCGACCTGGAAGTATCTGAAGCTATGCGAGTCACGCGAGGATCAAGGATTTTGGACTTGCGTTGGCGCGACTTCTCTCTTCAATGGCTCTGTCTACGAGGGATAGGAAGGTTGTAGAGAGTCGGGATTCGGGTTTCCTTTAGTTCTGGATATGTAATGTTACACAAATATGCAAAATCTAAAATTAGGCACATATTGGATCAGTAAATGAGCTTTCTCCATATTTTGTGTTAAGCCAGACTATGGAATACAGCAGTGGTTATCAACCTGGGGGTTGGTTCCGACTGTATCTCGCCCAAGCCCCCAGGAATAGCGCTGGGCTTTGAAGCCATTTGAACATGCTGGTGAAGCTCTGTATTGCAAGTCACGTGACGCCATGCAGCCGAGAAAGGAAAATTCCCATCCACTTGCATGGGGACCCCGGCAGCTGTTAAACCCAGGGGAAATTTTTTCCGGGTGTCACTCAAAGTATAAAACGACTCTTTTAATTATCAAAAAAAAAATGATGGGGCATTTTTTCTTCAGAAGCCACTAAGAGCCGTATACAGGTGTATTTTCTTCATCTACATCTACATCCATGGGTGGGAGGGATGGGAGACGTCATGGAACATGTCATGGCACACATGCGCACTTCGCCTTGGGCCGCATGGTCAGGAAGTAAAACCAGGAAGAAAAACCCCCCATGATAGCTTCATGCGCCAGTGAGCAACCTCCGTCCGAATGCATTCATTCATTCATTCATTCATTCATCATTCATTAATTCATTTATGGGTGGGCGTGGCACGTCCCCTATCCAGTTCTTTTAATACATCCATGATCTCGCCCCGCACGCAATTCGCAAATGTTGTTTTTTTCTCCCAGTGAGGCATTGCCTGTCCTACTCTGCCTCTGATTGGACAGTACACGTATCCTTTGTTACTGGGCTGGTTTTGATTGGATGAGACCAGAGTCACTCTGGCTATGCCAATCAGAGACAGAGTGGGGTATAGTAGGCGTTTGCTTCGGCTGACCGGCGTGTATCCAGATTTTCAAAGTAAAAGCTTATGCAGAGAGTCTAATTGTAACACAATGACATTTTTCATGACTACTCTTATTTTTGAAGCAGCAGCAGAATGTTGTTCTTCGTAGGTAAAAAAAACAAAAAAACAAGTCAAGTCACGTTTATTTGTATAGCCCTAATTCACAAGCATGTCTCAGAGGACTTCACAGAGAATATGTCTAGCTAAATCTAGCTGACACAGCAATAACAATTACAGTAGTAATAATAACAACATGAGTGAACAATCATATGATAGAGAGAGACAGAAAGAGAGGGAGAAAGGGGCAGGAGAGAGCAGAAGAGGGAACAGGGGATTGTGGGGGAGGAGAGAGCAGGGAAAGGGTGGAGGAGGGGAGGGAGGAGGTGAGGGGGAACATGCAGTTCATGTATGAACTGCTGCGCATATTTAAATCTTTTATCTATTTTCTACTCTTAACACATTGAGTGCCACAGCGCTTCAGTAAAATTGTCTGGAGCCTGTGCCAGATTCACTTCCATTCAGTTGAAAACAGCTATAGAATTTTTTCTATTAGGGCTATATTGACAGGGCTGGACTCTAATGAAACATTGAACACTCCTGCTTCTTCCAAAGAAGAAATTTTGTTTCTAGACAGTTCCATTATGAAATGACAGCCTCTGAAAGAAGTGCACTTTCAAGGGTTTTCTGCTGTTTTTTTTTACTTTTCAAGATATAGTCACTTTTATGAATACTTTTTGCACTCTAATTTCGAGCACATTCACTGACTCTGGCTGGTGTTTTCTGATGTGGTGACATGGTGTGGTTCTGTGCAGCCTGCGTGCCACACCCCCCTCCCCCCCCCCCCCCCCCCCCCCCCCCCCCTCCACCTCTGAGCTGCGGGCTCCTCCCCACACGCACACAGTCTGTTTTCTCACAGACTCCGTTTTTGCCCCGGACGGATCCTAGCGCAACAAGGAAATGCCAAACGCGACTGAACGAAAAGGTTTGGCCGTTCGGCTTCGGGTGCTGGCTTTCTGGCAGGGAATCGTGTGGAGAAACTATATGCAGATAGATAGAAGCAGAAGAGCTCAGTTGTGGGCGCGGATGCAGCCGAGCCAACTGTCCGCTGCAGACAGAGCAATCTATACGGCTCTGGCTGCAGCATGCATCGGTTTCCCCTTTGATCACGTCTTTCCCTGCTTTCTCCTGCACAAAGTAAAGGATCTGAGGTGGGTAGCGCAGCTCCGGTGTCGATGTTTAAGGTGGCGCCGTGTGATCCCTTGAAGGGATTCATGCTCACTGGCTGGGTACGACCTTAAACAGCAGAATTATGGAATAATATGAATTTTGATTTTAGGACGTCCACAGACGTCCTTGGCACTCCTCGTTACTTTTTTTTAGGACGTCCACAGACGTCCTTGGCACTCAATGTGTTAATCTATTCTCTCTCTTTGCAGGCGAGCAGCGACAAGAAATCTGACTGATGAGCACCAAGACGGTTTCAGTTCCGCCGCCCTTCTTCATCATCGACCATCTCTTTGCTGTCGTCAAAACCCGCCGCTTCTGCATCCACCTCTCACCCGCTCGGTGATGTCACTTCCCGGCTCCTGTGTGACATCGCCGGTGGATTCCTTGGTGGTCGTTTCTGCTCCCGACCGTCAAGGATCTTCACCAAAAAAAACACACAATAAACTGTGAAACCGTTCGCCTTCTGTGACCGTTTTGGGATTTTGTAGGATTTGCGGTCGCCAATAACGCTTTCTGCGGTGACTCCTAAACACGTTGCCGCGTTTAAGAGTCACTTATGTGAAGGTTAGGATGTGAAATTACAGCGTTGCACTTTTCCATAATGAAAACAACTGACATTTTAGTCACTTTTCTCCTCGTCTACGTTTTCAAAATAACAGCATCGGACACTTCAGTCATATTTTCTCCAGTAATTCTTAATTTGAGCTGACCCTTCCCAGTTCCCTGTCATTTGAGAATCACTATGTTCTCCACGTTGAAGGCTTTGAAACAACAGGCCCGCGCGCCTCAACAATGTTTTTCCACGAGCTTTAAGTTGAAGCTAATCCGTGGCAGTTTGCTGTTGTGGGAGAGCGGGCCGTCTTCTTGTGTTCACCAAACCGCAGCATTGAGCACTTCAACCATGTTCCCGCCTTCAACAGTGAATTTGGGTTCAACCTTCCTGATCCACTGTTAGGCCAGAGATTGACTTGCTTTTAACTCCGCGTCCCCGTGCACACGATGGCTGTCTCTGCATAAAGGTCAAGGAGCTACATGTGATTTTGGAGAAATGGGTCGGGTCGGTGGACGGTCCAGCGCACCAACCCAAAGCGTCGGTATTTGACGACCCAGGGAAATGAGAACTGTGTTGACTCAAATCTTTCTCCAAAATCACATGTAGCACCTCTACTTTACGAGAGCGTGCACAACCAACGTGCCAAATGGACGTGAGATACGCACAGTTAAAAGACAGTATAGCCCCGGCCTTAGTCTTCTCCTTGTATGGATATGTGGACATGAAACCTTTCTGTAATTACGATGTCCGATTTGCTGTTGGTTTACAGTCACTATTTACAATGTTTATGTCATTTGGTTTTGAAATGAGTTGAACAGAAATGGTCTTGAAACCTTACTTTCCATTTGGGTTCAAGGTTCTCCTCTCGCACGTCTGTTCGGTTCGTCCCGTCGGCTGTGGTTCGGACTCGCTGGTGGTTTTTGGTTAAAGGGTTTATGTCAAGTTTTATAATCCTGGTTTTGATTCAGAGGGGACCAAGCGTTTGTTCACAAAGATGAACGGTTAGTTAACGAGTGATGTTGGGTTAGAAAGATGCACATAGGTGTTAATTGTTGGGTAGAAAGCAGGAGTTCAGGGTTCATGTTTGGCTGTTAAATATCCCATTATAAATTAAACTCCCAAAGTTCTGCATTATGACTGTAAATTAGTTCAGCTGAGGTCAATGGTAGCTGTACTTTGTGTTAATTGCTGCATTTCTGATGCGTTGCGCTTACGATTGTTTAATAGCTGCATGCCTTAATTAAAATGTTAGCAGTCAGCTAGCTTAGCACGTCCAAGAACCAGACCAGTCTGGGTACAACATCTAAGTAAGATCCCTGCTAGCTGATTCACGCTGCTTTAGTGGTTTATTCGCCAACATTTACACAGATCCGGTCTTTAGATATCACCGTTTGCGGATGATACAACTGCTTATACAACCGCTTTATTATTCGCTATGCTAACTCTTATCCAAGGAGCTAGCTGCCGGTGTGTGTTGTTTTCTCCTGTTTCATTTTATTGTCATGTATGTTTCACTCAGTACACATGTTGGTATCCTGTGTAAAAGACCGTCGATATGTAAACTGCTGTAATAAACCACTAAGGGAGCGTCTATCGGGTGTGCTGATATCATTTTTATATATTCTTTTGTTTCAGTCAATGGTTTTCTTGCTGTCACCTGGCTGGTTTACAAGATGGACACACCGCACACTGCAAGAAATGACAAGCTTAACGAGGGATTTTTCGTTTAAGAATAAAAAAGAAATCACATTGAAATTAACTTGCTAATAGTTTATGGTTTTCAAAAAAATTGCACAGGAATCACGAATAACAATAATAAATAATAAAAATCCACTTCGATTTCACACAAGTTTGTCATTACGAACATTGCACTGCAGTGCCCAGATTTGTCCATTCAGTCAGATGAAACTTTATTAGTCCTGTCAGAGTGAACAGAGCAATTCCTTTATCCTGTTTCTGTCTTTTCTTTCTTCATGTCTGACTGTGATATGTGTGATACAGTGAGTAGGGTTTGTTGCTGCCTTATGCTATATGCTATTACACTTCTTGTTTGTTTTGCCTATTGGTTTGTTCACGAAGCATGAGATCACGTATACAGTACAGTATACTCTTACTATTTGTCCAGGGTGGGACACAACCAGCAGACAGATACTGGTCATACTGGTCAGAGACTCCTCCTGGTTTAGGCATACTGTACCAACCAAGGGAGTTCATGCACCATTCATTTTTCTATAGACATTTCTGTAAAATGCTGATAAAAATTAGTTTTACTTTGTCCAACCAAGCGATTCAGCAATATTTAGAATTTTACATTTTGCTCTGAGTGAAACGATGGTCTCTCCTGATTCTAAATGTAGCTGAATCGCTTAGTTTGACAAAGTACAACTAATTTTTATCAACAGTTTATGAAATGTCTATGGGGGAAAAAAACAGTGGCGGCTGAAATCCCTTGGTTCGTATGCCTTAACCGGAAGAGGGCGTGACTTTGGCTCTCTATTTGTAGGTCAGGAAGAGGGCGTGACTTTGGCTCTATGTGTAGGTCAGTAGTCTACGGCTGGCCAAACCGTTCTATTCTAACTTCTAGTTGGATACTAAAACAGTGAAAGTAGGGAAGTGTTGAGATGTTTGGCTGGTGGTTCCCTGTCCTGCGTTTCTCTGGAGATATATATATATATATATGCGTATAGACTACATTCCTTTCTAAAGAAACTGATGACCAAATCAATATGAATAACATGACTGGAAATTAGAAAGTTGAGTTTCATTCCAAAACCAGACACAGATTTTCCATAATAAAAATAACACAAACTTCATCAATTCAAAAACACAAAGCAAAGGCTCTTCTGATGGTTGATAATATTCCGTCATATCTTCCTTCGTACAGTAATAATTATTTTTTTCCAAACGTGGATATACAGTAGGCTATATTTTATGGAATGTATGTAACTAACAAACCATTTAAAAGCAGTGTTGATTATAAGTGGCTCCATCTCCTCTAAATGTATGAATGTAACTCAACTTCTAATCTCCAATGTCCTGAAACCGTCTTTATTGATGAAACTCCAATACAATCAGCTCCATCCAAATGTGCAGTTTCCAACCTTCAGGAACTGGCTTTAGGCTTTTTCTCTACATCTCCATTTCTTACTTGAGTGTGTATGCTGTATCCATTTCTCACTTTCTTTTGTTCTGCGAGTGTGTATACTGTATGTGGGGGTTTAATACTGTTGTTCCATACATTTTAATGGAATAAACCCAACATCGACTCCATCTATGCCTCTGTTTGTTTTCCTGCACGGCTCTGCAAATGTCGATGGAGAATGAAGATGGAGTTTGCTAATTTCCAGGTCTTTCAAAGTTTGGACGTTGCACACAAAAAGTTTGGATCATCATCACGCTGTACTGTCCAAAGTGCACATGCAGGGTTCCTCCCACAGCTCCTTGAACATTTGTAAATTTGAGAGCACAAAATCAAAGCCTTGACAGTTTTTGAAAATAGAGGTTAATAGGGATGGGTCATTGAAACTGCTTGAGTTCATATATTTTGTGCAAGAATAGAAATCAAAGTTAGTTAGATTTTGTTTCCGGCCTACATTCCACTTTCTGTATGGGTCTCCCGCTGTCTGCATCCGTGTTTCACACCCGTGCAGGAGTGACTGAGGTTAAACAGCGTCAAGCAAGTGAGGAAGCTAATGTTAAGCCAACCTTCAGCTAGGCCTGGAAAATGTACAAATTAGTGTTGTAACTAATTAACATTGATCCATGTCTCAAACTATGCCGTGTTTGGTCCTCGAATTTGAAGGAATTGGGCCTGGGAAGTTCTGTAACAGTCCACCACAGTTCCTACACAGGTTCCATATCAACACTTGTTTTACTTGATGTGAAGGTTTTGCTCAGTGTTCAGTCTGAATCTCATTCAACTCCACCAGATCGTTCAGCTCAACATTATTATTAGATGCTACACCTTGTCTCACTGTAAAATTACATCTTTAACTACATAAAACTGTGTAGTCGTGTCACTATCATGACTGTCACACCGTTTGCCTGTATGAGGATCAAACGGGATGGCTTTAGCTCAGGAGGTAGAGCGGGTCGGCCAATGACGCAAGGGTTGGCGGTTCGATCCCCGCTCCCTCCCAGCTGCTGTTGTTGTGTCCTTGGGCAAGACACTTAACCCCAAATTGCTCCCGATGGTGTGTAGGCACCCTGCGTGGCAGCTTGCCGCCATCGGTGTATGAATGGGTGAATGTAGACTATCTACTCATTGTAAAGCGCTTTGGATAAAAGCGCTATATAAATGCAGACCATTTACCATTTACCATTTTACCATGAGGATCATAGCGCTTCTTACAAAGCATAGCCCCCCTCCCTCTGTTGTGAGCGGAGACCAGGTGCGGACTGCATAATCGGGCACGTCGGGCAAATGCCCGGTGGCCTGGCCTGGCCTGGCCTGAATTTTTTTTTTTTTTTGGTGCTCGCAGTCAGGCCACTCACTGAACAGCAGGCCAGGCGCCGCCTACTGGTTTACTAGTGGTTTTATTACTTTATTCAGGGTTAAAGTGGGTGCATCTCATTGTAAAATTGGACTCGGCCCAAATTGGGCTTCAAACGGCCCAAATTGGGCTTCAAACGGCCCAAATTGGGCTTCAAACGGCCCAAATCGGGCTTCAAATGGCCCAAATTGGGCTTCAAATGGCACGCGCGTCGGCCCGTATCGGCCTGGCCTGCTTGGTATCTAATGCCCGGCCTGAATTAGGATCCCAGTCCGCCCCTGGCGGAGACTGTAAGTTATATATTGACATGCAAATTATGATATGATGTCATCTGATGGCTTCTAGCGACTTTTTGAGTAGCCAATGGAAACAAGTTGACAACACTGGAAGTAGTTGGCAAGGGCCAATAGATTGTACAGCTTCTGTTGTGCAGTTCTTAGGAAACTTTGGATTTATTTTACTCTGTACAGTAACTAGAGAAATGTCAAATGTAGCAATTACTTTGAACAAAACTAAGTAATAGTAAAATTACTGATTCTAAAAATGACTCAAAAAAGTACAAGTACACAAGAAAGCTACTTAATTTCAGTAACGGAAATTGTAATTATTTACTATCCACCTCTGATTCTGACAGATAAGAAATAGAACCGAACAGGAGAAGGGCTGTTGGCATGGGCCATGCCAACAGCCCTTCTCCTGTTCGGTTCTATTTCTTATGGCCACTGTTGGCACGTCAAAAACAGGGTGCCAACAGCGGGCACCGTGCCTCCCCACTGGTGCCCGGGCACCGGGCTGCTATGGGCCAAATCCACATTGTAGTGGATACAAACATAAACACTATAATGGCAGCATACTGTTGGTGTCATTACAATAAAGCTGATTGATAAAGTGATATACTTAATCAATAAACCCAGAGAGGCTGTGGTTTACACTGATTTTACATATCAAAAGTAGCGCACATCCACTCAAATTGCAGGTGCAGGACAAAAGCAATGAAACATAAAAAGAAATAGAGTCCACACACTGCAACTTGCTCCCAGTTGATTTATTTTTAACGTTTCGGTCAACAAGGACCTTCTTCAGAAATGAAGCAGGAAATGACAGAGCACTCAAACTTATACAGTATGGGTCACACCCATCCACCAATTGGCAGAGGGGGAAAAAAAGTGTCATGTGAGCACAATCAACCAGTAAGAAAATAGAGTGCATCTACTGATTTTACCGAATCAGCCAACAACCGCACTCCCTCTCGTGTGATATTGCTTTTATACAACAGTTCTATTAAACAAAGCGGATTAAAAAAATGACAAAAAGCTGAGAAAATATATGATTTCTCTATTTATTCCTCCGCCAACAAAAATAGTCCCCTCAGCTTTCTGCTTTGCTGAAAATGTAGCCTAATCAGCCTAATTAACTGCAGGCTGTCTACTTTACTACTGTCTACTCTACAGCTGTGAAGCGTTTTGTTGATTAGGGCAGCTGTGAAGTGGAGTGATCTACACACAGTGAAGCGCCAGTGCATTATCATGACATAACGGCACTCGTAGGATCCCTCTTGTCCAATCAAATTGCTCGGCCGGAACTACCTGTTGTATAAATATATATATATATATATATATTTAAGCAATATCACACGAGAGGGAGTGCTGTTGTTGGCCAATATTGGCACTGCTGTGATTCGGTCGTAGGCACGAGGCTGCAGGCCGAGTGCCCAAGATAATCACAGCAGTGACGATATTAGCCAACAACAGCACGACCTCGAGTGTGATATTGCTTTTATACAACAGTTCTATTAAACAAAGCGGATTAAAGAAATGACAAAAAGCTGAGAAAATATATGATTTCTCTATTTATTCCTCCGCCAACAAAAATAGTCCCCTCAGCTTTCTGCTTTGCCGAAAATGTAGCCTAATCAGCCTAATTAACTGCAGGCTGTCTACTTTACTACTGTCTACTCTACAGCTGTGAAGCGTTTTGTTGATTAGGGCAGCTGTGAAGCGGAGTGATCTACACACAGTGAAGCAAGCGCCAGTGCATTATCATGAAATATTGGCACTGGTAGGATCCCTCTTGTCCAATCAAATTGGCCGGCCGGAACTAACTGTTGTATAAGTAAGGGATAATTGATAGTGAGCCGGTGATTACTGGCGAAATAATGACTGACAGGTATTGAGCCGACGCGCAGCGGAGGGCTTAATCATTCACCTGAAGGTCATTATTTCTAGTAATCACCGGCTCACTATACATTATCCCGCTTAGAACACGGCCTACAACTAAATCATTCAATAATCTGACAAAAATAATTATTCAAATAGATTTTTTAATAGCGTTTTCAACGACAAAGCGGTTTCATTCGTAATTGGCACACAAGACACCACAGCTGCAACTGGTTGGCCTAATTAGTAGTGTCTGAAGACAAAATGCTCTTATCAACTGATTAATCCAGGTGTGGCAGAGCAGCGGTCGGTTGTCGAGAAATAATGACCGGTGAATCTTGTTGATTGATTCATATTTGAACACAGGCACTGTTGGGATTAGTCTACCTTTCATTCTTTTTTGCTTCTCTATATTGTTTTGTTCGTTCTCTGTAATGTTTTGTTCAAGTGTTTTCCGACGATGCGTCCGACTGTATCTCGCCCCGCTCGCAATTCGCAAATGTTTTTTTTTTCTCCCAGTGAGGCATTGCCTGTCCTACTCTGCCTCTGATTGGACAGTACACGTATCCTTTGTTACTGGGCTGGTTTTGATTGGATGAGACGAGAGTCACTCTATTCTCTCTCTCTGCAGGCGAGCAGCGACAAGAAATCTGACTGATGAGCACCAAGACGGTTTCAGCTTCGCCGCCCTTCTTCATCATCGACCATCTCTTTGCTGTCGTCAAAACCCGCCGCTTCTGCATCCGCCTCTCACCCGCTCAGTGATGTCACTTCCCGGCTCCTGTGTGACATCGCCGGTGGATTCCTTGGTGGTCGTTTCTGCTCCCGACCGTCAAGGATCTTCACCAAAAAAAAACACACAATAAACTGTGAAACCGTTCGCCTTCTGTGACCGTTTTGGGATTTTGTAGGATTTGCGGTCGCCAATAACGCTTTCTGCAGTGACTCCTAAACACGTTGCCGCGTTTAAGAGTCACTTATGTGAAGGTTAGGATGTGAAATTACAGCGTTGCACTTTTCCATAATGAAAACAACAACTGACATTTTAGTCACTTTTCTCCTCGTCTACGTTTTCAAAATAACAGCATCGGACACTTCAGTCATATTTTCTCCAGTAATTCTTAATTTGAGCTGACCCTGCCCAGTTCCCTGTCATTTGAGAATCACTATATTCTCCACGTCGAAGGCTTTGAAAACAACAGGCCTGCGCGCCTCAACAATGTTTTTCCATGAGCTTTAAGTTGAAGCTAATCCGTGGCAGTTTGCTGTTGTGGGAGAGCGGGCCGTCGTCTTGTGTTCACCAAACCGCAGCATTGAGCACTTCAACCATGTTCTCGCCTTCAACAGTGAATTTGGGTTCAACCTTCCCGATCCACTGTTAGGCCAGAGATTGACTTGCTTTTAACTCTGCGTCCCCGTGCGCACGATGGCTGTCTCTGCATAAAGGCCAAGGAGCCACCTGTGATTTTGGAAAAATGGATCGGGTCGGTGGACGGTCCCAAAGCGTCAGTATTTGACCACCCAGGGAAATGAGAACTGTTGACTCAATCTTTCTCCAAAATCACATGTAGCACCTCTACTTTACGAGAGCGTGCACAACCAACGCGCCAAATGGACGTGAGATACGCACAGTTAAAAGACAGTATAGTCTTCTCCTTGTATGTGTGAGGCTGTGGCATTATTGTATTTGAGTTATTTATTTGAGTTTTATTTGAGTTGCATGCATTCTATTATACTTTGTTTATTTTTGGATTGTTTACTGTGAGTGGTTGTTTTCTGGACTGTTATTGTTGTGTTAATTTGCATGGAATAGAAGTTGTGATTTGGCCCAGCAATCGGCAGGATAAGAGGCAGCCCTGTAAACCATCAGCCACAGCAGAGGCACCTGTGTGGGGGCGGAGACACTTAACCTGCAGCAGATATATTCCCTCCTGGGAGGAATGGACAGACAGAGAGAGACAGAGGCACAGAGCAGACGCAGCAGCAGCAGAGGGATCCTACATTCCCATCCAGTACCGCACGGAGCCGCAGAGACAGCCGGATCAGCTGGACGCGCCGAGCACCACTAAAGATACCCACCCAGGCCATCTACTTACAGTCTGGACAGCAGGGACGCGCTGTCCAGACCAAGCGTAAGTGTGCAGTGACACGGGTGGGCGAGGGAACTCCTACGTGTGGTTGTGAGCTTCCCACTGGTGCCATTTTCTCTTTGCAGACAGCAGCGGTGGCTTCAGGAAGGACGCCACGGACCGCGTGCAGTGCTGGGGAGAGCGATCATCAGCATCGAAGGACAGGACGGCGGCGCGGTGACTGGAGACGTTGGACTGGGAAAGACTTTTATCCGCTCGTTTAGCTGCACCTTTAACTGGACTTTTAACTGCTCATTGTGCTTGTTTTATCTTTTTAGACAGGGCCTTGTTTTACATTTAATTGTCTCTATCATGCTTTTTGAATAGTTTTAATTAAATTATTCATTCTGACCTCCTGCCTCCGTTTGGGTAAATACTGCTGCTCACCCCTGTGTGTTATTATTTAGTTTGTTCACACAAACCAGGAGTCCTAGGCTCCTTTATTCCTCTAGGTGGCGTTGTCACGACAACATTTACCTCTCAACTTTTAAACCACTCGGGCTACAACATGGATATGTGGACATGAAACCTTTCTGTAATTACGATGTCCGATTTGCTGTTGGTTTACAGTCACTATTTACACCGTTTATGTAATTTGGTTTTGAAATGAGTTGAACAGAACAGGTCTTGAAACCTTACTTTCCATTTGGGTTCAAGGTTCTCCTCTCGCACGTCTGTTCGGTTCGTCCCGTCGGCTGTGGTTCGGACTCGGTGGTGGTTTTTGATTAAAGGGTTTATGTCAAGTTTTATAATCCTGGTTTTGATTCAGAGGGGACCAAGAGTTTGTTCACAAAGATGAACGGTTAGTTAACAAGTGATGTTGGGTTAGAAAGATGCACATAGGTGTTCTCTAGCCTTCAGCGTGTACGGTTGTGTACAAGCTGTGCTCCGCTGCTATCGCTTGCCTGCTTCTGCTATCTCCCGGCCTACGGCCTTTATCTACCAGCCTGCCTGGCGTGGATTTGGGACCCTCTGTTACCTAAGGGCATGTCGCCCTGTAAAGGATGTACTGGCCACCTTCAAAAAATTGCAATACTGGAAACTACCATCTATTGTTTGAAAGACACTGGGATTACCTCTACACAGCCTCAGAGCTCCCTCTCCAATGGATTCACAGAAGCTACGATGCCGAATGCTAACTTAGCGTTAGCTACTCCCTCATCGGGTAATGTACATGCATCTTTCATCACAGATACTACGAATGCTAACAGTCTGCTAGCTCTCCCACCCTTGGGTAAACTGCCCACACATGTTCCCGAAAACATTGCCTCCCAAGCCTGTGCTATCTCGGGGAAACAAACTGATACTGTCCTCTGGAATGTCCAGGGAGCGAAGCCGAAAAGATTAGTGATCCCTGGACCCTCAGAGACTGCCTCTTATCACCCGGAAATTAGCTCAGCCACGGGCTGGCCTGCATTAGCTAGTACACCCCCTGTTAGCACTAGCACAGATCAACCATGGATTATTGTGAGAGGTGGAAAGAAGAGTTTTGCTCCTCCACCACTGATGTCCCTACAGCTGGTAAACAGATTTCAACCGCTATTGGGTAGCCCTGTATCGACTGCCGATATGGATATTGGACCGGCCCATCGGCTATCTGACAACCTAGGTAGCCCCAAAGCTAGGAGGCTATCAAGAGCTAGCAGGCCACAGCCTCAGAGGCTATCAAGAGCTAGCAGGCCGCAGCCCCCTATAACATCCTTGCTCATCGGAGACTCGGATATTAAACACATTGGGATTAAAAACAATACCGCTACACTCTGTTTCCCTGATGAGATGATCTGCGACATAACAGAGAAAATTCCTGAAATCCTGTCTACTCACAGCTCGCTAAACAAGATTACCCTGCATATCGGAGCCAACGACATTCTGAAACAGCAATCAGAAACACTAAAACGTGACTTCCTGGACCTACTGAAGCTCCTAGCCTCACTTGATATTGAGGCATTCATCAGTGGCCCCCTGCCCCCCAATGGATACAAAGTCAATAAGTTCACCAGGTCCCTAAGCTTAAGCACGTGGCTTTCAACCATCTGCCCTCAGTATAATGTCAATTATATTGACAACTTCAATCTCTTCTGGGATCGAAGCCATCTCTACAATCGTAATGGTCGACTCAACAGAAGTGGCACAAGGCTGTTTGCTGCTAACCTCATCTTCAGCATCAATCACCCAACATATGATAGCTCCACGGCCAGGAATGAGCCCCCCCCCCCTCTCCACTATCTCCAGCCCTCGCCGCGAGGTCACACTGCCAGCTGGCGCGTCTCATCAGCAACAATCTCTGTTGCCACGGCTCGAGGCCAGCCGACTAGACGAAATATCCTCTGCCATGCAGGCGATATCAGCCCATCCCCCCCCCCCCCCCCCTTCGGAGCCTCTACTCCCCCCCGCCAACTCCCAGCTCATCAACAACCAACCATGACGTCCATCCGGGATGAAGTGGAGGACGCTGCCCCCCCCTCCTCCTCTCCTGCCCTCTGCTCTATCTTATCCCATCCCCCCCCCCCTTTCGCAGCCCCTACACCTCTCTGCGTCCCAGTTACGTCTTCCTTACAGGAAGCGGAGGACGCTGCCCCCTCCCCCTCCTCTCCTCCTCTCTGCTTCCAGGATAAAGTGGAGGGCACCGCCCCCCCCTCCCCCTCGCCTCTTCTCTCCCCCCCCCCCTTCCGGGCCTCTACACCCCTCCGCGAACTCCCAGTTACGTCTTCCTTACAGGAAGCGGTGGACGCTGCCTCCTCCCCCTCCTCTCCTCCTCTCTGCTTCCAGGATGAAGAGGGGAGCACTGCCCCCCCCCCCCCCCCTCGCCTACGTCTTCCTTACAGGAAGCGGAGGACGCTGCCCCCTTCCCCTCCTCTCTGCTTCCAGGATGAAGTGGAGGGCACTGCCCCCCCCTCCCCCTCGCCTCTTCTCTCCCCCCTCCCCTTCCGGGCCTCTACACCCCTCAGCGAACTCCCAGTTCACCAACAACCAACCATGACATCTTCCTTCCAGGATGAAGCGGAGGACGCTGCCCTTTCCTCTACCTCTTTGCTCCTCCACCTCTCCCCACCCCCCTCCCCCATTCCATTCTCCAGCAGGATGAACGAACTGATAAGCTTTGGACTGTCTATGATCCCCCAGTCCCCTTGTCCATCTAATCCCCCTCGTTCTACCCTCCCGACCCTGAACCTGGCCCCTCGACCGTCCCCTCCCTCACATGCCCTCCAGCCCTCTCCCATACTGCCATGCCCCACGCCCCCCCGACCTACCCCCGACCCACCACTCCTGACCCCGAACCTAGCCCCCCCACAGCCCTCTTCCTCACATCCCCCTCAACCTCAACCTCAACCTCAACCCACCTGCTCCCCGCCCCCCCTACCCTCCCTCTCCTCTCCCTCACATGCCCCCCAGCCCTCTCCCATACTGCCATGCTCCACGTCCCCCCGACCCACCCGCGACCCAGCACTCCTGACCCCGAACCTGGCCCCCCCTCAGTCCCCTCCCTCACATCCCCCTCAACCTACCTGCTCCCCGCCCCCCCCACCCACCCTCTCTCCGCCATCCCCCACACCCCCTCGACCCACCCCCACACCTCCTCGACCCACCCCCGACCCACCGACCCCGAGTCGGCAGAGTCGGCTGTGGTTGCAGTCCCACAAGAGTCGACGCGCCCCACCCCCCTCCCCCATTGGGGCGACGCGCCCCACCCCCGACCCACCGACCCCGAGTCGGCAGAGTTGGTTGCAGTCCTACAAGAGTCGACGCGCCCCACCCCCGTACGTCCAAGACCCCCCCCAATCTGCCCCCCCCTCTGTGGTCCAAGTCCCCAAGCGTCGACCAGCCCGACGCCAGACCCCTCCATCCCGGCCTGTCCCCATAGAAACAAGGTCCCAAAGCATTATAAAGGAACAGCGCCAGCACACACTAGAAATGGAACTGGCTGCGATAAACCACTATTGGTCTATCGATCCAATGCTTCGATACCAGTCTGGATTTCATACAGACGTAATACTTTCCCCTCAACACGATCTGTTTCTAAATCAGACTTAATCGCCATTCCCCTTGTGAAGCAAACGATACAAGTTCCAGGCTCTAAAAATATTAAAGCCGCACTCCTTAATGTTAGGTCGCTGTCAAATAAATCTCTCCTCATCAGTGATCTGATTACCAGTCATAATCTGGATTTAATGTTCCTCACCGAAACCTGGCTCGATATGAACAACAGAGTGGCTGTTCTGTCCGAATCAGCACCGCCCAATTATAGCTTCATTGACACTCCCAGAGCTGATAAGAGGGGGGGGGGAGTAGCGATTGTCTTTTCTGATATGTTTCAATGTAAGCAGGTAACATTTGGAGACTTTCCATCGTTTGAATACGTTGCTGCTATTCTGAAATGCTCAACCACTGTGTTACTGCTGAATATCTATAGACCACCAAAATACTCAGCCAGTTTTCTCGTTGAATTTGCTGATCTTCTCTCCTTAATTTTCATTGAACATGACTGTATATCTATTGCTGGGGATTTCAATATTCATATTGATAACCCGACGGATAATTTTGCCAAATAACTGAATATCTTGCTTGATACTTTTGATCTGTCTCAACATGTTTCAGGGCCTACTCACAACCGAGGCCATACCCTGGATTTAGTTATTACTAGGGGCTTCAAGTCCTCTTCTGTGTCGACTATTGATGTTGCGTTGTCTGACCATCTCTGCGTCTTTTTTGAAATGGAAATCTCCCCTGAGATCATTAATAGGTCACAAACCGTTAAAAGACGAGACATTAATGCAGGCACCAGCGTGCTGTTTATGGAGACATTTTCTTTATCTCCTCCCACATCAGCTTCTGTCAATGAGATTCTTGATAACTTCAATTCGACAATTCTGAAAACTATTGATAGTGTGGCGCCTGTTAGATTAAAATTGCTGTCTGGCAAAATTAAAGCACCCTGGCGAAATTCTGCATCTGTTAGATGCAAAAAGAAAGATTGCAGGAAAGCTGAGCGTAAATGGCGGAAAACTAATCTTCACATTCACTATGATATTTACAAAGAAAGCCTTCACTCCTACAACCTCGAACTGAAAAGGTCGAGACAATCGTTCTTTTCCGAGATAATTAACAAAAATGTGAACAATGCACGCACTCTATTTGCCACAGTTGATAGACTGACTAATCCGCCTCTCTGTTTAGCACCTGAATTCCTCTCCACTGTCAAATGTAATGAGTTTGCTGCCTTTTTTACGGATAAAATTATTAATATCAGGCAGGCTATTAGTGGCTCCACACCAAGAAATGCTGTGACATCATCCTACCCGCAGATCTCCAGTTCGATAAATTTGTCCCAGTTCAGCGTTATCGACCACGACATCTTAGAGAAAACTGTGCAAGGCCTTAAATCATCTTCGTGCTGTCTCGATACCCTTCCAACAAGCTTTTTTAAAAGCGTTTATAACTGTCTGTCGTCGGACCTATTGCAAATAGTTAATAGATCCCTTGTGACCGGCACTTTTCCTGAGTCCCTGAAAACTGCAGTTATTAAACCCCTACTAAAAAAGCGCAGCCTTGATGCATCGGTAATCAGTAACTACAGACCAATATCTAATCTCCCCTTTATAGCCAAAATAATTGAAAAGGTTGTTTACCTACAACTCAATAGATTCCTAACCTCAAATGATCTCCTAGATAAACTCCAATCAGGCTTTCGCCCCCATCACAGCACTGAAACCGCGCTTACTAAAGTCATAAATGACATCAGAATGAACACAGACTCAGGCAAAAATTCGATTCTAGTGCTACTGGATCTTAGCGCTGCATTTGACACTGTTGACCACTCAATTTTATTGGACAGACTGGAAAACTGGGTTGGGCTATCGGGTACGGTCCTCCAGTGGTTCAAGTCCTATCTTCAAGACAGGAAGTACTTCGTCTCCATTGGCAATTACACATCTGACCTAACTAGGATGACCTGTGGGGTGCCTCAAGGATCCATTATGGGGCCCGTTCTCTTCAACCTTTATATGCTCCCTCTAGGCCTAATTATGCAAAAAAACAAAGTAGCCTATCATAACTATGCAGACGACACTCAGTTGTATATAACTCTTTCCTCAGCTGACTATGCCCCCATAGAATCATTGTGCCAGTGCATTGATCAAATAAATAACTGGATGTGCCAGAATTTCCTACAGCTAAACAAAGACAAAACTGAGGTCATCGTGTTTGGCCCCAAAGAACAAAGGCTTAAAATCACTGCATGCCTTGAGTCTCGATCCCTGAAGCCTAAGGATCAAGTCAAAAATCTTGGAGTTATTATTGATTCCGATCTCAACTTTAACTCCCACATTAAGTCAATTAGAAAATCTGCTTTTTATCATCTTAAAAATATAGCAAGAATTAGGGGATACATGTCCAGACAGGATCTAGAAAAACTAATTCACGCCTTCATTTATAGTAGGTTAGACTACTGCAATAGCCTTTTTTCTGGTCTCTCCAAAAAAGAACTTAGGCAACTTCAACTCATTCAGAATGCTGCTGCTAGAGTACTAACGAAGACTAAGAAAGCTGATCATATCACTCCAGTTCTTAAGTCCTTACATTGGTTGCCAGTGTGTCAGAGAATAGATTTTAAAATACTGTTATTAGTCTATAAATCACTCAATGGCCTAGGCCCAAAATACATAGCTGAATTGCTCCCACGCTACGAACCATCTAGAACTCTTAGGTCAACAGGGTCCAGCTTATTAACTGTCCCTAGGATCAAATCAAATCACGGGAAGGCTGCATTTACCCACTATGCTTCTGCTAGCTGGAACAAATTGCCTGAAGACCTCAGATCTGCCCCAACCTTACTTACTTTTAAAAATAGACTAAAGACTTTTATGTTTACCGTCGCCTTTAACTGCTGACAGCTACTATGCAAACCCAATGAGTCCTCTATAAGTTTTAGCTCTTTCTGCAACTGCTGCGCCTGCTGCCTATTGCACTTTTTTATACTCTTTTTTTTTTTTTTTTAAAGTTTTGTTGTGATGCTTTTAAATGTCCATTTTATTTCTTCTTTTGGTTTATTTTCCTGTAATACACTTTTTATACTCTTTTTTTTTAAGTTTTGTTGTGATGCTTTTAAATGTCCGTTTTACTCTCTTCTTTTATTTTATTTTCCTGTCAACCATTTTATGTGAAGCACTTTGAATTGCCTCTGTGTATGAAATGTGCTATACAAATAAACTTGACTTGACTTGACTTGACTTGACTTAATTGTTGGGTAGAAAGCAGGAGTTCAGGGTTCATGTTTGGCTGTTAAATATCCCATTATAAATTAAACTCCCAAAGTTCTGCATTATGACTGTAAATTAGTTCAGCTGAGGTCAATGTTAGCTGTACTGTGTTAATTGCTGCATTTCTGATGCGTTGCGCTTACGATTGTTTAATAGCTGCATGCCTTAATTAAAATGTTAGCAGTCAGCTAGCTTAGCACGTCCAAGAACCAGACCAGTCTGGGTACAACATCTAAGTAAGATCCCTGCTAGCTGATTCACGCTGCTTTAGTGGTTTATTCGCCAACATTTACACAGATCCGGTCTTTAGATATCACCGTTTGCGGATGATACAACTGCTTATACAACCGCTTTATTATTCGCTATGCTAACTCTTATCCAAGGAGCTAGCTGCCGGTGTGTGTTGTTTTCTCCTGTTTCGTTTTATTGTCATGTATGTTTCACTCAGTACACATGTTGGTATCCTGTGTAAAAGACCGTCTATATGTAAACTGCTGTAATAAACCACTAAGGGAGCGTCTATCGGGTGTGCTGATATCATTTTTATATATTCTTGTGTTTCAGTCAATGGTTTTCTTGCTGTCACCTGGCTGGTTTACAAGATGGACACACCGCACACTGCAAGAAATGACAAGCTTAACAAGGGATTTTTCGTTTAAGAATAAAAAAGAAATCACATTGAAATTAACTTGCTAATAGTTTATGGTTTCCAAAAAAATTGCACAGGAATCACGAATAACAATAATAAAATATAGCCGCAAGCGGCGATGGGCGGGGTTCAAGCCTTGTGCAGATGACAAAGCTTCTGATTCTGACTAGGACATCCTCCTTGATATATCTGACAAGTTTCGCGATCATTGGACAAACAGGTGTGGAGTTACAGCCTTTTTTATGTTAAGCCACGCCCATTTCTGGCGTTTATGGCGCCCCCTTTTGGTCGAATTGCACAAAATTTGACACACATGGTCTAGGATGGTCTCCGAAGACCTCCTGCAAGTTTCGTGAAGATTCCTTAATCGGTCATGAAGTTATGACAATTTAGCTGTGAGGCCACGCCCTCTCACAACTTTAACGATTAATATCTCCGAAACGAAAGGAGATTTCAAAGGTTTCAAAAAGGCAGTTTGTAGAGCTTGCTCCATAGATGCTTCCTGGCGATGGTGGTGCAAATCGGTCCAACGGTCTAGGAGGAGATGTCAAAAAGGTGTTTTCCAAACTTTTCCAAATATCTCAAAAACTTTCCAGGCGGACATTAAGGGTCCTTATGGCAAATTTGTAGAGCAGGTCCACCTGAACATCTGGGAAAAAAAAGTTTGAAAATCAGACCAACGGCGTGGAAGTTAAGGCCTTTAACGTAAAACCATCGATTATAGCGCCACCTTCAGGCCGATTCGAAAAATCTTTTTTGAGCACCTACCTGCCAACAATATCTGTCATTGGGCCAAATGTCAGGTCTCTACCATTTACCAACTCACGGGAATTTGCGTTGAGGCAGATGAACAACGACAACAAGAATAAATATAGCCGCAAGCGGCGATGGGCGGGGTTCAAGCCTTGCGCAGATGACAAAGCTTCTGATTCTGACTAGGACATCCTCCTTGATATATCTGACAAGTTTTGCGATCATTGGACAAACAGGTGTGGAGTTACAGCCTTTTTTATGTTAAGCCACGCCCATTTCTGGCATTTATGGCGCCCCCTTTTGGTCGAATTGCACAAAATTTGACACACATGGTCTAGGATGGTCTCCGAAGACCTCCTGCAAGTTTCGTGAAGATTCCTTAATCGGTCATGAAGTTATGACAATTTAGCTGTGAGGCCACGCCCCTCTCAACTTTAACGATCAATATCTCCGAAACTAAAGTAGATTTTCAAAAATGCAAAAAGCACGGTTGTAGAGCTTGCTCCAAAGATGCTTCCTGGCGATGCTGGTGCAAATCGGTCCAACGGTCTAGGAGGAGATGCAAAAAATGTGTTTTCCAAACTTTTCCAAATATCTCAAAAACTTTCCAGGCGGACATTGAGGGTCCTTATGGCAAATTTGTAGAGCAGGTCCACCTGAACATCTGGAAAAAAAAAGTTTGAAAATCGGACCAACGGCGTGGAAGTTATGGCCTTTAACGTAAAACCGTCGATTATAGCGCCACCTTCAGGCCGATTCGAAAACTCTTTCTTGAGCAGCTACCTGCCAACAATTTCTGTCATTGGGCCAAATGTCAGGTCTCTACCATTTACCAACTCACGGGAATTTGCGTTGGGGCAGATGAACAACAAGAATAATAAACCGGCACAAAAACAATAGGGTTTCAGCCCCTTCAGGGCTTGAACCCCTAAATATAGCCGCAAGCGGCGATGGGCGGGGTTCAAGCCTTGCGCAGATGACAAAGCTTCTGATTCTGACTAGGACATCCTCCTTGATATATCTGACAAGTTTCGCGATCATTGGACAAACAGGTGTGGAGTTACAGCCTTTTTTATGTTAAGCCACGCCCATTTCTGGCTTTTATGGCGCCCCCTTTTGGTCGAATTGCACAAAATTTGACACACATGGTCTAGGATGGTCTCCGAAGACGTCCTGCAAGTTTCGTGAAGATTCCTTAATCGGTCATGAAGTTATGACAATTTAGCTGATAGGCCACGCCCTCTCACAACTTTAACGATTAATATCTCCGAAACGAAAGGAGATTTCAAAGGTTTCAAAAAGCCAGTTTGTAGAGCTTGCTCCATAGATGCTTCCTGGCGATGGTGGTGCAAATCGGTGCAACGGTCTAGGAGGAGATGTCAAAAATGTGTTTTCCAAACTTTTCCAAATA
The DNA here is from genome assembly GCF_964638095.1 of Poromitra crassiceps. NCBI lineage: Eukaryota > Metazoa > Chordata > Actinopteri > Beryciformes > Melamphaidae > Poromitra > Poromitra crassiceps. The sequence continues at coordinate 28,246,670 of NC_139637.1, forward strand.
TCTCAAAAACTTTCCAGGCGGACATTGAGGGTCCTTATGGCAAATTTGTAGAGCAGGTCCACCTGATGAACATCTGGAAAAAGAAAGTTTGAAAATCGGACCAACGGCGTGGAAGTTATGGCCTTTAACGTAAAACCTTCGATTATAGCGCCACCTTCAGGCCGATTCGAAAAATCTTTTTTGAGCACCTACCAGCCAACAGTATCTGTCATTGGGCCAGGTTTCAGGTCTCTACCATTTACCAACTCACGGGAATTTGCGTCGGGGCAGATGAACAAGAAGAACGAGAATAATAATAAACCGGGTGAAAAACAATAGGGTTTCAGCCCCTTCAGGGCTTGAACCCCTAATAAACCGGGTGAAAAACAATAGGGTTTCAGCCCCTTCAGGGCTTGAACCCCTAAAAATAAAAATCCACTTTGATTTCACACAAGTTTGTCATTTCGCACATTGCACTGCAGTGCCCAGATTTGTCCATTCAGTCAGATGAAACTTTATTAGTCCTGTCAGAGGGAACAGAGCAATTCCTTTATCCTGTTTCTGTCTTTTCTTTCTTCATGTCTGACTGTGATATGTGTGATACAGTGAGTAGGGTTTGTTGCTGCCTTATGCTATATGCTATTACACTTCTTGTTTGTTTTGCCTATTGGTTTGTTCACGAAGCATGAGATCACGTATACAGTACAGTATACTCTTACTATTTGTCCAGGGTGGGACACCACCAGCAGACAGATACTGGTCATACTGGTCAGAGAGTCCTTCTGGTTTAGGCATACCAACCAAGGGATTTCATGCACCATTCATTTTTCTATAGACATTTCTGTAAAATGCTGATAAAAATTAGTTTTACTTTGTCCAACCAAGCGATTCAGCAATATTTAGAATTTTACATTTTGCTCTGAGTGAAACGATGGTCTCTCCTGATTCTAAATGTAGCTGAATCGCTTAGTTTGACAAAGTACAACTAATTTTTATCAACAGTTTATGAAATGTCTATGGGGGAAAAAAACAGTGGCGGCTGAAATCCCTTGGTTCGTATGCCTTAACCGGAAGAGGGCGTGACTTTGGCTCTCTATTTGTAGGTCAGGAAGAGGGCGTGACTTTGGCTCTATGTGTAGGTCAGTAGTCTACGGCTGGCCAAACCGTTCTATTCTAACTTCTAGTTGGATACTAAAACAGTGAAAGTAGGGAAGTGTTGAGATGTTTGGCTGGTGGTTCCCTGTCCTGCGTTTCTCTGGAGATATATATATATATATGCGTATAGACTACATTCCTTTCTAAAGAAACTGATGACCAAATCAATATGAATAACATGACTGGAAATTAGAAAGTTGAGTTTCATTCCAAAACCAGACACAGATTTTCCATAATAAAAATAACACAAACTTCATCAATTCAAAAACACAAAGCAAAGGCTCTTCTGATGGTTGATAATATTCCGTCATATCTTCCTTCGTACAGTAATAATTATTTTTTTCCAAACGTGGATATACAGTAGGCTATATTTTATGGAATGTATGTAACTAACAAACCATTTAAAAGCAGTGTTGATTATAAGTGGCTCCATCTCCTCTAAATGTATGAATGTAACTCAACTTCTAATCTCCAATGTCCTGAAACCGTCTTTATTGATGAAACTCCAATACAATCAGCTCCATCCAAATGTGCAGTTTCCAACCTTCAGGAACTGGCTTTAGGCTTTTCTCTACATCTCCATTTCTTACTTGAGTGTGTATGCTGTATCCATTTCTCACTTTCTTTTGTTCTGCGAGTGTGTATACTGTATGTGGGGGTTTAATACTGTTGTTCCATACATTTTCATGGAATAAAGCCAACGTCGACTCCATCTATGCCTCTGTTTGTTTTCCTGCACGGCTCTGCAAATGTCGATGGAGAATGAAGATGGAGTTTGCTAATTTCCAGGTCTTTCAAAGTTTGGACGTTGCACACAAAAAGTTTGGATCATCATCACGCTGTACTGTCCAAAGTGCACATGCAGGGTTCCTCCCACAGCTCCTTGAACATTTGTAAATTTGAGAGCACAAAATCAAAGCCTTGACAGTTTTTGAAAATAGAGGTTAATAGGGATGGGTCATTGAAACTGCTTGAGTTCATATATTTTGTGCAAGAATAGAAATCAAAGTTAGTTAGATTTTGTTTCCGGCCTACATTCCACTTTCTGTATGGGTCTCCCGCTGTCTGCATCCGTGTTTCACACCCGTGCAGGAGTGACTGAGGTTAAACAGCGTCAAGCAAGTGAGGAAGCTAATGTTAAGCCAACCTTCAGCTAGGCCTGGAAAATGTACAAATTAGTGTTGTAACTAATTAACATTGATCCATGTCTCAAACTATGCCGTGTTTGGTCCTCGAATTTGAAGGAATTGGGCCTGGGAAGTTCTGTAACAGTCCACCACAGTTCCTACACAGGTTCCATATCAACACTTGTTTTACTTGATGTGAAGGTTTTGCTCAGTGTTCAGTCTGAATCTCATTCAACTCCACCAGATCGTTCAGCTCAACATTATTATTAGATGCTACACCTTGTCTCACTGTAAAATTACATCTTTAACTACATAAAACTGTAGTCGTGTCACTATCATGACTGTCACACCGTTTGCCTGTATGAGGATCATAGCGCTTCTTACAAAGCATAGCCCCCCTCCCTCTGTTGTGAGCGGAGACCAGGTGCGGACTGCATAATCGGGGACGTCGGGCAAATGCCCGGTGGCCTGGCCTGGCCTGGCCTGAATTTTTTTTTTTTTTTTTTTTTTTGGTGCTCGCAGTCAGGCCACTCACTGAACAGCAGGCCAGGCGCCGCCTACTGGTTTACTAGTGGTTTTATTACTTTATTCAGGGTTAAAGTGGGTGCATCTCATTGTAAAATTGGACTCGGCCCAAATTGGGCTTCAAACGGCCCAAATTGGGCTTCAAACGGCCCAAATCGGGCTTCAAATGGCCCAAATTGGGCTTCAAATGGCACGCGCGTCGGCCCGTATCGGCCTGGCCTGCTTGGTATCTAATGCCCGGCCTGAATTAGGATCCCAGTCCGCCCCTGGCGGAGACTGTAAGTTATATATTGACATGCAAATTATGATATGATGTCATCTGATGGCTTCTAGCGACTTTTTGAGTAGCCAATGGAAACAAGTTGACAACACTGGAAGTAGTTGGCAAGGGCCAATAGATTGTACAGCTTCTGTTGTGCAGTTCTTAGGAAACTTTGGATTTATTTTACTCTGTACAGTAACTAGAGAAATGTCAAATGTAGCAATTACTTTGAACAAAACTAAGTAATAGTAAAATTACTGATTCTAAAAATGACTCAAAAAAGTACAAGTACACAAGAAAGCTACTTAATTTCAGTAACGGAAATTGTAATTATTTACTATCCACCTCTGATTCTGACAGATAAGAAATAGAACCGAACAGGAGAAGGGCTGTTGGCATGGGCCATGCCAACAGCCCTTCTCCTGTTCGGTTCTATTTCTTATGGCCACTGTTGGCACGTCAAAAACAGGGTGCCAACAGCGGGCACCGTGCCTCCCCACTGGTGCCCGGGCACCGGGCTGCTATGGGCCAAATCCACATTGTAGTGGATACAAACATAAACACTATAATGGCAGCATACTGTTGGTGTCATTACAATAAAGCTGATTGATAAAGTGATATACTTAATCAATAAACCCAGAGAGGCTGTGGTTTACACTGATTTTACATATCAAAAGTAGTGCACATCCACTCAAATTGCAGGTGCAGGACAAAAGCAATGAAACATATGTGACATGACCCTGTTACCATAAAACATCAACCACAGGGCTTCAATTGAATGAAGACAGACAGAGGCTTGTGTATCAAAAGTAAGATCAATTTATTTAGACTAATAAGTCATTAAAATGCACCCATATATATTTAGGGTGTATGGCAACATAAATCAGGGGCCGCATGAACAATAAATAAATGACCACATAAAACGGTCTGTTCTAAACAGTGAGGCCAGTGAGTATGCTCTCAATTCATCAGCAACACATGAAATAGTAGCGATGGCACAGGCATAAAGGTGGCACACTCCCTATGAGTAATAGACACACTCAAGGAGGTAAAAACCTCAAACACTCTGTGAAATTCAAATGGGACTCGGGTTCAAACCACTACAAGCAAGTCAGAGATTCAAAAAACAGGAACGCCACAATCAAGGCCAACGGCACACCAATCACAGTAGTGCACCTTACTTTATGCCTGGGCCGACCAATTTGCTCTGGTCAAAGCTGAGGGAGAACAGTACTTGAATGATACACATACAGTGAATATAAAATACTATGGACTGGCCCCTATCCTACAGAGGTGGTGTAACTAGATTATTTTAGAGTCAGGAAAACAGTGGTTGGCCTACAGCAGCGTGGCCCATAAACAGCAGCTTGTTGTCTCTGACATATATGACATGGCCCAATCAGCTCCCCATACTCTCTAAACAAAATGGCTCCTTCCACTGGAATTATTTGTCAACTCCGCTTCTACTTGTCGGTTCCCTCTGCCAGTCAAGCCAAACATACACCTTGCCTCTGTTTCACACCAGCAGCAACCTGCTTCTGTGGCCAGCTTTTGGATAATGGAGGACAAAAGGCTTCCTCAATTGCTCCACCCCTATTTATGCCTTCTACAGGTTCTAGTGCCCTACTGCCATTGGCTCTCTGTCTACAGAGTCATAGTGACCCTCCCACACACACCCCCACTTTAAAAGGTCACCGTCCCGGTGACACACACTATGTGCGAGCTATTCCCATGGCCTAATGAATGCAAGAACTGTATTCACTGAACTCTGGGGCCTTGGGACAAGGGGAGTAGGGGGTCTGGGGGCAGGCCGGGGCAAATTAAAGGATGGGTTTTCCGTGGGGAATATGAATATATATTAAATCTCACGCCCCTAAGGTTTTCGAATCCGTTGAAATTCTTGAAATTGGAGCTTCACTCCCAGAGATATCAAGCATCTCTCACATATTTTTTGGGCCAGCCGACGCGTTTCGCGTCATCTGGCCTAAGTCCGCCTTGCGGAAGTCGTGCACCTATGAACTACAACTGTTGTTGGCCATGGTCCCGCCTCTAGAGGTCCTCCACGCCCCTTCAGAGGCCTTGACAAAAACCAAAAGGCAGCCATCTTTTCAACCGCCTAGCCTGCTGTAGCTAATATTAGCTTCCCATAGTTCCTTGCAAAGAGACCATTATCTCGGGAACGGAAGCACTAATCGACACGGGACTGGCGGCATTGGAAAGCTCGTCAAATTTTACATCTAGTAGTAGGTGGGTTGAAGTAACGAAATCAACGCTGAGCAATGTACCCGTTTTTACACATTTTTACAGAAAATAGTTACAACATCAGATGCGCGTAACTCCTACGAAAATGCCTTAAATTGCATGAATTTTTTTTTATGAAGACATCTCCCGACATATATACTACCGTTTACATTTGGTGCAATTTGGAGGCAATTTTATTTTCGATTTATTTCTTGTTCTTTGTATATTTTATTGTCGAAGCCTTCTTCTTCTTCTTCTTTGAGTTTTATGGCGGTTGGCAAACATATATGTGCATTACCGCCACCTACTGGAGTTTGATATCAGCCAAATGCCTGAGGGGTGGGCATAAAAACGAAGGCCACGCGAGCCCAGTGCATTGTGGGAAATGTAGTATTTCGAGTCCCCGCACCCGCACCTCCCCCCCACCACCCCCCCCCCCCCCACACACAGAGTGGATTTCGGTTGATATCTCTGTGAGTAAACCTCCAATTTCAAAAATTTCAACGGATTCGAAAACCTTAGGGGCGTGAGATTTAATATATATTCATATTCCCCACGGAAAACCCATCCTTTAAAGGGGTTAGGGTTCTTGCCAGCTGTGGCCCTACTCGAACGCCGTAAGGGGTCAGGGACTGGCTGGTGGGGGGCCTTTGTCATTTTATTCAGTTCAACTGTTTCGTTCTGTACACCATTCTCCTGGTGCGACGGTTCTTCTGTGCTTTCCACTCTGATAGTCGGGACTTGCGTATGTAATAGAGCTGGTGGATGGGTCATCATGCTGACAATGGGGTATTCGTCCTCTGCTGGGGTCATATCCGGCTGTGGATCCCTGTCTATATGGCTGCGGATCCTCATTCCTCCAGTTCCAGTAGTACTCTGTGCTCTCCTTGCCGCCTGGCTGGGGACGATGACCAACTCATACTCAGAATCATTGTCGCTATTGCTGCCAGTTTCATCGGCTGTTGGGGAAGACTGTTGCGTCATCGCACATGAAGGAGCAGGCCAAACGACTGTTTTGATTACCTGAACCCCCTTGTCCATAATGGGTCTCAATTCTGTCCTATGGATGTTTTTGTAAGCTCCTGGGTTGTCATAGGGCTGAATCTTATACACCGTGCCAATATCATTAAGACAGTCCACAACCTGGTACACTGTAGACTCCCACACATCTTGAATTTTGTGTCTCCCGCTGAAATGGTTTTTGCGGTACACCAAGGCACCAGTAGGGAGGACAGATGCATTTGGTGAACGTAGCCGGTCTCTTGCTGCAGCAGCTGTTTCCAACTGTTGTTTTGCACTTAAATAGACAGTGGCCAACCGATCCTGATGTGTGACCAGCCACTCGGCAGGTGTCCCAGGGATGGCATCTTCGTCAGGCACTCCCAATAATCGATCAATCGGTAGCTGGGGCTTCTGCCCGAACATGAGCTCATATGGTGAGTGGCCAGTAGATTGATGCACAGTGGTATTATATGCAAACAGAAGCTGTGGCAACATTTGTGGCCAGCGCCGTTTTTTCTCTGCTGGCAGAGTGCGCAACAGATCGTGCAGGGTGCGATTAAATCGCTCACATTGTCCATTTCCCTCAGGATGATATGGGGTGGTTCTGCTCTTCTCCACACCATAGAGCTGGCAGAGACGCCTCAACAGTTCACTCTCGAAATTGCGGCCTTGGTCTGAGTGAATTCTCTTTGGCACACCATAGGTGTAAAACCATCGGTCTGTGAGGATCTTCACCACTGAGCTTGCTTTTTGGTCAGCAGTTGGGTAAGCTTGAGTAAACTTAGAGAAAATATCTGTGACAATGAGCACATTCTCCTTACCATCTGAGGATCTATCCATCAGTGTAAAGTCGATGGCTATCACTTCCAGTGGCCGAGAAGCTATAAGGTGTCCCATTGACGTCCTAACGGTGGGTTGAACAGCTTTTGCTACCACACACCGCTGACACTCTTTACACCACCGCTCTACATCCTGGCGCATCTTTGGCCAATAGCACCTCTCTCGGATTAGTGCTGTAGTGCGTTCCACCCCCTGATGGCCATGATTATCGTGAAGGTTGGTCAATACTTCCTTCTGCAGTGCTTGAGGGAGGAGGACCTGAAAGACTGGTTGCCGGTTGGGAGGCAGCTGTACAGCCCGATAGAGTATACCGTCCTTCTCCTCAATCCTGTTCCACTGGCGAGCAAGCTCAAGGACCGGTTTCCCTGCCTGGGCACGTTCCGCTTTATTAGGTGCCCGGCCCCTCCTCCAAAATGGCAGAAACGCCTGAATAACAGGGTCCATCGCCTGAAGGGTTCTCAAGTCTGCTTTCTCCCGAACTGGTGCAGCCTCCACTGTCATAGTGGTGACTGCTATCTGTTTTGGATGCATTAATTCAGGGCGGGGTTGGTTGCATACCCGCAAAGGGACAGCGATGCCAGGAAAGACTGCAGAAACTGCCTCTGCTGTTGCAGTCGGCAAGCGAGAAAGGGAGTCAGCATTACGATTGGCTATGCCTGGACGATACTTCAGATCAAAGTTGAAGTTGGCCAACTCTGAAGCCCAGCGCTGTTCGACTGCTGCCAGTTTTGCAGTCCGTAGGTAACTCAGGGGGTTGTTATCCGTGTACACCGTGAATTTCGTGCCAAGAAGGTATTCTCTGAATTTTTTTGTAACAGACCACTTGAGTGCGAGGAATTCCAGCTTCATCGAGCTGTAATTTGACATATTCCTCTCTGTTTTACGCAACCCCCTGCTTGCAAAAGCAATAGGTTTACAGATGCCATCTTGCTCTTGTGACAGTACTGCCCCTAAGCCCTGGTGACTAGCATCGATTTCTAGGATGAACGGCTTGCCAAAATCAGCATAACCAAGGACAGGGGCACGAACCAACATCCTCTTCAGAGACTGGAATGCTTGTTCACAGCTCTCATCCCATTTTCCTTCCAACTTGACATTGGGCCTGGGTTTCGGGGCTTTCCGGCTTCCTTGTAATTCGCTTACTAACCGGTGAAGGGGAGCTGCATACCTGGCAAAGCCTTCAACGAAACGTCGATAGTACGAGGCAAAGCCCAGGAAAGATTGCAGTTCTGAGACTTTCTTTGGGCGCTCCCACTCTGCTACTGCCCGGATCTTCTCAGGATCAGTAGCTACCCCTTCGGCTGAGACCACATGACCGAGGTATTTCACCTCCTTACAGAAGAAGTGGCACTTTGACAGCTTGAGTTTCAGGTGATGTTGCTGAATTCTTTCCAGGACCAATTCCAGACGACTCAAATGTTGCTCAAAGGAAGTAGAGAATATTACGATGTCATCTAGATAGAGCAGAAGGGAGTGAAAGCTTTGGTCCCCGAAAATGCACTCCATGAGGCGCTGGAACGTACTGGGTGCATTGCACAACCCAAAGGGCATTCGATTGAACTCGAATAACCCGAATGGTGTGCAAAAAGCAGTCTTGTCTTTGTCCTTTTCTGCCACTGGCACCTGGTTGTACCCACTCGCCAAGTCAAGAGTCGAAAACCACTTGGCTCCTGTAAGGGCATCCAAAGACTCCTCGATGCGTGGCAGTGGGTATGCATCCTTTCTTGTCTTGGCATTCAAAAGTCTGTAGTCCACACAAAGACGTATTTCCCCACCCTTCTTTGCGACCACTACAATTGGTGAGGCATAGGGACTGGAGCTGGCCCTCACTACGCCACGGTCGAGTAATTCTTGTATATGGGTCTTGACTAGAGAGAACTGTGAGGGGGGAAGCCGACGGTATCGCTGTCGTACAGGCACGTCGTCCAGCAGAGGGATTTCATGCTGCACTAAGTTAGTGCAACCCACATCTGCATCATGCAAGCTGAATGCTGTGCGATGCTTCTCCAGCAGGGCTTTCACAGCCTCTTCCTCCTGTGATAGTAACCCCGGCCATGTTTTTCCTGTGAGATCCCAATTAGAGGGCTGGTCAGTTGTAGTGACCTCTACAGACTGGATAGTTGCGCCGGGACCCTGAGCTAGCTCATCTTCATGGGCCTCCCAATGGACTAGGTCAGTGGGGGAATGCATGCTGACAGAATGTAAGGTGCCCAACACCGTCCTTGGCTCCAGCCACTGGTCCTCCACCCCGACATTAACGATGGGGATGTTTATTGTTCCCTTGGATGCAGCCAGTAGTGCACAAGAAATCAAGAGGTTGACGGGGAGCTTACCCATTCCATGTGGCAATGGCTCCAAGTAGACTGAGGACAAGGAACCCAGCTTCTGGTTGCAAGTCCCCGGGATAAACAACATTGACCCGGCTGGGATGCGTATGGATGGGCCTGGTGGTGACACTGCCTTCCCCACACAGTCAGCATTCAGGGTGTGTTCAACCGTCTGACACTCTGTCAAAGCCTGTGCCCAAAGTTTGTCAGCGCTTTTCACAATGGAAGAGTCAAAGAGATGGTTCCCGTGTTGATGGAATAACTCCTGATAGCAGCTTAGGATGACATTCATCCCAAGGAGGCCAGGCACGGCTTGTTTCCGCTCTTGTACAAAGGTGTCTGGGGGATCTTTGACTACCAGTATACCCATTTTGGGGAGTACTTTACCAAGAACTTCAACCTCCAACTCCAAATAGCCCAGATATGGAATTTCTGAGCCGTTGGCTGCTGTGAGTCGGAGCCATCTACAAGACTGAAGCCGCTCCTGTATTTGAGGTTTCAAGTGTTGTTCAAAGAAAGTTTGGGTTATAGTAGTAACCATTGACCCCGTATCCAACAGACAAGAGACAGCCAAGCCTCCCATTTGCACCTGGACCACTGGACACTGGCCAACAAGGTGCAACGGGATGGGTGGATTCTCTTCTGAGCCCAAAATACCCCCTCCTGGTGCCTGGCTCCCAACACCGGAGGGTGCTAGTTTTCCTGCGACTCAATGGCATTGACCCTCACATCTGGTTGGTTTCCCTGGTTCCTCACTGCCATGCTGCTCTCGTCCTCCCTCATGGTAACGCGACAGAATCTAGCTATGTGTCCAGCCTTGTTGCAGCGTAGACATATAGGTCTACCATCGGGTTGGAAACGATACTGTTGGGGGGTTGGACGGGGGGTTGGGTTTACTCGTTGGCCACTAGCTGAGGGGGGCATATTACCCAGGTGTCTTATAATAGTATCTAGTTGGGCCTGTTGCTTACGAAAGCCTTCTTTGAGCTCCTCCAACTCACTGGGAGGCTTAACTGCAATAGCATTACATTCAGCACCTTCCTCTCCTATGGCAGAGGCATATGAATCACATGAATAGGCCCTGGGGCGCTGGGCAGTGGGGCGGGCATACCTTTTTGACCATTTTACCGCTGCCTGGCGGATCTGCTTAAAGGAATAGTTAGCATGCTGCCGTAGAAGACCAGCTAACTCCCGCTGCAACATTTCATCACGGACATTTTCAATAAAGGTGTCTCGCAACACAATGTCTGCCTCGGGAACCCCACGTGGATCTTTGGATTTAAGTAACTCCATTAACTCTAACAGGGAATGGGAAAACTCTATTATTGACTCTCCCTCCTGTTGTTTGCGTTGGAAGAATTGTTTTTGTAAGACCACATAAGGTGTGTCACATCCAAAGTATTCAAGCAAGATTTTAAAAATTTCCTCAGGATCATTACGCTCTTGTGCTGAGCTGAACTTTACCTCCTTTTTTGCTTCCCCATCTAACAGGTCGCAAAGGAAGGTTGCCTGCACGGCAGGCGTTGCCTGCCGAACAGCCAAAGACTTCCTGGCTTCCTCAACCCAATCCTCAACAGTCATGGAGTCTTGTGACATTTTTCCAGAAAACCTGGGGCATTTCCTTTCCCTTGGGGCTTGTATATACACTCGCTCTTGTGTGGGATTATCTGTGTGGTTGGAACTTGTAGATGAACTTGTAGATGACCCACTCCCACTCAGGTTAGATACACCCTGTACTGTATGCTTAAGCTGTGCATTCTCAGCCTGTAAGGTTTTTACCAATGCACTTAAAGCTTGAACTTGTTCTTCCAGTGTCTCAGTCATTGTTACACAGTACCTCAGAAATGTCCAAAAGAGTCGTTTTTGAAGAAATGACCCTAGTAGCAGGTGGCCACCAACTCTGCTTTGTTGCTCCAAAGGTGGCTTGAGGCTCCAGGGGTGTTGGCTCTGGACTCTTAGATCTTCCTGGCAACCACTGTTTTCCCTAATCACCACCTCTGTCTACAATAATCACAATTGTACACAAGCCACTATCGGTCCTGCCCGACTACGCCAAATGTGACATGACCCTGTTACCATAAAACATCAACCACAGGGCTTCAATTGAATGAAGACAGACAGAGGCTTGTGTATCAAAAGTAAGATCAATTTATTTAGACTAATAAGTCATTAAAATGCACCCATATATATTTAGGGTGTATGGCAACATAAATCAGGGGCCGCATGAACAATAAATAAATGACCACATAAAACGGTCTGTTCTAAACAGTGAGGCCAGTGAGTATGCTCTCAATTCATCAGCAACACATGAAATAGTAGCGATGGCACAGGCATAAAGGTGGCACACTCCCTATGAGTAATAGACACACTCAAGGAGGTAAAAACCTCAAACACTCTGTGAAATTCAAATGGGACTCGGGTTCAAACCACTACAAGCAAGTCAGAGATTCAAAAAACAGGAACGCCACAATCAAGGCCAACGGCACACCAATCACAGTAGTGCACCTTACTTTATGCCTGGGCCGACCAATTTGCTCTGGTCAAAGCTGAGGGAGAACAGTACTTGAATGATACACATACAGTGAATATAAAATACTATGGACTGGCCCCTATCCTACAGAGGTGGTGTAACTAGATTATTTTAGAGTCAGGAAAACAGTGGTTGGCCTACAGCAGCGTGGCCCATAAACAGCAGCTTGTTGTCTCTGACATATATGACATGGCCCAATCAGCTCCCCATACTCTCTAAACAAAATGGCTCCTTCCACTGGAATTATTTGTCAACTCCGCTTCTACTTGTCGGTTCCCTCTGCCAGTCAAGCCAAACATACACCTTGCCTCTGTTTCACACCAGCAGCAACCTGCTTCTGTGGCCAGCTTTTGGATAATGGAGGACAAAAGGCTTCCTCAATTGCTCCACCCCTATTTATGCCTTCTACAGGTTCTAGTGCCCTACTGCCATTGGCTCTCTGTCTACAGAGTCATAGTGACCCTCCCACACATAAAAAGAAATAGAGTCCACACACTGCAACTTGCTCCCAGTTGATTTATTTTTAACGTTTCGGTCAACAAGGACCTTCTTCAGAAATGAAGCAGGAAATGACAGAGCACTCAAACTTATACAGTATGGGTCACACCCATCCACCAATTGGCAGAGGGGGAAAAAAAGTGTAATGTGAGCACAATCAACCAGTAAGAAAATAGAGTGCATCTACTGATTTTACCGAATCAGCCAACAACCGCACTCCCTCTCGTGTGATATTGCTTTTATACAACAGTTCTATTAAACAAAGCGGATTAAAAAAATGACAAAAAGCTGAGAAAATATATGATTTCTCTATTTATTCCTCCGCCAACAAAAATAGTCCCCTCAGCTTTCTGCTTTGCTGAAAATGTAGCCTAATCAGCCTAATTAACTGCAGGCTGTCTACTTTACTACTGTCTACTCTACAGCTGTGAAGCGTTTTGTTGATTAGGGCAGCTGTGAAGTGGAGTGATCTACACACAGTGAAGCGCCAGTGCATTATCATGACATAACGGCACTCGTAGGATCCCTCTTGTCCAATCAAATTGCTCGGCCGGAACTACCTGTTGTATAAATATATATATATATATATATTTAAGCAATATCACACGAGAGGGAGTGCTGTTGTTGGCCAATATCGGCACTGCTGTGATTCGGTCGTAGGCACGAGGCTGCAGGCCGAGTGCCGAAGATAATCACAGCAGTGACGATATTAGCCAACAACAGCACGACCTCGAGTGTGATATTGCTTTTATACAACAGTTCTATTAAACAAAGCGGATTAAAGAAATGACAAAAAGCTGAGAAAATATATGATTTCTCTATTTATTCCTCCGCCAACAAAAATTGTCCCCTCAGCTTTCTGCTTTGCCGAAAATGTAGCCTAATCAGCCTAATTAACTGCAGGCTGTCTACTTTACTACTGTCTACTCTACAGCTGTGAAGCGTTTTGTTGATTAGGGCAGCTGTGAAGCGGAGTGATCTACACACAGTGAAGCAAGCGCCAGTGCATTATCATGAAATATTGGCACTGGTAGGATCCCTCTTGTCCAATCAAATTGGCCGGCCGGAACTAACTGTTGTATAAGTAAGGGATAATTGATAGTGAGCCGGTGATTACTGGCGAAATAATGACTGACAGGTATTGAGCCGACGCGCAGCGGAGGGCTTAATCATTCACCTGAAGGTCATTATTTCTAGTAATCACCGGCTCACTATACATTATCCCGCTTAGAACACGGCCTACAACTAAATCATTCAATAATCTGACAAAAATAATTATTCAAATAGATTTTTTAATAGCGTTTTCAACGACAAAGCGGTTTCATTCGTAATTGGCACACAAGACACCACAGCTGCAACTGGTTGGCCTAATTAGTAGTGTCTGAAGACAAAATGCTCTTATCAACTGATTAATCCAGGTGTGGCAGAGCAGCGGTCGGTTGTCGAGAAATAATGACCGGTGAATCTTGTTGATTGACCAATCAGAATCGAGTATTCAAGAGAGCCGTGTTCTAAATATATATATATAATGAAATCGCTGATGTTAGGCATCCATCATAGTATCAAGGCTTCACATTTGTAGTTTGTACAGTGTTTGACTATTTTCCCCTATTTCCCAATATTTGGCACAGAACAGAAATGTGAGAAATGGGAAATCTTTTTTACCTGATGTTAAGCATTCAAGATTCAAAATTCAAGATTTATTAAGTGTCCCAAAAAGGCAATTTGGGTTGCAAAAAGCGTAGTACAAAGTACATACATAAAAACAGATAAGACAATAAAAACATTATAAAAACAGTCTAGAGCAGCAGTTTAAAGTGCAACACAACAGTTAAAGTGCAAATGACAACAGTAGCAACTATCTAACGTGCACAGTAGAGATAAAGTGCACAGTAGCAAAGTGCAGTGTGGCGAGTGACTGCCTTGACTCTCAGCACATTTATATTGCAAGAAAGAGCTACAATGTATCATTGTATCAAATCATAAAGCAAAACCACGGTCCAGACCAAAGGGCAGAGAAAGTATATAATACAGATATACTGTACTCCTAAGAATAAATAAGGATAAAAGGATAAAATAAATAAAATAACAGCAACGGCAGATGGGGAGACATTACATTTGTACCCCAGCAGCGTTCATTGCTCTTGATAGAGACAGGCACAAAGGAATTTCTGTATCTGTTCTTTTTAACTATGGGGGCACGAAGGCGGAGCCCGGAAGGAAGCAGCTCATATTGGAACCTCAGAGGGTGGGCATCATCTGATCGGATGGACACAGCTTTTTTCAGCACCTGATTGTTACAGATCTGGTCCAGGCTTCTGAACTGGGTTCCGGCTATTTTTGAAGCCACCTTCACTATTCTCCCCATCAGGGAGTTCTTGTCTTTTGTACAAAGATTACCATACCAGCAGATGATGGAAAAGCCTTACCTCATCTTGGAGGTAAGGCTTCAAATTTGTAGTTTTTACTATATTTGACTGTTTTCCATGTTTTGTCATGGGGGGGGGGGGGGGGGTCAACTAATGTCAACTGCATGAAATTGTTTCCTATGGCTCCCTATGCCAAAATGGTGGATACTCTGTAAAGGCAAATTTCAAATCAAGTTGCCTTACCTCAACGATGAATGCTTAAAGGGGGACTAACCCCCTAGATATGTATCAGAACAGTGATTTGAAAATACCTATGGAAAAAAACAAGAAATGACATATGCTCTTGTCTATACTAAACTCTTTGGCTGTGTTCAAGTCAAGATTTTTTTTCGGAAATCGACGCCATTACAGTTTGCCTACCGCCTCAAAAATAATTTTTTTGAGAGGGGCAATATCTTTATAAATATCAACAACTAGCCAATGCTGGTGGCATGTATGGAAAGAGTGTTGCTCAAAATTGTTGATAGTTATATCAATTTGGTAATTCAGTGGCGAACTAGAAATTTAATTATTTTTCTGCATGTATCTCTATGGCAGGTGTCAAAACTACGTTACGAGAGCAAAGTGACATGGGCTCGTTACAGCAGCACACCGCACAATAGGAGAAACCCCCCGCTCTGGGGTAACACAATGCGAGATTTCTCCACGTCATTCCCTCGTACAACTAGCGATAAACCGCGCAATGAAATCTGTTTTTAATTTGCGTTTTGGGGCTTTTCGTGATTCTTGTTAAAAGTTGTGCAAAAGTTTTCCTCTCAGCGCAGTTGCAGGCTGCGCCCTGGCTGGCGAAACAGCCTGGCTCCTGCATGCATGGGGCGTTCTGTAACCTCACGGAGCAACAAACAAACACAGACAGAAATAGCTGGTGTGCGATTTTTCTTTGTGCGATTGAGGGAATCCCGCATCTTTTTGCGAAGGTGCGACTGGACAGGACGCTTTTCACAGACGGGCACAGTAGCTAAGTAGCCTCACGGCAGGGTGAGCATAATTCAGCCTTAAGCTTCTGGCATACTCTTCGCACACGCGCTGGAGGCGGGGCTCCATGGAGGGCGCGCGCACTCTGCGCGGGCCAAAACAGAACATAGTGAGTGCTCCAGAAATGGCGGCGATCAGTGCCAGGCAGTCTGAATGAAATTGAATGTAACGTTCCCAATTCTATATATTAAATTCTAAAAAACGACCCTCAACATTTGGGAAGGCTAAGCCACACAACTAGTTCGTTATAATCGAACATCATGCTTTTAGGCGACTTTACGACGGTGAGGACTCAATCACAGCAGATATCCGCTGTTAGCCTACCACGGAGATCTCACAGGCACAGGCAGCAAAACCCAACGCGCTGATAGAAAAATCTCCATGGACGCGCCGCGCTGCGCTCAGGCCTCGCCCCCCGACACGGGTCCTGTTCCTAATATCCCATTCATTTGAGAGAAAAAAAAAGCAGTGTTCGACCTTTAGAGGGCGCTTATGCCAGTTATGCTGCTGAAAAATGATACAAATGGTCAAATGGCAACAGTTTGGTGTCAAATGTGGAAATTTTGACCAGAATTCTTCACACATCACCCCCAAAGTCATATATATTGGTTAAAAGCTGAAAAAAAGTGTTTTGGGGGTTAGTTACACATCAGGTAGTTCATGTTTGTCCGGCGAAATTCTGTTAGTCCAAAAAATACACTATTTGCTGTTTTGTTTGTTTGTTTGTTTGTTTTTTGCTTGCTTTGTTTTTTGCTTGCTTTGTCAAACTGGCATTTGAGGCTTTCAAATTCTTTTTATATTATTTTCTAAATTTTTTGGGGCATTTTTGCCCCTAATTGATAGGACAGCAAGCAGACCAGAAAGGTGGTAGAGAGAGAGAGAGGGGACGACATGCGACAAAGCACCACGGGCTGGACCCGAACCCAGGTCGACCGCGTGAAGGATCAAGCCCCGTAGCACACGCTCCACCAGATATGAATGAAATATGGGAACCTATAATGAGGGAGGAAGTTACCAATGAATAATAAATTCATTAATAAATACATAAATAAATAATAATAATTAAAAAAAAATGCACCCTTCTCAACTTATTCTGTCAAGTTTTGTTGCTTAATGGTAAAATGAGGATACTTATTTAATCAAGGGGTCAAGAGTTAATACCAAGCTATTACCTGTGGGGCTTTTACTGAAGTGTTACTGAATGTGTTGAAGATGTCAGCAGCATGTTTACAACCATTCTATTTATAGTCTTTAGCTCAGAGGTGTCAAACTCCTTTTAGTCCAGACGCCACATGACCCAATTTGGTCTCAAGTGGGCCAGACTAGACAAAGAAAATCAATGATTAATAACCTATAAATAACAACACAAGTCTTTTAGTGTAAAGATTAGGACTAGAACACGTTTTCACATGAGGTTATCTCAGCTACCATTATCATATCAAATCTACTGTCTAACTGTGCATTACAATTGATGGCGACTGAGCAACTCTCCTCTATATTCAAGGGTTTTGAAAATAGATGACCATTTATTTAGTAATGAATACAGAAAACATGAATAGGCTACTTGTAACTTGCTCCTGAAACCTGGTACCTCTTAGCCTTCACAAGTGCATCAATATTAGGTTTCAAATCCCAAGCTTGAAAAATTTGGAAGTTTGGAAATTCGACTTCTCAGTGCAATTTTCAAACTTTGCAAAGTCATCCTGTGGCCCAGATTGGACCCTTTGGCGGGCCGGTTCTGGTCCCCGGGCCGTATGTTATGTTTGACACCCCTGCAGTGTTTGATTATGTTCTACCGTCCGTATTGCTTCTATGTTTGTTTTGGCCTGTGTGCATCTCCGATATGTCCTTGAACCTTCTGAGTAACTGGATATAGCTTGGATCTCCTCTTCTGTTGAAGTGGGTTTAGGCTGCAAGGAATGGTTTGGAGGATGACTGATAACCTGACCTGGCAACCCTGCTGACAGGCTACGATGACACCCGAGACTGTGGATTGTACCACCTGGTAAATACACACACACACACACACACACACACACACACACACACACACACACACACACACACACTACGTGTATGTGTGTATATATATATATATATATATATATATATATATATATATATATATATATATATATATATATGAGATATATATATATATGTGTTTCTGACCAAGCTGAAAATGGGTTGATCAGTTTGGCATGATGAAATGTTTGTGTGCAAATGTTTGAACAGTTGATAAGTTTAATATCCTGTCCTTTTTCTGTACTGCTCTCTTAGCTTTTTATAAACTACTGTAAGCAAAGACGCATCCAACTAATCTACCTGCCAAAGTCCATGTGACTCTGACCTGCGGGTCATGTGACCATGTTTAAAGACTCGCTGCCAAGTTAGAAAAGAAGTTGGCGGCTGAGTTACTGAACTGACGTGGTGCTCGCCTAAAAATAGTCCCTACAAATAGTTTTGTGTACGGTGTCTCAGTGGAAAAAATAAAAATGAATAGTTCCTTGAAATGGTTGTGTGTTGTGGCGCCAACCGGAATCACATTAATCTTTGTCTTCCTTAAAAGCCTTGGTATGACAGCCAACAGATTTAAACCCAAACGGTACACACAGATATCTGATAATCCACTCTGAAAATCTGGCATCAAATCAAGCAACATTTTGGCTGGAACACGCTCGCCCTGACGCCTTAACACCCATTTGTAGTAATGAGCTCTTCAACCTGCTCAGACGGATGCCAGGTTCTCTCTTTTTACGACAGATGAGCACACTTGGTGGTGAGGCAGCAGTACACTGAACTCCAAGTACACTCCAGTGAAGGCACCTCTCCAGCTTCACTCAGCGGTGTATGACCTTCAACCTACAGCAGGCTGACCTCTTCAGGTACTTTCACAACCAGCATTCCCTCAAGTGAAACAGTAGCCTGGTTGAAACCATCCTGATCATGTGACCTCACGTCCAGTTTGGCAGAGCCAAAGCCCATCCCCTTCCTGCAACCAAACTGCAACTTTCTTGACTTGCAAAGTTATATTTTATGTTGACAAAATTCACATGTGTACTTCATGGCACAATTCAAATGGGATAAAACAAAAAGTAGTACCTCTCTCACCGTTCACCACATTTTTTTTGTTGTTTTTTTGCGGGTGGCCTGGTTTGTAGCTGAAGCAGGAATTAGGCGGTGACTTTGGCTCTCTATCAATCTGGACTTCCAGCGGTCCACAGAGAGTTCAGTGGGAGGGAGCTTCCATACACCTCCGGCTTTGCTGAAGATTAAAACAGAACAGCCGCACATCATCATGTCTGATGGTCTGATGCGCTGGAGCAAATAAAATCTTGTTCACGTCAACTGACACAATCGAGAGCCAAAGTGACCGCCTACTTCCTGTTTCAGCACTGTATCAGAGATGTTCATCCGCCATTTATTTTCCCATACACATTTTGTAAAATGCATAAATAGTTTTACTGGTTCAAACCAAACGGTACAGATATATTTAGAAACAGAAGCGATCGCATAACATTTAACTGGGACCAAAACGTTAAAAGAAAAATGCGATAGAAAATATTTTTTCTATGTTTTTTTTTTTGTTTTGGTCCGAGTGAAATGTTGTATGGTCTCTCCCGATTATAGCGTTAGCTGAACCGTTTGGTTTGACGAAGTAAAACCATTTTATACGCATTTTACGAAATGTCCATGGGAAAATAAATGGCGGATGGAAATCTCTGGTACAGTGCCGAAGCAGGAAGTGACGTTCCACTTTGCCTCTCTCTTCAAAATAGTTCACTGCAGTAAATCTCGACTCACCCAGATACACCCCGATCTGACTGACACTTGTGACAGCTGTTCCCATGCAGGCTCCTCGTAATCTCACTCATGTTTTGGTCATGTCCGGGGAAGGGGGGTGTGGGGGAAGGGGGGTGTGGGGGAAGGGGGGTGTGGGGGTGGCTGCAAGTCTTATTTCAGACTCCTCCCAGACATATTAGAAGTAAAGCATCCACACAGATGACGGTATGTGTGCATCTGTTCCAGGAGACTCCTTTGGATCAGTTTTCCTTCGCACTTGTCGCATGAATCCTCCGCTGTGTAACAGCCTTTCCGCTTAGAAAATACTTGGTTAAAATAGTTCTGCTCGGCAAGGCCAACTCTAGATGTCAAGAGTCATCCAGTGAAGTCAGTTTGGTCTGAGGACTTCTGAACGGGGTTACCACAGGTCATTGAAATCCTTGGATGTTTGTGAATTTGAGAAGAAGAAAAAACCAAGGCCTTGTAGGTTTTTGGAAATATAAAGTATGGCTCATTCAAAGTCCGGATGTATTATATTTTGCACAAGAATATAAATTGATGTTCTTTTGCTTTGGTTTTTGTCTTTGTGGCCTCACCTCGACCCGTGATCTCGTAACCTCACGTTCAGAGCAGTGGAAAATTGGAAATCCAGCGATTTTTGCTAATGGGGGTAACTTTCCCATACGTTTACCTCATTATTTGAAACTTTGGCCACGTTTAATATGAATATCCGACATTGTTACAGTAATTTACATGACACAAAGTAAAATTGGTCCCCTTTAAGAATGTCCCATTGGTGAATCCGGCCCCAGGTTAGTTTGGTGAATGAGAACATATTGAACGTACTGTATATTAAATGATGTTCTGTGAAACATGAATTGATGAATTGAAGTGAACACGTGGGTGTGTCTGTGCTCCTGCTAGCTAAACATAGCCTCCTGCTCTCCCTCCTCTCCTCTATCTGTCCGTGTCAAACCAGGTCCAGCCACCGGGCCGATTAGTGATAATTTTGTTGGCTATTTTTTTTAATTTAGTCTTAGTCTTAGTCCTGTGTCAAATGTCCTTGTTCATTTTTATCATATTTAGTCAACCTCATCCTGTTTTTGTTTAGTCAAGTTTTAGTCGACTAAAAGTCGGAGTATTTTAGTCAAAGAAAAGCGTAACTATTGTTTCTTTAGAATTTCCAAACTCTTTGGAAAGATCTATTAATATGTTATTAAGTGGTATTAAGGTCTGAACGTCCAATACAGACACAGATTGAAATGTTTAACCTCTCCTTCTCTTCTGATTGGTCCTCTTCCCAATTCGTCCCTCCCTAACATTTTAGTTGAGTTTATATTTGTTGATGAAAATGTCAATAGATTTTTCCTTGTAGTTTTTGTCTTCACAACTTTGTTTGTATTTAGTTAACGTCTCACCAGTGAAAATAGGTAGTCGACGAACATTTTTCATCATAGCCAAGCATCTGTTCACATCGTACATAGGAGAAGTTAGCCTTGAAAGACATTCCAGCTAATATTGAGCTAGATTTCAAAAGCTAACAAGCTACAGCAATGGTTTGCATCATATCCCAGTAGAGGAACACAATTATTTTCCTTGGCACAACTTCTCAATTGAAGAATCTTATGAAATGACAATTAAAGTTTCTTCATCTTTTGTTCATTTTTAATCATTGTCAACAAATGGGTGTGGCTGTCACACTCTAACGCCCTTTTCAAACATAGTTCCCAATAAATTACTGGGATAACCTTTCAGGCACCACTAGTGATTTTCACACATGCGCTACATTCAGCGACATTTCCGTCACGAGGACTGGGGTTTGATTCCCTGTCAAGCCACATACATTTTTAACAAGCATTTTTCTTATTTGAATTACTTTCCAAAGATTGACAATTTGGTTAGCGTTTGGTCGTGGTTAAATAAGAAAACCCTAACTCTAACGTTAACCAAGTTGTTCTTGCCTAACCATAACCATAACAACCAACATCATTAAAACAAAATGAAACATGTTTGAAGGGTTGTATGGTGATTCCTCTGTTCCACACCAGCTTTCTGGCAGAAAGCCTTCATGGATAACTTCTCCATGTGCCAGCGGGTCACCTTTCACAGGCGAGCAGGCCGAGGCGAGTGGAGCGGAGTGGAGCGAACTGTGTGCGAAAACGCTGACGGGGGAAACATCCCTTCACAGGCCGGGGACTTTTTTAAGCTCCAGTCCGTCTGTCTCTTCACTTCCTGGAAATACAGACTGTTGTTAAGGAGTCAGCTGCTCCACTCTCAAGTCAGTCTCAAGTCTAAATGTAGATTCCCAAGTCACGTCCAAGTCATTAATGTCAAGTCTGAAGTCGACACGTAGCCTAAAGATTTGACATCTCACTCCTCATATTGAAGACTGGAGTACTAACTATATAGTCCAGGCATTTTACGCAAATATGTGGGTCAACCTCACACTAATTGCAACAAAACCAAACTCAACTGATTTTGTATCCTCAATATGTCCTCAATGAAGGAAAAAAAGTGTTAAGGAAATGTATGAAGGGAAAGTTTTGAAAATGACCTAAATATGATGGAAGCCTATGGAAGCCTTTTTTTTTTTTTTTTTTTTTAATGTGCCATAAATCTCATCACTTATATCCTGTATGTGTTTTTTGCTTCAAGGAGAGGGGAAAAAAAAAAAAAAATGTTAAAAAATAAATAAAAAAACGTTTTTGGTAGCATCATATAGGTAATTTTCAAAAATTTCCCTTCATACATTTCCTTAACACTTTTTTTCCATCATTGAGGACATATTGAGGATACAAAATCAGTTGAGTTTGGTTTTGTTGCAATTAGTGTGAGGTCAAGTGACATTTTTACTGGACTATTAGTACTTCTCAGACATCTCATACCAAAAGTAGACTGGAGTGTTAACTTGAGTATTTCTCAGACGTCTCACTCCTCAAAAGTCTGGTGATTTTCCCTAGAGACATTTTCACCACGTGTTTTTCTGTGTGTGGTGACTTACTTTCTTGAACCTAAATGTCCATCAGAGGCCCCGCACCCACTGGAGCTCAGCTGCTCCACTCTCGACTGTTCCTGTATACAACTGACTCATCAAAGTAGGCTGTCATTGGTCATATGGTTATAACTGACAACTCTTAATTGGCCGATGTCCAAAAATTATTTAACAGCTAATATTGACCCAGAAGATCATGGAAAAAACAATAAAGAAAATCGACAAAGTGGAAAAATAACAAGCACAAATTCACAATAGCTGCGACCGGATATGCAAATTTCTGAAATGCAGGATTGCATGGGGTGCCCACCCTACTCTGCCAGTGCTCTGCCCCTGCCATCCGCCATTTTTGATTCCCACCCCCCCAAACCCAATAATGACAGAGTTTTAATAATGAAGTTAGTTTTATTGCTGTTGGTTGAGTCAGTAGTGAGTGAAGGTGACCACAGTGATCACAGCATGGCTCAGGAGTCAGAGGTCACAGGTGATGATGTCATCAGGGCGTGAAGCTAGCCACACAGGTTCAGGATAGAAACGACTGGAGTGGACGGACAGTCTCACCACTGATTGGCTGGTGGCTGCTGATAAGTTCAAGCCGTGAATGACATTAATATCATTAATACATTAATTAAGCTAGTTATCTCCTAATTGATTATCTAATCTACTGTTAACAATGGAAGACTGATGTCACATTGAGACAGCGATACAAGAATGACACTGAATGGTTAACATGAGGTACAGTGTGGGGTAGCTCGGGCTGGAAACACTGAGCTGAGTCCTGGTCTGGTTTGACGAAAAAGACGTAAAAATAACACACTTCTTAAATCATCAGGAATGAGGATTTAAGTTTCTGCACCAAATAGACTGAAAAAAAAAATCTAGTTTTCTGAAGCAGATCTCAACGTACTCAAACTGAAAGCCAGACAGAACTTTTCCAGCATACAAACGGTTATTTCTGGTTGGCTCTGGTTGTAAAGCCAGAGATATCTGCTATGGAGGAACAATAGAGATATAACACAGAGAGCAGATCTTCAGTAAAGTGTTGGCATGTCTTCTCTGGTCTCAGGTCAGATCTGCAGTGTCTCCAGCCCTCGCTCAGAGTTTCCACAGCAGAACATCTGCGTTTAACCTCTGAGCTCTGACAGTTCCTCTGTGAGGAACATAGAATGGAAAGCTCTTCTGGTTCAGCATGGTGCATGTTGTGTGTGCTCTTCTGGTGCAGCAGTCAGGAGGGGAAAACAATCTATTTCAGTAGAGATGGTTTTGGGAAACCAGACGTTCTCTACCGGTGAAACCTGCCGAGAGTGGAGATGCTCGACAGTATCCTTTACCAAAACCCTGGGTGGACAGACCAGACACAGACAGACAGACCAGACCAGACAGACAGACCAGACCAGACAGACAGACCAGACCAGACAGACAGACGGACAGACAGACCAGACAGGCAGGTAGACAGATAGACAGGCAGACAGACAGACAGGCTGGTAGACAGATAGGTGGCATTTTTTTTAAAGTGTATATGAATGAATTTGGCTGTCAAAAAGATCAGAATGTAAACCGTCAAGCAGAGTGCTGATTCATATGGAAAATATAACAAAAATTATCTGGGATGTTTTCATGTTAGCTTGGCTGACAAGTTTCTCTGAATTGGCATTGAAGCATCTAATTTGACATTGAATCAGAATCAGAATAACTTTATTGATCCGCGAGGGGAAATTGAATCATGATGCAGCTGCTTACACTAATGGGAAAAATATAGACATTGAAACATAACCTGTGTATTATAATTAGCATTGACACATCAAAT
Source organism: Poromitra crassiceps (assembly GCF_964638095.1). Lineage (NCBI taxonomy): Eukaryota > Metazoa > Chordata > Actinopteri > Beryciformes > Melamphaidae > Poromitra > Poromitra crassiceps. The sequence continues at coordinate 28,271,142 of NC_139637.1, forward strand.
TAGCGTTGACATGTTTAATTAGAATTGAAAAATCTAATTAGAATGTACATGTTTAAATAGCATTGACACAACTAATTTGCATTGAAAAATCTACTTTACTTTAAAACTCATTGCTATAGAAATATGGAATTAGCAGTGAAACATCTAATTAGGTCTGAAACAAAGTACTGTAACTTGTTTTAACGTTAATTCGGTTGATTTACAGTTGTATTTGGTCTCAATAGAGTAAAGGAAGTCTCAAACTGGTGTCGGGCTTTCGTCATTTAGATTAGGCAGTAAATCAAATGGACAGTTTGACACTATAAAAAAGGTATTTAGACAATTTATTTTTCTATTTTTACATACAGCCATTTTCTCAGCTCATTATTCATTATTCTGCAATATGTAGATACCCTAGTCAACCAAGGATGTCAGTTTACCTATTTCTCGTTTGGGAATGAAACTTGTCAGCAGTTTGGGTGATAAAGTAACAACATCTACAGTAGATTCGGTGTTGGTTTTAAAAGCACCTCCTTCCTCCTGGTCGCACCGCTTTAATCTGCGTTTGGTTTCATTCAATCGGGGAAGCCAAATGGTGCGGCGCGCGGCCGCCATGTTGCTTCTCTGCCTGTCTGGCCGCTCCACACAAACACCACATTTGCATAGCTGACTCCAACATTTGCAATGATACATCTTTACACACCATCACCTTAATAATGTGTCATTCATTTGATCGTTCACCGTTGAAATAAACGCCATCATTCAAACCTTTTGAAAATACCTTAATTAGCATCAGAATCGTTACAACACAGTAGAATCATCTGTACAGTCAGTAGAAAATCTGCTAAGTTTGACAGTTTGACAGCACAGTGTAAAGTTGACAGTACCGTAAAGTGATGCTGCAGTTGACAGGTTTGGAGGAGAGATACTGTCACAGAGCGGAGACGAAATGACACCAACAACATCCAATTTTGGTAATGTACATTTCATTTAAGTTCATTCTACTTTTTTCTTAAATAACAGGTTTTAATTATTCACCTTTTGACCCACCCAGGCTACAGTCTATGACGGGAGAATACATATATATATATATATATATATATATATATATATATATATATATATATATATATATATATATATAAAATCGTAAAATAATAACACATCAGTTTAAAAAGGGAGATTATTCTAAATTTAAAATGTCAGTTTGATAATACATTTTCTTTACAATACTGCCTCAGGTTAGTTGTGTCAGTAAAATACAGTCATGTGTCATGCAGACACCTCAGTGGCACTTAAGTCACATTACTGTTATCTCTCTAAAGTTATCTTTGAATAGTTAAAATAATGAACTGCATCATCTCTGGATCCGCTCAGTGAGTTGGACAGCAGGTTTCAAACTGGATTAGCAGACAAAACCTAAACCGGATCTGGTCTCTTCTGATCTGCTGCTTCACTTCGGTGTAAAACAACAGAGATCTGGAGAAAGCCTCATTATAACAGGTGGGCTAACGAGAGCTCGCTGAGCTTTGATTGGATAACAGGTGTGCTAATGAGACCTCGCTGAGCTCTGATTGGCTCTGAGTTTGGAACAGGAAATGGCTTCTGGTTTGTTTTTCTACTGGTAGAACAAGTGTCCATCGTTAGATTACCTACAGCTAAGTTAGGTAGTTTGGTGAGTAAATTTGAGCTAATGCTGCATTCGTTTAAGGTCGGAGGTGGAAAGTGGTAAGTGGGAAATGCGTCATCTCCAACGTACGTGCGTGAGCTTCAAGTCGCATAACGTCACATAACATAGCATCAGCTATTAGACAGCTAACCGCTGATAACAACATTAATGATTAATTGTATGGGTTTAACCAACTACTATTGCTGCTTGTTCTGAAAGCATACTATGCTATAATAAGAATGTGAAGTGTCTGTGTGTGAGCAGAATTGTGTTCGTCCACAGCTCTGCCATTTTGTGTGTGATCGGGCTGAATCTTTCAGGAAGTGTTAAGAGCACCCCTTGCGGGTGACCAGCTTTTTTTTAATTAGGTAATTAGGGCTGATTAATTACCTATTGATTGCCCTAATTACCTAATGATGTGACGTCACTTGAGCAATGATGACATCATCTGGTGACATCATCACTGATGCAAAAATGTGTTTTTAAATTCATACGATCTTATTTTTTTTTCAACAGGATGTGGGTACGTAATGCAATGTAACGAGCTGGGAGCAACTAGGGGTTGAGAAATCATACCCAAGTTTGCGAGTAGGAACTCCGAGTTGATGCCCCATTTTATTTTATTTTTCCTAATGGGAACTTGCGACCTTCAAGTTATAATCGAATGCAGCATAATATACAAACTCTGTCAATTAAAGTCAAATAAAAATGGATGACAGTTTTGAATGAAGACTAAACCGTTTTTGAGCAGTTTTAGTTAGTTTGAGTCATTAAGATTTGCAGGTTTTACTGCTGTTTTTAATGCTTGCTCATCACTGGTCTTCTCTAATATTCTCCAGCGGTGTGCGTTGGCAAACGTTTTTTTTCTAGCTAGCTAACTTCCTTGCTGTGCCAGGTTCCGCACAGCAACTCACTTTAGCACCGTCTCTTTAGCTCCGTCCATAGCGCCATCTTTTGCTCTTTAGCTATAGCTCTGCACATAGCTCTGTCTTTATGCTGCACAACTCAGAAAATGATTGAAACGTTGTCCAACTAGGAATTACAGGTTGGAAATTCGTGTATCATTTCACAGCTCCGAAATTCCAACCTTTAATTCCGAGCTGGACAACCATTCATTTGGAAGTCCGAATCTTAGAGCTGAAACTTCCTAGTTCTGAGTTTATTTGAACATGGAATTAGCACAGTCTTTAGCTAGGGCCTATTACCCCATTACTTTGGCCTGCATACTGTTTCCAGTTTTGCATTGCAGGTTGCTGGCTGTTGAGCTGGGCTGATTGGTCTGAGTGGAGATGGGCAGCACCTGGCCAGTGCTGCCAGGCTTCTACTTAGGGCCAGAGCCGTGTAAGAAGAGTTGCGACATCTCCATTCACATCAATGGACCAGTTTTTTTACTCTCAAGAGTTTCAGGAAGTAAGGTCCTGGATTAAGCAGCACTGTCGAGTTGCAGAAAAATGGACAGTTTGTGTTGTCCTTTGATTTTTTTTTTTTCTTCAATCAAATTGTACATTATCAGCTTTATTTTAGCATGCAAAAGTAGCACGAGACCCATTCCTGGCTGTTCATTGGCTAATGAGTCTCGCATTTTGGTCCTCCGGTGACGCCACTCTCTTTCTAGAGGACACTACTTAGGGCTACCTGCCCTGGCAGTCAGCAGTGAAGTGAGTGAAGTGGGGTTTATTTTTGGAACGTTTGACTGTCTCTGCTCCAAACTATTTGTTTTGGTAGTATTTGTATTCTTCCTGCATACTTTAGAATGTGTATTAGTACTGCATGTTCTTTAGATGGCAGTCTGCGTATTTCTACTGCATACTGGTCAGTTTGAGCTTTGAGCGAAAATGGCTGAGCCAGAGGAGGCAGTTACTCAGCCTACACAGCAGATAATGCACATTTAAGAAAATATGATGTGGTCTGCGCCGGGCGGTCGGAGGGAAACCCATGTTCAAACACACAGAGAGAAGCTACGAGCTAAAGAAGCTAAAGCTAGAACTCCCCATGTTCAAACACACAGAGAGAAGCTACGAGCTAAAGAAGCTAAAGCTAGAACTCGTCAAACACTTTGAGCACTTTGATCATTTGAAATCAAAAACAGTAGAAGATTCCCTTTGTTGTGTCAGAGCGTGACATCACTGCATCGCAGCGAACCGCCACACAAGCTCCGCCCCTCGCTGGTTGTTCACGTTAGCCAGACGCACGCCGCCGAAAGACTCGTCGCACCGGTGGAGCGCTTTATAATGTAACACACTCATTAGAGTATGGAAGCCCATTGAGGACAGACATTCAAACATTTGATCTAAAATGTTATTTCATTTATTTTTTCATTTTCATATTTGTCATTATCTTGTCCCAATTTTAATGGGGAGAATTACAGACAGTCTCTAGAGCAGAGGTTCTCAAATGTTTTTCAGCCAAGGACCCCTTACAAGATAGAAAATATACCGGAGACCCCCTCATTCTGATTTGTGATTTTGGGCTAAGCTTAATTGTTTCCATGGTAACGTGCTTGACTTTTAAATTGATAGGTTTGTTAGATTAGAATGTAATCCATGAATTATTTTTTTATTTTAAAGCATAAAATATTTTCGTTGAACTAATATGAAGCTTTTATTTTTATTTTCGTGAAAACTTCTCGCGGACCCCCTTGCAAAGTGCCACGGACCCCTATGGGTCCCCGGACCCCCATTTGAGAACCAATGCTCTAGAGCATGTGAAGAGAGAGACTGGCTTGAGAGACTATACGTTATCACTGGAAAATGGTGTAAATAAACTGCATGAATAATGTCCTCAATGGGCTTCTGTATTCAAGATCTGTTGCCATGAAAATGTGACGGTTTTCAATCCAAACACATTTTCATTTGATTGAGAATTTAGTGTTGAAAATCCTCTCTGGTGCTGCAGAGCCATCCAACCTGCAATGCGGACCGGACCATGGGAATCACTACCGGCTGCATTCAGATACAGGATCAGGCGATGGGGCCAAAACGACAGTCCGTCCATTCAGTTGAATGGGGCCAATGCGTTAAGGCTGCAGGGGGATGCCTGGATGGTTGCTGCGGTCACGAAAACACAAATGACAGTGACGCTCCCACACAGCCTCCGCTAAACGGCGCGTCGCCTGATCCTGTGTGAACGCAGCCTCAGACTGCGGGTCGGTCCAGCTCGACCACGCAGACGGCGTTTCCCACAATCCTCTGGGAGGTTTGCTTACGGCGAGGAAGACGGTTAGGTTTCAGGTTCCAGTCTGAGTGCTGGAGGAGTGAGGCGGCCTGAGGCCAGAGGCAGAGCAGTTGTCAGCGAGTTGCTCGTGTTGCCGGCTAAACGTGAACAATCAGTCAGAAATCATCATCATCATCATAACATACTGCATCAAATATATAACACACAAAGATATTCAATATATATTTTTCATACTGTATGTATAAGCAAAATAAACGCCTTCACAAAATAAATCTCTGATTCATTTTACAATATGTAAAACAAAACAAAAATTGTTATTTCTAACACGATTTCTTTTCTTTTTTTATACAGTGCTAGCGATATTATTTTACAACAATGTGCAAATGTAGTTTGTTTTAGTATATCTTACATTCTAATTGTTATGTTTTCCCGCTGACAGGTCGGTGGTTGTTAGTGGTTGCTAGGAGACAGAGTTCTGGACATGCCCCCCCCAGACTGCTGAGGATGGGGAGTGGGCGGAGCCGCGGGGTTTGGCTAGTTAATACGGCTCGTTAAGAGTAAGACAACAACATAAGGCAAATTTTGGCTTCTAGCTGTGGCCTCCAAATCTACAGCCGCCATCTTAGGCATCTGGTTTCTAAGGCGGCCATTTAGGCAGTGTCCAACCTTCTTTCTGTTAACAGTTTAAGGAGTCTTAGTGTCTAAATGGTTTAAATTTAGTGTCTAAATTTAGTGTCTAAATTCTAGGACTTGTAATTTCTAGTCAAATTTAAAGCAGCAATCTGAGAGATACATTTTTTGGATTTTGGTGAAATCTTTGGTGATAAGCGGTGATTGCTGCCGATGGTTTATTTACGCTGTTCATGGCCCAGTTCTTCTGTTGATTCCAAACAAACCAGAAAGGGGTTTATTTTGATCATTATTTTAAAGGTGTTGAATATCGGATTAAACAAATAGACTATCATCAGCTTTTCTAAATATCAGAATCAAAAATCAATCTGTCCATAACGACACCAACATCAGAGTGTTGTGGCGGCCATGTTGGGCCACAGTGCGTGAGCCTGGGCTAGCTGACTGCTTCATGTTGGCAGCCTGGAGCCCTGGTCTGAGGTCAGGGGAGCGTTTGGCACTGACGCGGCCCCGCTGTGGGACTCGAGCCTGGGTTTGTTTAGAAACAGATCGGAGGTCAGCCGGCGAACACGAACCGCACACTGCTCAGGTGGCCGGACAGAGAGAGGCTGGTCTGGGGTCAGCAGTGACCTACGGGTGTAACATTGATTCAATGTTCAACGATCCATTATGAACACAAAGTGAAAGCATCCATACAGCCGGCAGGACTCTGGGCTCTCATTTATCAAACGGTGCATCGAATCTCTACTAAGGATTAACTCATAAACGACTAACCTATCCAGTGACTGCGTGCACACCTGTGTGCCATTTCCCTGTTCAATTGATAATCAGGCTCATTTATATGCGTCATGTGGTTAATTGGCATTGACCATTTATGGTTGGATTGGGGCGGATCCACATGTGGAATGTCCCAGTTGGACTGTGATTGATAATGGGGTAATTGCTTGCAGCAGGTGTTGACACTTTCCTCCAAAAATCAGAATTGACTTAATTGACTTAAATGATTGGCCTAAGTTGTCTTGTTTACTTTATAACCATTGTGTAATTATTATTTTTCCATCACTACTTGTAGTGCTTAGTACTTATGGATGGAATACCTTTGCAAGACGACACTAGATTGTGAAGCACAGATTGGATCATGTAGACAGTCACTGGACAAGTTAGTCTTAGTTTTAGTAGGGATTGTAGAAACGTATAAATGAGACCCCAGGAGCAGAACTGACATCTTGTTCATGATCGCTGACTCGGGTTCCACAATCAAAACGTCACTTATAAAGTGCTTACATCAGACTTTACAGACTGGACCACGAGGGGAGGGCAGTCTCATACTTAGTTAGGTTAGTGCAATACTGAGTGTAATCCAGAACCAGAGTTGGGTTAGTCCAGGACTCGGTTTAGTCCAGACTCGGACCAGAGTGATCTCAGTCCGGCGTCCAGGCAGCGTGGTGTGTTCAGGAACCGCTGGTTATTCCAGGGCTCAGGCAGTCTGTCTATCTGTCCAGAACTCTGTCTTTAAATGGCCATTACACACAGCCAGGACAATTTACACTTTACACGCAAATTGACAGAAATCAGTCGATAGTGTGTGAGCTCATCTGCTGCACGATTACAAAATGAAAAAACAATTTGAACCCATGCAACCTGTTTCTCAGTGTGAAGGTTGCTCTGTCGATGTAGTTCTATGTTGTTATTTTATTCATAATCGTGCTATGATGCCATGTCCTGCTGCGTGTGTAATGGCCGGCTGTCAGGCGAAGAACACTGAGGGACACTAACAGCTGAGGAGACACAGGACAGTGTGTGTGTGTGTGTGTGTGTGTGTGTATGTGTGTGTGTGTGTGTGTGTGTGTGTGTGTGTGTGTTAGTGTTAGAGCTGCAACGATTCATTGATTATTTGATCGTCAGAAACTTAATCGCAAACAATTTTTTATAATTGTTTAGACAATTTTAATGAAAAATTAATAAATAAAATGATCTGGTTCCAGCTTCTTGAATGTGCATATTTTCTGGTTTCTTTAGTCTTCTATGACAGTAAACTGATCATCTTTGGGTTGTTGGTCAGGACAAAAGAAGACATTTGAGAATGTCATCTTGGGCTTTGGGGAAAAGTGATCGACATTCACCATTTTGTCACTAATCCAGTAGTTGAGAAAATAATCGACAGATTGAACTATATGAAAACAATCGTTATAGTTGCAGCCCTAATGTGTGTTTTGTCTGTCTGTGTCTACCCAGGACCCCAACACACACCCCCCCCCCCCCCCCCACCCACCCAGCCACCCCCGACAAGATAGCATGGTTACCCCACATGCAAGATGGAAGACACAAACCCTCCAGCTGGGCAGAAGACATTCAGTGGATTCAGATCAGCAGCTTTTAGATTCTATTTAGAGTAGAATCTCTTCTTCAGCCCCTCCAGGATTTGTAATTTTGCGATAGATTTTGTTACATAGAATTAATGAATGTCTTTTTTTTATAAAGTGCCAGGAACAATATTAGCCAATATTCACATTCATCTTTAGAGGATAACCGGTGTAGTGGAAGCCCTTTGCCAGCTATACACACTGGCTTACTTCACTCTGTAAACTGAAGCATTAGTGGTTTAGTGTTTCTGAAGGGTACTGGAGGAGCTGCCTCATCTGTCTCCTTCCCTTTTCCATCCTTTAACAGTTCAAAGTCTTCTGGCGACTCGGAGCGTTTGGCGTCGATCAATCGATCCGGCAGAAGCAGCCAAATCCATTTCACAGGTCAGGTGTGGCGTTGAGGTGTGGGCCATCTTGTCGCGTACGGGGCGGGGCTTACATGACGCTCTCGAAGATGATGACCTTGTTGTCGTCATTGCCGGGCGACAGCGAGGCCAGGGACTTGATGTTGGTGTCAGGGGCCATGTACTCCAGGTGGTGCGCCCCCCACACAGGCCGGGTCAGGTGGGCCCACCGCTGTGCAACACAAAACACTGTTAGCTAGCACTGACCTGGAGAACTATGTAACACGTTAGCTAGCACCGACCTGGAGAACTATGTAACATTGTTAGCTAGCACCGACCTGGAGAACTATGTAACACTGTTAGCTAGCACCGACCTGGAGAACTATGTAACACGTTAGCTAGCACCAACCTGGAGAACTATGTAACACTGTTAGCTAGCACCAACCTGGAGAACTATGTAACACTGTTAGCTAGCACCGACCTGGAGAACTATGTAACACTGTTAGCTAGCACCGACCTGGAGAACTATGTAACACTGTTAGCTAGCACCAACCTGGAGAACTATGTAACACGTTAGCTAGCACCAACCTGGAGAACTATGTAACACTGTTAGCTAGCACTGACCTGGAGAACTATGTAACACTGTTAGCTAGCACTGACCTGGAGAACTATGTAACACTGTTAGCTAGCACCGACCTGGAGAACTATGTAACACTGTTAGCTAGCACCAACCTGGATAACTATGTAACACTGTTAGCTAGCACCAACCTGGAGAACTATGTAACACTGTTAGCTAGCACCGACCTGGAGAACTATGTAACACTGTTAGCTAGCACCGACCTGGAGAACTATGTAACACTGTTAGCTAGCACAAACCTGGAGAACTATGTAACACGTTAGCTAGCACCAACCTGGAGAACTATGTAACACTGTTAGCTAGCACTGACCTGGAGAACTATGTAACACTGTTAGCTAGCACTGACCTGGAGAACTATGTAACACTGTTAGCTAGCACCGACCTGGAGAACTATGTAACACTGTTAGCTAGCACCAACCTGGATAACTATGTAACACTGTTAGCTAGCACCAACCTGGAGAACTATGTAACACTGTTAGCTAGCACCGGTTACATGCTGCCACTCCGACGTGCTGCCACTCCGACGTTCTGCCACTCCGAAATATCGGCACTCAGAAAGGGGGTCTATATTCCCCGTTTTTCACTAACCTCTCCCAGCCCCCACGCCAAACCTAACCTCCCCCCATGCCTAAACCTAACCTCCCCCAGACCCTAACCCAAAACCTAACCTCTCCCACCCCCACGCCTAAACCTAAGGTCGGCATTGCGGCTTCTAAGGTGAACGACCGCCAGTCCGAATAATGGAAGTTAACGTTCGGAGTGGCAGGGCTTCGGAAAGGCAGACAGTTGCCGCTAGCACCGACCTGGAGAACTATGTAACACTGTTAGCTAGCACCAACCTGGATAATTATGTACCACTGTTAGCTAGCACTGACCTGGAGAACTGCCCAGAGCACTGGCAAACATACACAGCTAGCATCCAGCCAATATGATCTCACATATTTTCGCTTACCAGACCCCTTATCTCCATATTAGACCATTCGGTCCCATGAAAGCTCATTGGTCCAAAAAAATATGCTCACCCTTCAGTTAGAAAGATTCATGGCCTGCAATCAGTTGGCGCTGCCTCCTAATTTTTTCCATCGGTTGATTGGGAGCATCTGCGTATGCCGATGATGTCATTCTCCATAATAATTAGCCTTGGGTTTGTTTGAAATGATGGAAGAGTGTGTATTTTTGGAGTAATAGGCCTTCGGACCAATGGGCTTTTCATTTTCAGGATAGCGAGATGTCGGACTAATGGGGTGTCTGAACAATTGCATTGCAGCAGAGAGACGTGATTTTCACAAGATACGTGTCACAGCAGATTGAGGAAATGCCAATTTAATGAGGGCTGAGATATCGCGTTAACGAGCTTGAAAATGGCATTCGTGAGGTCACAGTGACCTTGAGCTTTGACGACCAAAATGTAATGAGTTCATCCTTGAAAGTGGACGTTTGAGCCAAATGTGACAAAATTCCATCAAGGCGTTCCTGAGATATCGCATTAACGAGCTAGAAACTGGCGTTCATGAGGTCCCAGTGACCTTGAACTTTGGCCTTTGACCACCAAAATCTAATCAGTTCTTCCTTGAGTCCAAGTGGATGTTTGAGGCAAATTTGAAGAAATTCCATCAAGGCGTTCCTCAGATATCGCGTTAACGAACATCGGACGGACGGACAGACATACGTACGGACAGACGGACGGACGGACGGACGGACAACCCGAAACCATAATGCCTCCGGCCCGGCTATCGCCAGCGGAGCCATAACAACAATCATAGCAACCTGCTTGGATCTAATAACTTACTAGTTAACAAAAAAAAAAGGTTTCTCTATCATTATTGTTGTTGCACCCGCTCTCACCAGCTAGCGAGCAAGCTAGCTAACGCCGGTACGGTACATCCTCTGCTTACAAGGTCTGTATAAAACGGGTAGTAAAACATCACGGGACACAATTACCCCCGATTCATTTGCTCAAAAATGGCATCACCCCCTATTTTTTGCGATCGATTTGTAAGTTGAGGGGGCATCCTCCACGCTAATTTGAGTAATTTCACCATTTTCATCCTCCGTGTCTGTAACGTCCCTCGTCTGTTCAAACAAAGCAATGAAAAGGAGAGCGAGCATGCAATCAGATGCACCATGTTCAGCTTCTTTTTCTCGCGATATGAGATTTCATCTCAACGATACATATTGTCACGTTTTGATATTGCGATATATTGTGGGACGATATATTGTGACATCCCTAGTTTGCAGTGACATTAAACGATGCTTGCGTGTGGACAGGAGGCCAGAACGCATCAAAAGAGCTCTGTTTTAAAAAATTCCTGGGAGACGTGGACACAAAGACAAATGCGAAACCCATCACACATGCAGCACGGCTGCAGCACGGCGTGAGCACTGACCTGTTTGAACCATCACACAAGCAGCACGGCTGCAGCACGGCGTGAGCACTGACCTGTTTGACACATGCAGCACGGCTGCAGCACGGCGTGAGCACTGACCTGTTTGAACGTCCCCTTGGCTCTGAAGAGTTTATACAGCACGCTGACGGGGATGCAGAGCATGGAGGACAGAGCCATACACCAGCCAATCACCTCGCCCCACCACGGGTACACATACACGTTGTTGTAGGTCAACGGCTTGTAGTTGACCAGGTGGAACAGGAAGATGAACTGTAGAGGAGAGAGAGGAACAGGAAGTTACACTGGATTCTGATGATACCTCATCTGGCGGCCATGTTGGAGGTCTTCAGCTTGACGATGCCGTCACTAGTTGATCTGAGTCGAGCATGCGCACTGTCGCTGCCCGGTCTGTGTCTCATTTTACCACATGTTAGCTCCTAGTTAGCTAGCTTCGGTGAACCTTCCTCTGGTGGCCATCTTAGAGGTGGTCAGCTCTGAACGGCTGTGTTTCTGTCATCTCTACATGATTTTAACAGATGGTTAATTTCAGTCTGTTTCTCACTGAACTGATCATTCCATCACTGATCCACCTGATTGATTTAGTGTTGAATTGATTAGTTGCGAGGCTATTAAATGTTTCACCAACTATTTGATAATCAGTTGGGGGGGGGGGGGGGGGGGGGGGGTCAAAATTCTCTGATTCCAGCTTCTTAAATGTGAATATTTTCTGGTTTATTTACTTTACTTCCTATGGCAGTATCAGAATCAGAGCCACTTAAGTTACATACGAGGAATGTGTCTTAGTGTCTGTATGCAGCTGAGCGTAGCAGTCAGGTCAATATACAAAGATAAAGAAGTAGGAAGATAACTAAAGGACAATCACAATGTTGCAAGTGCAATCAAATCAAATATACAAAATGATGTACATGAGTGTAGGAATGTTCAGTGGATATTAAATAAAGTAATATTGGATATTAAGTAAACTAATATCTTTCGGTTGTGGACAAAACAAGACATTTGAGGATGTCATCTTGGGCGAAATGCTGATCGACAAGACAAGATATTTAAGATGCACGTATTTACTGATCCTAAAATGGCTGCATTTTATGTGCAGTGGATAGTTCAAACCCTCTTCTTATGTATTAATAGAAAAAAACGAAAAGCACTTTTTTCGAAAAAGAAACTATTTTCGTGTTTTCTGAGACTTACAATCGGACGAGATGAGGTCCCTCTCCCTGGGGCGTGTCACAATTTTCACCATGTTCTGACATTTTATCTTCATGCGAGGTAAACATGCCCTGTGTATTTGATACTGTATCCATACTTGTGGACTACGCGCTATGCGTTTAATATCCAATCCTATCCTTAACAACCCCAAGCACCCCCCCCCCCCCCCCCCCCCCCCCGCGGTGGTCCACATATGTTGTCAATTAAAAGCAAAAGGAAAAGGTTGGGAACCCCTGGTGTAAGGCACAGGTACATACTTGTTTACATACAAGTTTAACCCTTTCCCCCCCCAGGTTTGTAGAAATCATTGAAAATTATGCATCTCCAAAAGGTTTCAGAAATGCAACAAAAAATTGTTTTTCATTGTTTTGTTTAATCTCAACTGCTCAAGTCCTATTTAACGTCAAACTCATTGAGCTGAGTGAGTGTCTCTGAGGTTGTCGGTTCAAATGTAAGCCTATACTGTATTTTGTAAGTCTAGATCCCAAGTAACGTGTGAAAAGCTCTGAGGAAGCCAACATCAAGTCCTTTGACCCGGTGGCTCCAAGATCTTGACAGCCACACCACATTTTGGAGGTTTTAGGTTCGAGCCTCAGTGAAAGCTTGGATTTTGAAGAACAACTTCCCAAGTGAAGAAGACTGAAAAGCGCTGACAGAAATGACTTGACCTTGTAAGGCGTAGTACTGTAGCTTACAGAGTTTGACAGTGGCACGGAGGTTTTGAGGTTGTGGGTTCGAGCCCCAGTTGTTATGATGTAAGCTCACCATGCAGACACAGGGTGTGATGAAGGACCAGCACCATTTCATATAGGGGAACGGCCGGTAGCCAATCATACGAGCCACATCGTCCATGAAGCGGTCAGCACCTGCAAAATGACATCATCAACCATCACTATGACATACTACTCTGTAAAATATGCAAGTGGCTGGTAGATGTGCTTCAATCACCAGACAAATAAAACAAAAAACAACAACAACCCAATTTGAACATGCACTAGCCATTTGGCTAGCTGGGCAAAAAAAGTACATTTTGCACCCTGGAGATACTATTATATGAACTTTTATAATGACATACTGCATTTCACTATGACATGC